>NC_139348.1:76989291-77519291 GCF_055883805.1 Amblyomma maculatum
GATGAAATTATAACTAGTTCACACACACACACACACACACACACACACACACACACACACACACACACACACACACACACACACACACACACACACACACACACACACACACACACACACACACACACACACACACACACACACACACACACACACACACACACACACACACACACACACACACACACACACACACACACACACACACACACACACACACACACACACACACACACACACACACACACACACACACACACACACACACACACACACACACACACACACACACATGGTAGAGGAATGTAATAGGTTAATTGCTAACTGCCATCTGAAATTTTCATCACATATTTAAGAACCTAATGGCGTAGACTCGTTTTTTCTCTTGACACTTTCTTTGATTAGTTTTATACTCACGCGTGAGGCGAAGGACTGCAAAGTTTTTGCAACCTGCTCGCAGCAAGCGAAGACTTTCGTTGAATCATTTATGGTTGGCCGTCTCCGCTGCTTGCCTTTGCATACAATTTAATTTATAATTATTTTGTAAGTGGAAAGCGTGAAACATCGGCAATGTGTCTATACCACTAAACAAATAACGCACGATATAAATTAGTGAAGCCGCCGTTAGTAGCTATCACGCTTGCCAATTATCAAACACATGAATACGCAACTGATACTGAAAGATACAAGATAAAAAGCGAGACTGCGACATTTGGTTTCTTAAACATGGTTTAAAAGAAGACGTACGCACCGTACATCTGTTGCGTCAGTGTAGTAGATTACCCGCGCATTACGCAAAACAGCCGCACGCCTTCCGGCGAACTAGCAGTCAAAAGCGACCACTAGTCCAGAAGATGAAAACAATTCTCACCTAACAAAAGCAAGTGCTCAGGCTGTCATTCAAGCGCATATAGAACGCACATATGTATACTCATCACCTGGCGTAGCCTCGACGCTATCATAATGCTAACTAGGACACCAAAACAGATTAGATTTAAAACGGGGCTCCGGAATCTTGCAAAAGTTTGTCCATTATTATAGATAAGCCGTTCAAACGAATACTTATTGTGATCTTGCCTCCAATTTGATGAACACATATATGCTACAGCATCGAGAAACGTTATGACACCACGTGGAATGCTGAACAACAAACCATTGCCTCGCCATCTTTTTACAAGTGTGAGGAAAGCGGGCTGCAAATGGATGTGCGATGTGGATTGCAGTGTATATTGACGCGAACACTTCTGTTTCTTGTCATAAACGGTGTTGCAGAAAGAGACGAGGGCAAAGAACACAAAAGGGCCAGTGTGTTCTCTGTCCTCGTCTCTGCGGCGCCGTTCATGCCAACTATGTCTAACCAACTCGTCCAGTTGTCCACGCTGCATGTTTTAGCGTATTTCAGAGCATGATTTAGAGCTCTTCAGCCATTTTAAAAAGCAGTGTGGTCAAAATTCAAATATATGTTTGCAGGAAGAAATACTGAGCCACTGCGGACACTGCACCTTAAAAAGGGGCTCTAATTATCAACTGCCGAGCTAAATCAAAATAGCTTTAAAAATTCAGTTGAATTGTTACATCAAATGGGAAGGTCAGAAATGTTAACAATACAATACCAAACCAATTTTTGAAAAGAAGCAAAGCTCGATTTCTAAAGCGCTCGAGCGCGAGGAATTCCGTACCTCCTTTTTGTGTGAAACTAAAATGACTGCAGAGATGCACAGGGAACTCAACGTATCGTTTTGGCGTAAACAGTGGCAACGCCGCTCTTTTGTAATGGCAAGAAATATTACGCCAGGTCAAGTGCATACATTATTTTCCATCGCAGCTTCTGCGAGCCGAAGACCAGCTGCGTGGTGTATATACATAAGAGGGACGGTGGAAAGAGTGCATGACATGTCGCAGTAGAGCAGGTAGTTCAAAGTATGCACATTTGCCTTCGCATTACGCTACCTGGGGCGAACGTTGCTTCTGTACTTAGCTTGTTTCGCGTCTCTACTGCTGATAACCGGTTTCTTAGAGAAAAATGACGAATTTTCTCCCGGTGCACTGCTTCATCACTTGATTATTTTTGGTTTTAAAGATTGGTATGGGTGGTCTAATATTCGACGCGTTTGGCCAAATCGGAAGTGCAGCCGGCGCTACCAGAATGAAGCCTGAGGATGCCAATGAAGCGATTGAGCCCTCTACCCACTGTACCGCCGCCGCGTTCCTGACCAAAATACAAGTGCACAATCTAGGCGTAATCATCATTTTACACACACGATATTTTGTATTTCATCAACAATTAGTTAATTTCATAACTTCATCTGAGCTATTAAACTGCTCGTGGGCGGACATACGGTTGATCACACATCATCGATCGTCAGTGAAAAACTGCGCATTTTGCCTAAGCGAAGAGAGTATATGGAGCATGTAATCAAATAATATATGTTGAAAAAGGGGAAATGCGCACTCACCATCGCTGTCCGCACCAGCTTTAAGAATAATGCAATTTGCGCGGGCTAACAGCACTTCATAATCAGGCCTCACGAAGAAAGGCAGTTTTTCTAAAAAAAAAATGTTTTTTGTTTTCAGTTTGAGACTTGGCTACACATCAACCTTCATTAACCGATTAATTTCAATTCATTTATTGTAAAAACGTACATACGTAGGTAATATTGAGAACAAATAAATGCATTCATTTTCTATAAAGTTTAGATTAATTCAATTAACGTTTTTGTAGCTGATTAGCAATTAGCCATTACTTACGTGCCCCAAAAAGGCTGCAGGGGTGAGGTTTTTTTTTTTTAATGTCTGCGTTTTAATGCTAGGCTGCACGACGCTGCTCATGGCTGCTTGGAATGCGGTACTCTCCGCGGTCTTCGGCTGGTGGCATCAATTCTAATTCCTCTATTTCAGGCCAAACGGTTGTCACTGAAGGACACCGTCAGAAGCTCTACAATCTTTTAGCCGATGGATTCAGCTATCTTGGCTGTGTTTCAAAACGAGTTGGCTATTTTTCGAAAATAAACTTCCAGCACAATGTTACAATTTTAGTGACCTATTTGCAGTACCCAATCACAACGCCAAGAACAAAGCATGGCCCATAGAGGATGTTTAATTTCGTTTGTTTCATAGGGTTTAACGACCAAAAGTAATTCAAGCTATAATGGACGGCGAAGTGGAGGACTGCCAAAATATCGACTTCATGGGGCTCTTCAGCTTGCACGGATGTGAAAAATCCCACAGGTGCCCTGCTTTCTTCCTTCATCGAAAGGTGGCCGCCATACATCAAGAAGTGGCTACCGTGGCTTGGAACTGATCCCGCGTCCTTGGGTTCATCTGTCCAGTACTTTAACCATTGAGCTACGGCAGCTGGCCATAGAGGATATGAAAATTGGCACGAAAGCTTTGGCGACTATGGGAGACTATGGGGTGACCACTTTACCATCACGCGATTACATGCAGAGATGGTCGTTGTAGCAGCTGGTCTACTGACGAGGAAACGTCGCAAAATAAAGACAACTTCAAAAATTGATTGCTGCTGAAACTTAAGCGCAGGTGAGAACTCTGAGGGCAGGCGTGGTAAAATTGGCAGTTTTTAGAGTGAAACTGACCGATTTAATTGCATTAAAAATTGCGTATTTCCAATTGTAATCAGTTATTTATCCTTTTAGTACTTACACGACCTAAATATTGTTGAAGAATCTAAAACAAAATAAATCTTTTGATCTTAAACATTTTACCTTATACTCACTGTGTACCACGAACCTAATTCGAATTTAGGACGTAGTAAACAGTACATTTTGCCATGTGGTTGCCATTTATTGGACCGAGTAATACCAAGAAATCTTGGAAAAGGCTCTCGCTCAGCCAGCCTGAAATGGGTACACATCCTTCCAAGTCGTAAATTTCTTCGTTTGTTTCAATAGATACGCCACTTAACGCCTGTCGCCCCAGGAATCAAATACATAATACTCTCTTGAATTGACACGTTTGCCTTCCTACTTGTTTCAGCATATCATTTTCGAAACAGCTTTCACCCGACAGCTTTAGGTGAAATAATAATCTAATTCGTCACAATGAATCTCCCGAATGCAATATTTCTATTCAGTTTCTAGCTACATGTTAATACTTGTGCCACGTGCACCTAGATCCATGAAGAAGAGGTTTCGATAGTACCATTTGCGATGGCAATGCTATAAGAAAATATATGATTGGTCGTCAACTGCACAGTACATATAGAGGCCACAATTTAGTTGTTGGGCTTTCTAGAATACATTTATGAAGTCAAAGTATTTGGCGTTCTGGTGTAGCGGCCTTTTTTATGGTTTATAAAATGTCAAACCAAGCAGCTGCGGGTACATCACAAGCCCGCCATACGACACTATGGTTCCAAATTTTTGGGCAGTCCCACGTTATACTTCTCTAAAAGGCTTTATAATGATCCGGTTTTTGTTACCTCTGGTGGCACTACATCATTCAAGAGTTTGAGAATTTTCAAACGAATTTGAAGATATTTCATAATTATCGATGCCAGGCAAACGTCAACATTTTGACTGGTACACCAATTTCGACATTTTTTTCAATAACGGCTTGCTTCCTCTTATTAGAACATATTGTAAGTTTCAGCACCTGAGCGGAAATCGACAACGCCGAGCTGTCATATTTAGTAATTATTTGTGTCAGCTAAGAAAAGCTACGATTTAAAAAATCTGGCAGATGAAATAACGGTTTGTACTTAGATTACTTCTGGTAGTTTATTGTGCAGGATAAGGTCAATAGCTGGCTCTATAGAATTGTGTAAATATATGAGCACTTTGAAAATGAACCTCATTTTGAAGCGAAAACTTCATTGGGCCAGCTGCAGCGCGTTTCCTGCACGATGCAGATTTATCTTAAGCAGATCATAAACCGCGTGCCTAGAAGTGCGCGACCTGCTCGCCTATCGCTTCTCTCTCGCAAGTTTTGTGTACTGAAAGGCTGCGCTCCATTCTGCTGCTGCTGCGCTTCTATGTGAAACAATTGCTTCTTAGTCTGCACAAACCTGGTAAACTTCATTTGTAACTGTACAAATTGCCAGTCTTCGCGGAGCGCCGTCCGGGACGTCATCACTTAGCTATGTACCTCACTGTGCTTGCGCGGTGCTCTTCAGCTGCTGCGCCGCAGCGGGGATTTAGGCGTTGAGAAGCCGGTCGATTGCGAAGGCATATATATACGCTGAGAATTGTGACGAGTTAGTAGTGCTATGCCACGGATGAGGCAAGAATGCTTAATGTAAGCACTAGCCACGCTCAGTAGTTCAATTCCTGGTTCAATCCTCTTGTGTGTGTATTGCTTTTTGTGTGTAACCATGCAGCGCCGGAGGTCTTCGTAGCCACGCTCGCCTACAGGCCCTATTCATCATACCGACCTCCTTCTTCGTGATAAAGCAGTACGCAGCTTAAATGAAGCTTAGAAAGCACAACGAGCGATGAAAACGCCCGAGAACTGAGAAGAGACTTGCAAAGCTACGACGCAAGAAAGCGAAAAATGAGGTGTAAGAAGAAAAACAGAGGAACAATTTGGTCTCATCCAGTACTAATACTGATTTCGCTTTGAATATCCTGGTTTAGCTGGGTTAAGCCACAGCCAATTTTATCTGCTGTCATTACGTGTCACATATTTGTATACTTTTAAGGCGAACGCTTTTGTAGGCTTATGGAATGAAATGATGCGCGCGAGAGTTTTGCACGATATGTGCGCGGTATCTGTGCTCTGAAGCGTCACTTAATCATCCTAATGACGTCATCAGAAAAATAAGGGTTCGGTTTCCACTGGCAATAGAACCTCCATCGCTCGGATCCTCAGTTGAGGGCTTTAAGAAACTGCGCCTCGCCCGGGAGCGTGAAACGAAAGTTATACCTTTACTTCTAAACCATGAGGAAGATGGCTAAAAATAAGTAATGTTTCCACAGGGAATCAAGCAGCAATCCCTTGCATCTCAGTCAAGAGCTTTAACCACCTGCTCCACTCCCGGTGTAGTGAAACGCACATCATAATTCTCTTTGTCTACCGTTAAGGTAATAGTAGCGATGACAATGATGACATTAGCAATGATAGTAACAATCAATTTACTTGATAATGATAAGAGCAAACGTTATCCACCCTGTTCACCAGCAACGCTTATGTTTTCGCATTTCTGCTGTGTAGATTCCATAGTGCTCACGAAAGTTTTGAATGTTTATATTTGCTCCCATCTGTTGGGTTTAGGAGCATCGATGTGCTGCCTTTTTAAGGTGGTCGTAATGCTGTGCATCCCGGAAGCTTTAGTTAAGGATCTTTCTGCAGCCGTCATCATTCGACCTTATCCGAGTTATAGTATTGCATGAAATGATCTTGTACTCTTTTTTTTTTTTTTGCTCACGCTATCGCTAGATGCGGCTTCACCATTTTCATTGTCGCGTAAGATGCGCCAAGATGCATCACGAATAATTCTAGCTCATTAGTATTTGTTTCAGTTCAGCGCTAGATTCTTCGTTGCCAGCCTACGTTATTGTCATTACCACGTGACCATAGCTCCTTTCGCATCCTCCTTATTAAGAGTGCTTTTCGGAACCCTGTTCTAAGCCCTTACAAGTTATTTCTGCTTGGGCTTATTTAATTTAATTTCCTGTCTTTTTAATGACTACAATATATTTACTCAGCACGTGAGAATTTCCCGACGTCGGCAAACTGAATGTCACTGACAAAAGCTCAATTTATTTGTTCTGATCATCAAACATTTCTATGCTGAAAAGTTGTATTGATTGAGCTTAGGAACTGAATTTATAGTAGCATGCTTAAGTTCCGCATCTCCTTATATATTACCTCGTCCATGTAAACGGCGTAAAAAAAGAAACATATATACGATTGTAGCGCGAAACAAATTTTATGGTGAATTACATTATTTATATAGCTAGTAAAGGTATATTGCATATTGGTGACAATAAAAAGTTTTTGACAATAAAAATTACAGGGCTCTATGTGCCATGAGTTACCAGTCTTTGAGAGAATGATTCATTTTTAGCATATCGCCGGGTTAGCTGAAATTGCACCTTAAGTTGATACGCTGCAATGGCCAGAATGTGTATATGAAGAGTGCTGAAGCAATAGCGCTCTACCATAAATAAAACTAATTACACTTGCACCTCTCCCAAAGCATTGATGGTTCATTCTGCTGCCATTTCTAACATCCAGGACGCATTCAGTCAGTGATGGTATAGGAATGGTGACTCTTTAATTTCAAAGCAATCAAATGGCTACTGGTTCTTTTGTTCTGAATGCTAACAAACAAAAAATACGAAGTACAGAACGATAATTGCTCCTCTCTGCGGATCTACGTGCGGACCTCATTTGCATATATTTGCATGCTAAATATACCCAATATATTGCATATATTTGCATGCTAAATAAATACCAATCTCTTGCTTTTACCTCTAATATATCAATCTTCTCAAATACATGTGTTGCCACGTTGTCCAGCTACCTGTCGTAGCTACCACCGGGCCTTACGAACGAGTCTGTGCGGCCTATGATTAGCGTGGCTAACTCGGTATCTAAGAGCCCTGGATTGCTAGTTCCTACCCAAAACGCAAAGCTTGTAAGAAAATGTAGAGTTTGAAGCGTTTCCCAAAACTGCGATACGATGTGATATGGTAATGTTAGAAAACCCGTCGATATATTAGGTATTGCTGAAATACACAGCCAACCACCTCTTGCCGTAGCCATGCCCTTGATTTCAACTCCCAGCACCGAATACATCGAAGTTTCTTCAGATGAAGCTTATACAATATCGCGTGAAGATTAGCTAGTTCGGCAACCAGCCAGTCACTCCTTACGTCAACGCCATCTTGCAGTGTTTTCCTAAACATTAGCAAAAACTAGAGCAATAAATCACAGATGTTTGCCCAATTGGGCTAGTTATGCCTTTCTCTTGAACATTCGCCACTATATGCCGTTAACCCTGAAACAAAAGTTTTTATAGACCCAATGGCAATGTTTTGGAAATGCGAAGCAATTGTGGTCTTGGTTATGCGCTGGGTGCAAGCTATTTGAAAGAATGTAAGTACGAAGGAGTACTTGCCATTATTCTCAGGGCTGCGCGAAAGTTTAACGCGTCCATTTTCACGCATCACAGTAATGTCAACTGTTTCAGTCCTATAAGGCGAAAGAGAATTAAATCAGAAATATGATAACGAAAAGTGGGGTCAATTCTAGATTTAAACTACTATAGAAGAATACATTGAGGAATTCAAAATATCGGCAGGCATCTTTAACTCAAAACAGCTCCAACAATTTTACGTTTTTTTGGAACAGGAAGTGTTTCTGATAAATTTACCAAGTCGGATTACCAAACTGCCTAATAAAGCAAGCGACCTAAATTAAATTTCATCGGTGACCTTCAATCAAGTTAAAACTTGGTTCACAGGAAAGAAAAAGAGAAGTATCTGTCACACTTGTTTTTGTGGACACCTGACCGCGCCGTAAGGGAAGGGAGGACGATGAGAGTGAAAGTGGAAAAAGAGAAAGAGGGGCCGGAGTGGTTGGTTACGGAGTAATTTCGTGGTGATCTTTAAATGCGCTGACATTGCACAGTACACGCGGGTCTCTTCGTTTCGGCTCCATCGAAACGCAGCCGCAGAGTTCGGGTTCAAACCCGGGTACTCTGACATAGTAGTTCAGTATAGTTTATTTTCTATCAAGTGCAGTTGAAGATGAGGCAAAAGGCATGTAACCAGGCATGGCCTCGTATCTAATGTGCAGCTCACAACTGCAATACTTTCATCCTCCTCCTCCTCCTCATCGTCATCATCATCACCAGCAGCAGCAGCAGCCTGACTATACCCACTGCAGGGCGAAGGCCTCTCCCATATTTCTCTATTTAACCCGGTTCTGTGCTAGCTGCATCCACTTGACCCCTGCGAACTTCTTAACCTCATCCGCCCTCTTAACTTTCTGCCGCCCCCTGCTACGCTTTCTTTCCCTTGGAATCCAGTCTGTTACCCTAAGCGACCATCGGTTATCCTCTCTTCGCCTTACATGTCCTGCCCATGGCCATTTCTTCTTCTTGAATTCCACTAGAATGTCAGCAACTTGAGTTATTTCTCTGACCCACTCTGCACCCTATCTTTTATTGTTACCCCTACCATTTTTCGTTTCATAGCCCTGTGGGTTGTCCTCAACCTACGTAGAACTATTTTGGTTAGCCTCCATGTTTCAGCCCCATAGGTGAGTACAGGTAAAATGCAACTGTTGTATACTTTCCTCTTGAGCGATACCGGTAAGCTGCTAGTCATAATCTAAGATGCATAAAAAGAGAATTCTGTTGATTAACAATACAACCAGCGAAAAATATATATGTAAGATAAATATCAATACACAATGCAAATGCAGATTAACACCACTTTGCGGTGAAGCAAACAAATAAGAGAATATATGAGAGACCAAATATAAAAAAACAACAAAAATAACAATAAACACATGGAGCAGTGCTAGACAGGAATAGCATGACGAAATAAACTGCAAAGAAAAAAAACATGACGAAAAGAAAAACTGATAACTTGTTTAGAATGTATGTACATATATTTTATAAATATACTCTGTTATCTTTAGGAATGCTTTGTAAGTTGCTTTGAAGGAATTAAATGGTAACGCAAGGTCGATGCTGAGTTCATCAAGGTTTAGTAATTTTTTTTTACTAAACCTTTGTCCGCCTCTATAATGGAGGCGGACAAAGAGGGCGGCTTCATTGTCATGCCGCAAGGCATGTTTGAAGAAAAGGCCCGAGAAGCTGTTGCCAAGAACTTCAAACCGGTTGATTTCCGCGCCAAAGTCCAAAAGAAAAAAGCTGTCAAGCTGCTGAAGAAGATGAATCTAGACGCGGTTGCAAATTCGGTCTCCAAAGCCGATAGAGATTCCTTGCAAATTTTCTTTACTGGCAAAACACACAAGCTGGATTGCCCGCTTCGTGCCATTATTTCAGAGCGAAACACCTGGCAGCATGCCATAGGTTCTTTCCTGAAGAACCACCTAAACCATGTTTTGGGACACGATCCGTACCTTATCCGCAGCTCTAAGGACCTGGTGCGGGCTCTGGAGGAAGGAATGCCCTCTGCTTCTACGGCTTTTTCTGTGGACGTAGAGGACCTTTTCTATTCGATTCCACACGAAGGGTTGTTTAAGGCTGTAAGAGAAAGTGTTGAGGAGCACGGCGAAATTGCTTTTAATAATACAGCTGGCATTAGCACAGAGCATTTTTTGGAACTTTTGATGTTTTATTTAGGATCCACAGCCACCTTTCACGATGGGCGCTTTTGCGTCCAGAAATCTGGGATTTGCATCGGCTCCTCTGTTGCGCCTGTGTTGTGTGACATTTTTATGGCTTTTTTAGACAGACGCTTGCAGAAACAGCTTTCAAATCAACCTGTTTTACATGTGTTCCGCTATGTCGACGACTTTTTATTGATTTTAGATAAGTCTTTAAATAATGACCCTGACAGTGTTGTCACTAATATTCTTAACACCTTCTCCTCTGAGGGGCAAGGTTTGAATTTCACTCACGAATTGACAACGGACAACCACATCCAGTTTTTAGACCTAAACTTACAGTTCTCTGATAACCACGTTTGTTGGGCGTATAACCCAAGATCTAACAAAAGTTTATTGCCTTACAAGAGTGCACACTCAAAACTAGTGAAACGTGGCATCATTATGTCTAGTTGTCTTGCTGCTCTACAGAAGTCTTGTGAACATTCCATGTCATCTAGTTTTCAATGTCAGATTGAGCGACTTTTGTCTGCTGGCTACCCTCATCATTTTATTCTCAGCACTTGCGAAAGCCTGCTGCAAAGGCTAAAAACTTCGGGGAAAAAAGAGCAACGCTCCGTTGAAAAACTGCCTTTTGTTATGCCATATATTCATTGCCTTTCCCATAACATCAAGAAGATAGCACAAAGGTATGGGATCCGTGTTATTTTTTCGGCGCCCTGCAAACTGAAAAAAGTCTGTCCACTGTTGACAAAACAAAAAGAAAAAAGGGATCCGAACACATGCAAGACCAACCACCAGTACAAGTTCACCAAATGCATCTCAGGTGTCATCTATGAGATACCACTATCGTGCGGGCGGTCCTACATAGGAAAAACTGGACGTTGTTTCAATGAGCGCGCCCTGGAGCACAGACGATCCCTGCGTACAGGCACGGGCAGTAACCTACCCATACATTGCAAGAGCTGCGACAGCAAAAACTGTGTGCCTTACCTCGAGCGGACAAAATTCCTATCAAAAGCTAGAACAAAAACAGAAAGAGAAGTTATCGAGGCCTTTTTAATTTCTAAAAAGGGCGGGAGTTGCGTCAGCTCACCTTCTTTATCACTTTCAAACAAGGAGATACAGTTCTTAGATGGCCATATCATTCCTTCTCATCAGCCCTAAACCACTCGTGTACGCGGTGTTCCTGACCTACGCAGTTTTTGCGTCTTGATCCTTGTATTATCTTGTTTAGCGCCTTTATAAGTGCCTTGATTCTTAAAAATAAATTCAGTTGGAAGTTCTGCGCTTCGTGTGTGCCTCTCTGTTCTTCTTGTCCCGTCTTTTTTGCGCAGTTTTGTATTTCCTTACGACATGAACCGACTAGCCCAACATCACATTTTACTTTAGTAATTTTACTGCTGGATATTCAAGAACCTGTTTACTATAATTGGTTCCTACTTGCCTTGTTTCATGTGCGAGGGTTTGAAACCTATAATGTGGAGATATATCTGTATACCTAGTCTACAACTTTCTTTATGGACGACTTGCCTTATTTTAGAGTAATATATCTTGTTGGCGTCTAAGAAATCATACTTTACTTTAGGCGAAGTGGTTCGGTTGGAAAGTCGCTTATTTCACTATTATATTTCTCAAAATTGACGTAGAAAGCGCTTCTGCAGTACAAGCAGCCTATATCGTAATTTCCTTTTGGCGTGGTACCCGACACTAATATTGCGCAAAGTAGACGAGAGTAAAATCATATGTAATACAAAGTTGTTTTAAGCCAGAGAGGGATAAGAGGAGCTATACGGGCCTTACAACTTATGGCACAGGTAGGATCGAATAGAAGGTCATTATTAGTGAAGTATAGGATATATCTTCGTTAAACCAGATGCCTAATTTATTTGTGTAGACACCAGATCAATATATTCGATTCTGCCCTTAAGTGTAATGTTTTCTATAGCAAATTTGTTAACTGGTTTTAATAGTATATATCTATGTTTTTTGCGTGTTCAACTGCAAACTATTGTCCTCGAATCAGATAGACGTTTGAGAAAGGTAAATATTTGCTTCCTTTTCGATACCCTGCACATATTTGAGCAGTTAAAAATTTACTAGTGCCATCAGCAAAGATGGTTATTTGACGAGTGTGTTTAACCTCCGTAATGTTATTTATACGCCACATAAATAGTGGGGACCTAGTATGGAACCTCGGGGTACTGCAATGTTTATTTTAAGATTTTGCCAGTGCTGTCGGTTGTGGTTTACGAATTGGTATTTGAATGAAAAATAGCTTTTAATGAGGTCTGATAAACGCCTCGAATTCTATTCATGTGGAGCTTATAGAACAAAGTTTTGTGGTCAACTGAATCGAAGGCCTTTTTTAAATCAAGATTGATTCCCAGAGTATACATTCTTCACGAGTATAGAAAACTGGGCGAGTTGGATTGGATTCATCTCAAAGCAGCGCAATACACAAGAATAAAAGGAACAGGAGACGGCGCAAGCGCTTGTGTATTCTCGTGTTCCATTTAGTCTTTTGTTTCGCGCTGCTTTAAGATGTATACATTCTTGTTTCAATCTTTTTATAATAAATAATTTAACTTGAGCAAGGCTTCTTGGGGTGTTTTTTTAAACCCGAATTGAAATCATGAGATTGTCATGTGTTTTTGGGTGAACACAGTCAAACGTATATATATATATATATATAGCCTTTAGGTATTGTTGTAATCGGGACGACTCTCTTGGCTTTCTACAAGGCGCTCGACGCCGACACGACGGCAAGGAGAGACCGCGTAGAGTCCCGCGATGCGCACGGACAAGAAGCAGGGGAACCGTGCACCGCGGAGGAAAAGAGGGACCACAAAGAATTATGTTTTCAGCGGCCGAGCAGGAATGACCGCCTGCAGGGCTGCGTGTTCTGCGCGGCTCCTTTGAAGCCTTCGGAGGGACCGCGCTGTTTCCTGAGAACTGCTGTGTGACCGTGCCGGCATTATGGTGACAGTTTGCCGAAATACAAACGGCGACTACGTCGGACCTTTGGAAGCAGTGGTGCCTATGTATTTTGTACATTTTTGTTACTGCACTTTTGTCTGTATCTAAACAGGCTACGCGCCCTCATAATCTTACAGTTGTTTAAGACAGCGTCTCTTCAGAAATAAACGGAGATGGTCGAGCATTCAGCCTCTTCCTCGAGGCCTCGTGCGGCGCACGGATGGCCCAGCTCCTCGCAGCTTCAATCTCGAACCACCGCAAGGGCACAACACTCTGGCTAAAAGCGAAGGGATCTTCATGCGTCGGAACCCCTCGATTACAGCTTCGTGAGTGTCTGACTTTTACCCTTCGTGATTTACCAGGCTCTCGAGATGCGTGTCGGAGTTGGCAGGTGTATCTATTATCAGAGTCAGAGGGTGATGTTTGTGATCCCGTCGCGATAAGAAACGATCGGGGAAAGTCTAATGTCAGCTGATCATATACATCAATTCTTTACGGCAGCCTCCTTTGCTGTTGATGTGTAAAGAGTTGGGGGTGCAAATGGGAAAGGCCGTGCGGAAGTCTCAACTTATCAATGCCATTCTCGCTCTGAAGGAAGACGAGTATGAGCTCATTGAATTTTAGGAGCTAATTAAAGAACGGGGAAAAAAAGGGGAAGAAGAGAAACGTCATGCCAACGAAGAGAAACGGTACGCAGACGAAGTCAAGCGCCGCGAACAGGACCTTGAGATGAAGCGGTTAGAGCTTTAAAGGAAGAAGGCTGAAGCACGTCTTGCTGCTCCTCAGGCAATCAGCATCGGAGACGGGGGCAATATTAAGATAAAAAATGTGATGCAATTTTATTAGCTTGGTTACGACATTGGTCTGTTCCTCATGCACTTTTAGCACACATGCGAAAGAAGGGACTTAACAAAAGACTCTTGGCCGCAGCACCTGTTGCTGTGGTTGACGTGTGAGATCGCTGATGTAATTGCTAGAATGAGCAAGAAGGGCTCTGGCAATTATGATAAAAAAGCGAGCCATCTAAAAAGATATCGTGAGCCACCTGAAGCATTCCGACAAAGGAGGTTCCGTTAAGGAATAAAATTGAAGAATAGACGTACCAGGAAATAGGCTACAATCTAAAGATTAACTTGGTAGAGTGGCTGAACAGTGCCCACGTCTATGGCGATCATGATAGTGTCCTACAATGCACGTGCTTGGAGCAATGTTTCCGCAACATGCTAAAACCGATGCTGCTCTAGATATTGGATCGGTCGGAGGTGAAGACAGTGCAAAACGCCGCCTAACTAGCAGATGAATACGTTTGTAGTCGCGGTATCCAAGTCGACAATCACTCGAGAGAGTATCGCAGAGAGGGTGAGCGACATGGTGAATCTGGGCCAAGGCCGGAGAAGGCTGCCGCTAAAACTTTCTTGCAAGAAAATGGGGCTGCAAAAAGAGATGAACCTGAGAATGGCATCTCATGGGAGTTACCAAAAGTCATTGATGAAACGAAAGAGAAGGAAAAAGAAAGCTTTTGAGTCCCGAGAGCTTATTATTTGTGATAAGTTGCGGAAGCCAGGGCATGTTGATTCAAGTTGCAGGGGTCCGCGCATACTGTTCTCCTACGTTAACGGAAGCGATGAATCTTTGCCACTTCTTAAACCTTGCATGAGGGAATTCATAGTCAACGAAAAGAGTTGTAAGGTTCTTCGAGATTCTGCCTCAACAATAGATGTTATTCGTCCTTTGTATGTCAGCGTTGAGGACGACCCAGAGGGCTATGGAACGAAAAATGGTAGGGGTAACATTAAGAGATAGAAAGCGTGCATAGTGGGTCAGAGAAATAACTCAAGTTAACGACATTCTAGTGGAAATTAAGAAGAAGAAATGGACATGGGCAGGACATGTAGTGCGAAGAGAGGATAACCGATGGTCGCTGAGGGTAACAAACTGGATTCCAATGGAAGGAAAGCGTAGCAGGGGGCGGCAGAAAGTTAGGTGGGCGGATGAGATTAAGAAGTTCGCAGGGGTCAAGTGGATGCAGCTAGCGCAGAACCGGGTTAAGTGGAGAGATATGGGAAAGGCCTTCGCCCTGCAGTGTGTATAATCAGGCTGATGATGATGATGATGTATGTCAGCGCCGCAGAATTTACGGGCGAATGTGCTTGGACCCATCAAGTTGTGCAAGAAGACAGCGTCTCTTTGCCTCTAGCGCGCGTCCTAATCGAGGGTCTTTTCGGTAACAGAGACTGCTGTTTCGTCTAACCTGCCAAAGAAGTACCCTTTTTTTTTATAACAGGTGTGAAACGTTCTTGAAGGCGCAAGGGACGAGTTTAGAACAGGGGGACGTCAGTGCACTGACGCGGTCGAAAACAAGAGCGTTAGCAATTCAGCTAAGTTATGACGAGCTCGTTGTGGGAAGTAGTACCCTTGAGAACGGCAGTGACACTCACAGCAGATAAGGGCACAGCTCTTCCTGCAAACATTAACGAAGTGGTGATGGCAACACAAGCAAGTGGACGAGAAGAGAACATCGATTCAATTCTCCCACCATCTTGCAGTAGGTTCGCACGTTTGATGCCAGTAGATAAAGCTCATTTCGTAAAAAAACAGGAAGATGACGACTCTATATCCTGAAAATTTACGATTCTCAAAAAGAAGGAATCCTTAGGGAAAATGCGACACTGCTCAAGAAAGATGGCCTACTATTCCGCCACAATAAGGACAATAAAGCCGTTATGTTTGATCGGCTGATTGTTGCAAAAAAGTACAGAGAGGACTTGCTTCACCTGGCGCATGGAAGCGGATGGGCAGGCAACCTAGGGCTGAAAAAAAGTAAGGCATTCCTCTTGCAGGAATGTTACAGGCCTCTGTATTTCAGGAATAGGAATAGGTTTTTGAGGTCTCATGAGAGCTGTCAACGCATCGGGAAATCGCATGACAAACAAAAGGCGCCTATGCAGCTGGTTCCGATAATTACATAACTTTTCAAGCGCTTGGTGATCCACATTGTCATGCCACTTCCAGCCACGAAGCAATGTGATAAGCAACTGCTCGCATTGTTTTGTCCTGCGACGAAAGTTACCGAAGCAGTGCCACTTAAAAAGCTGAGCTCTACAGAGGTCGTGGATGGGCTAATTTCTGTATTTGCACGAATGGGTTTCCCTCGGAAATACAGAGTGAAAGCCGTAGTGTGTTCACTAGTGCTCTAACCAGAACATTCCTAACAAAGTGGTGATTTAAGCTGATCCACAGTTCCGTATCGCACCCGCAATCCAACATTGTTGATCGATGTAATTATACTTTTAAAACAGTGCTCCCAGCGCTGTGCTACGAGCACAAGAAGAAATGGGACGCCTTCCTACCGGCCACGTTGTTCTTGCTCAGGACGGTACACCACTAGTCGATGGGGTTTACACCTGCTGAACTGGTTTACGAGAGTAATCTCCGATCTCCTTTGCTCCTGTTGACATAGAGATGGGAGGCCGAGGAGAGAATTCGACCGTCCTGGAGTACGTCTTGAGGATTTTGGAAAGGCTAGACAGGGCAGGAAAATTAGCCGAAGCGCAAATGAAGCCAGAACAGAGACATGTCTAAGGTCTATTTCGACCGAGGTGCCAAAGAACGGTCATTCAATCCGAATGATAAGGTAATGGTCCTGCGATCGTCGAAAACCAACAAGTTGAAGATTCAGTGGTGCGGTCCGATGTTGTTTTGGATACGCTGTCGGCGGAACATCACGCAGTGCGAATGCCGGGCAAAATAATATTTTGCAAAATCTATCACGTGAACTTTTCGAAGCCCTATTCTGAAAGATATTCAATCGTAAACCTCACGTTAAACATGACAGAGGATGTCAGTTTCAAAATTCCGAGCGTTTAAAATTAAAGGCGTGATTGCACGGCACCTGAGATTGAGCAAAGCACCGTCCAGCGCAATTCTCTTGACACAGAAAAGGTAGAGGCAAACTGATCGCTGAGTTTAGGGATTTGTTTTCGAGGCGACCAGGAAGAATAAATCTGGTCACCTAGGATATTGACCTAATTTACACGACACCGGTCAACTCAAAACATTACAGAATGTCGCGACAGCGCCGGAATATCCTCCAACGATAAATGGAAAAATGTAACAGCTTGAAGTGATTAAGAAAGCTGAGAGTGATAATAGCTAACCTATGATCATTGTCGAAGCGCCAAAGAACGATCCGCGACCCTGTGTCGAATACAAAAAACTGAACATCGTCACTAAGGATCAGATTTTCCCAATTCCAAATATTGAAGAGAGGATCGAAAGGGTTAGCGCTGCAAATTGCATCTCAACTCTCGATCTTGTTAGAAGGTACTGACAGGTGCCTCTGACTGCGAGAGCTCAGCGGTTTGCGGCATTTGTTAACCCTTTTGGCATATTTGCCCCCACTGCTCTGAGCTTCGCACTGCAAAATACGCCATTCTGTTTTTCAAGTTTGACGAGCAAGTTATTACGCGGCATGGATAGCTTTGCAGTTCCCTACCTCGACGACGTGGCAATATTTTCGGACAGTTGATATGAACACCTGCAGGTTACACGACGCCGGACTTAGAGTAAAGCCTGAAAAATCTCAAATCGTTCGTCAGAAAGTAAGCTATTTAGGTCATGTGGTAGACGTTGGTTTTCACCGGTCTTCCGAGATTAAAATTGCTGACTATCATATCTCCGACCAGCCACAAAGACCGCGGTCAGGGCATTCTTAGAGCTTGTCGGCTATTACCGCCAGTACATAGATCATTTCCCGCAACTTTCAAGTCCTCTGATCGACGCTCTGCGTAAGGGCAAGTTCAAACATATTCTGCACAAATCCTCATGAGGAAAGAAATTAGTTTTCATTATTTATGCATATATGAGCGATATATGAAATTTACAGACAGTTAGAATTTACAGCTACACACAAAATACTGCGATTTTATTTTCAGAAATCACCTTCATCATCCGTTAGACTATGCCCGCGTAATGAATAGGCCTTATTCTTCCAGTTAGCATCATTCTTTGCTAGCGGCTTGAGCTTGACCCTGAAAACGTCTCCAACTAATAATGCAACCTAACTTCGCACACCTGCTGTTACTTTTTCCTTCCCTTAAATACGTATTAGTGCCCCTTCGCAATTCACATTCTTCTAATAACCATTTCGACACCCACTATGTTTGTCTAATAACTCTCTGTTGCAGTTTCAATTCAATTCAATTTATTTACCATACTGGTAAAAATGATGGCGGGAGCCCGGAGTAAAAGCTGTCGTTTGACAGCTTGAAAAAGCCACGGGCCCCCACTTTGGCAGCACCACAGTAGTCAGGCACATATAAAAAGCACATGTCATGTGAATTTGAACACAAGGTAAGGAAACATTGAAATAATAAATACAGCCCTTGTCAGTGTACAGTTCTGAACGCAAAGTACACAATGAAAACAAGCAGATAGAAGGCCACACTTATGGCGAGAGAAAAAAAAAGGAAAGGGTGAGGAAACATTGAGATAATAAATACAGCTCGTCTCAATTTACAGTTATCAACGCAAGGTACACAATGAAATCAAGCAGTAAAAAAAAAACAAAAAACAAAAAACAGCTTAAATCAGTCATGAACAAAACCGTTCTATTGAATGCAAAAAGTACTGAAACAAATTCCGACGTGTAGCCCTGGGAAGAAAGATATTGCTTTGTGCTAAGTTGTTAAGCAGTCGGGGTAGTCTATTAGCTAATACACCAAACGAAGTTCTGCAAGTTTTTACACTCCACTGCTCAGCATTTCTTATATTGTATGCACCCTTTTCGTTATTTCCATATATTTTTGTCGTATTAATTAGTGCCGGTAAGAGAGTTTTATACACTTTCCTCTTCAGTGATTGTGGTAAATTTCTGGTCCTAATCTGGCAGTGATTGTGAAGGGCGCTCCATCACAGTAATGTTTTCGTAGTTATTTTCGCCTTATCATCTCAATCTGCGCCTACTACAGGTCATTATTAGATGTATTCTGTTGCCATTACCAGTATATTGCTAAACTTTGTAAAGTACATTACTTTCCAGAAGTTGTTGAAAATTACTTTTGTCTTCCGAGCAGTATTGTGGGTGTAGTATACCTTGCCGTCAAGATATCGTTTATTGTTTTTGCAATACTGAGGTAATCTTGATCAGTATTTATTCCTACCTATTCGAATTGCTGGAAACTGAATACTTGCAAAAATAGCGGTGAATTAAAAATTTTTTTTGTAAAATTTGAGGCGTTTATTTTACAGTACTTACGCTTTGAACATAATATTTGAATATTTCCTGAAAAGCAAAAAGAATATATTTTCAACAGCAATATTTTAAATTATCAGTTGGGCACAATATTTGATTGAACAACTGATCAATGAAGTATACAAATATGGTGTAATAATTTTGCTTACATTTTTCAAAAAATATTTTTACTTCAAAATAGTTTATTGCTAGCCTAACATATAACATTATTGCTTCCCATATTCTAATATGCATATATCTAAAACATTGAACTACGAAACAAGTAGTTATAGATATCCTTTGATATTAGAAGTAAATTCCAAATTTAAACCTTCAAGGTTAAAACTGGCGGCGCCTCTCTTGTCTTCACGCTATTTTAAAAGCTTCAAACTTCTCGCTGCCTAGACAAGAGGTTTTGTGTTTGCTTATCACCACTGCTTTTTACCCTTTTCACTTCCCGTCATTCTCTTACTGCAATGAAGATAGCCATGCAGGCACTGTGCTAGCTTGCTTGCTTGCCTTTTGCAACACTATTTTTCTTTCCGCACAATAGGGATTGAAATTGTGTGCTGTCTGTCCTAAAATGTAGCAGTAAAGATCCACAAACGAAGCCAGGACTGCTTGAACTGACCTGCAAAAGAACTGCGCAGAGAGAAGTGCTGGTAGTATCTCTGCATGATTAGAATCTTCTCAAAGAAATCACAACGTGAGAACGCCATCTCGGATAGCCTTTATAAGGAGACGCCGTCCTGCATTCCGTACCAGTTTGGCAGCGCTGCGCCGTCAAAGTAAAACCAAACCTACCAAACAAGAATGATTCGTTTTTGCCCCCACTCTATCAACATGTCACAAGAATTTTCCAAGGTTATAAGGTCCCCAAGCGTGAAATAAAGGCGGAATGTCGTAGCGTAAACGAAAGCGTTAACTTTTGTAGCAGCATTTGCAATGAACCTCGTGCTATGACGCGGATGTCAAAGCGCTTTGAAAAGTGATAGGCTGGTTGATATAATACAAAGCAAGTTTAAGAACTGAAAACCACAGGCTAACACTGCGAATTGAAGAACAAGAGCAGTACGGAAGACTGAATAATCTGGAGATAAGGGGCGCCACTTCTCAGGAGGACTGTGTAGATGTAGTAACCAAAATTGCTGAATATATAGATGAGCTAGTCATCACTTCTGCTATAGACACATGTCATACGGTTCCAACAAAGTAGTCATGATATAAACCTCGCGGTTGGTTTTGTAAGACGGGAAAAGCGATATACGTTTCTTGCCATGGCTGGGAAGGAGACGATTACAAATAAGAACATGGGCTGTTCGACGCAAAGATCTGTCTGTCAATGAGCATTTCTCTCTCTCTCCTTCAGAGTGGCTTGCTAAGCTAAATTCACTCTTCTGAACGTCAGGAAACACAATAAACCACCTTAGCTTTTGAAATATTATCATAACATGAAGTGATAAATTGATAACCGCGTCTATCTAATTATAATTCTGTACTTAGCGGTAGAGTCGGAACCAGCAGTATTAGTAGTACACTTGGGCTCATCTGATCCATGCGTAGACGCCAACTTGCTGGGAACCCTAAATCACGTACCAACGAGCAGTTGAAATTACTGGCAGCGGCAGAGAAGTGCTGTGGTCAAAATATTTATTTTTCCCATGGCTGCTGGCTGACGTACCAGCTGTGGCGCGCTTGCGAGAGGTTTGCGTCTTAACGCGCTTGGTGCATAATGTTTCGGCCTTCGTCAAAAAGCGATATCTCTGCAATGATGGAATGCAGAATGTCATGTCACACTGCCTTCACCTTCCATTATTTCGGCAACTCCAAAGTTTGATAAATGACTTACATAATCAGCGAGTGGAGAGGCGCTGCAAGACGTGTACGTCACAAGTCCCGCACGCATCGCCACAGGCAACTATGCGCGAGGGCAACACTCGTAATATTCGGCACAGCAAGTGAACTTGAGTTGCGCCGAAGAAAGAAAAGCATTGAGCAGACCACAGGCGCCACCGCTGCAGCCGCGCCCATCACTTGAGCCAAAACAGAATTTGCGGTAGTGCAGCAATAAATAAAAATGTTAAAGCGCTAATGTGTGAAGTCAAATAACTTCCGTGTATGTGGGTGGGGCCCGCGAAAGAACGCCAGCATTTGCGCGCATAAGCAAAGCGGATAGCAAGGAGAGAGACGCGAGGACGCAGAATCTCAAATTCTGATTCCAAATACCTGGCTTCTAAAGATTGCTTTTTGATTCATTGGGCGGTAATTTTTTTATTACGCATAATGAAGCATTATTAGTTAGCGCTTAAAGCCCTTTTAAAATTTTAATTACCCTCCTAGAATTACTATCTAATGGGTGGTTTCCAAAAAGCTTAGTAACAAATTGTTAGAGTAAACCAATGCTTACTTTTTAAATTTCTACTACTAAAAGATGAAGAAAAATAAAGCAGATTAAAGGTATTACAGATGAAGAAAATTAAAGTGCAATAAAAGTATTATTGAAAGAAAAATACTGTAGACGTTCACCATCACCATGATAAAGGCGTCCCCTACCATCCAATACGCTAGATGATATCCCTCAAGTTAGCATTGTCCAATGACAGCTACAACTTTACCTCAACGCTCAAATATGATCCGGCGCACCACCGTTCTGAGAGCACTCTTGCGCTTTTATTTTGAAAAATACTTCGTTACATATACCAGTTAATGGCGAGGTTTTAAGAAATCATCACTTAACCACCTGAGCAGCTTGTTGATATGAAGGAATATGACATTCAGTAGCGTTTTTTCCTGATCCTTTCAGAACTCTTTCTGTCATTTACCGCCTGTGCTACCATTCCGTTTTTTCTCATTTTACAATTTGTTGCTATTTATTGCTCCCATAACATTTATCTCAGTCGAGATGTTCATTCAATTCAATTGTTGATTTTCATAAAGTATTTGTAGAACGCCAATGAAAAAAGCTGCACAGAAGCACCATGAGAGGCCTCTGACCCCCTTACAAGCAACAGCGAAGGAGCGATGCACGGACAATCTTCGAAGGCGTTGACAAATTGTTTTAGATGGACAACTCTTCTAAAGATATACATTTAGTAAAATTAATACACAATGGTAAACACGACACTAAGACATATGCACATAAAAAAGAAAAAGGTTATTGAGCAGCAGAGGTTTTCCTTCGAATGCATTCTGGAACGATTTTCCACACAAGAATAAAATTATTACACACTTAAAAAGCATCGAATATTCATTCCTCGCACAAGAAGGTTAGTAAGAAGATCCGAGTGTAGGAAGGATGTGAAGTTTGTAGGGGATAAGTTAAGAATACCTATGCCTAGGTTTTTGATAACAGTTCCGGAGTATAGGCAAGCTGTGGCGAAACACTTGGAGCCCACAGTTTGTTCTAGTTTGACGTATTTGCCAGAACTCTGTGTGCCGTTTTAAACGCGCAGGCACTCTTCGGTGTAAATTGGAAACGCTAGCAAGTGCCGTACTATTTTTTCCATTGCCATAATAAAACTGTCAGAGAAGGTATACCTGTACTTATGTTGAATCCTTACCGTTTCGTGGCTGAAAAAAGTTCGTGCTGTGTTCTGAATATGCTATTATATCTTCAATAACAAGTATATGCTTTTTCTGCAATGCCAATATTATACTGAGCTTCTATGCGTTGTTGCGCTCCACACTAAATAATAGTAATATACGTTGAAAGCGAACAATGTCTTATACAGTGATAATTCTAGTGCGGATCGAAAGTTATAACGGTTTCTATTAAGGCGTCCCACTGTTTGACTATTTTTTTTGAAGAACTAAAATCATGTGACGACCCCGCTGAAGCGTGTCGGATATATAAATTCCCATCATCTTAAAGCTATTGCCGATTTCTATATGAGTAGAGTGAAACGTTAAACTACTTTAACGTTTAAATTTAACGCTTAACTTTAACGTTTAAAGGCAAGAGGTACTTGCGTACCTCGTACCTCTTGCCTTTAAAAAGATAGCTTTTGTTAACATTTACGTTTAGTCTGCTTTCTTTCAACCAGTTGTTCAATCAATAAAGCCGATCATTCGCCTACTGATTACGTCGCTTGGAGAAATTGATGGAGCAAAAAAATTTATATAATTTGCGTACATTATGACTTTTACATGTTCCTAAATGTAGATAGTATCGTTAACGCTGAGGGTAAAGAGAAGCGGTATAAGAATCTCGCGGTACACCGAAGGCTAATTTCGTTACTTGAGAATTTGAACCTTCTGCAGTCTATTCGCTACAGAAAATTTAATAATTTTATATGAGAGATTGCGTGCATCGTACCGTTCAAATTATTCAAGCAAGAGTGTCTGGTTTGCGTGGTAAAAGCCTGTGGAAAATCAACATATATTCCTATGTTTAGATGTTCCTGCTCAAAAGTTTTTAAGAGGTACCCTTTTTGATCAATGAGTATCAGCTCTGTTCAGTTTCTAGAAAACTACATCAGTTGAGTACTGCACTATTTTGGGCGTGTTTAGTAGCAGAGGAAGCTTTACTTACGCGATAGGAGGGTGATAGTAACACTCGATGGTACGAATCGCTTCGTTGATAACATTTGCTTCAAACGTTGACTTCATACAAGCACAAAGCCTGTTATTATCCGATGTAGATCTCGATTTCTCTCGCAGAAAAAGAATATGGAAGCTCTTAACCACCTGGACAAAAAAAAATTTAGTACAATAAACAGTGGTGCATGCCGAATCAACAAAAAATACTTTGCAACCCAAGCATGTTTGAAGCATTATTTTATAGCATATATTCAAGCCGTCCCTTTTTCCTGTTCAGTTCCGTTAGACGGGAATGCAGGCAAGATTATTCTAGTCCCGAAAAAGGTCCTTCATTGGCATCCAGTATTAACCGCCTTATTTATCCTATTAGCATTTTCTCTAAACTAACGAAACATCTAATTCACGCACATGTACTAACATTTTAGTTTCTTGTAATTTATTTTATCCGAATTAGCATATAGGGTCGAACGTGCGACCCTATATGCCTACATGATCTTAGTTTCAGCCGCAATAATAATATTCAAGTTAATGCAGTTCATTTTAGGCTACGAAAAGCATTTGTCAAGGTTCATAGCAATTTTAATTTTAAACCTTTCCCACTTTATTATTGCACCACACCTCTCTGAGTGATTTTGCGCTTTCATGGCAAACCTATAGCAATTGTTAATGCTATACTTCTTCTTCCAGGTCTCCTTGCTCTGACTGATACAGGGCAGTCAGAGCAAGGAGACCTGGAAGAATTGTATATTAGAGGGAGACCTACTCCCTCTAATAAACAATTATTCTAATACAGAAACATTTCCTTCACTATTCGACTCCTTGCTGATCACTTGACATAATCAAATAACACCGATGGTATTGCGCAACGAAATGGCTTGTTTCATATCGAACATTGCTGCAAATCGTTAGTATTGTCTTTAATTGGAGATAATACATCGCTTATTTCATCGTATTGCTGGCTCTTTTATCCAATGCCTAACTATGAACTCTCTGACGCTGTTATTGCTTCCATTTCTGCAGAAGGTCTTTCAATTTAGTATATCGCATGATTTTAACGTACTGCCAATACATATATAATTAACGCAGCTAAAAGTTTCTTGACTTATCATTGGCTTCTCATGTGAAGTCGCTCGCCAACATAACATTAGTTCGTCCTAAGCTGGAATATACTGGAGCAATATGAGATCCTCACATTTCATACCTTACACACTTGAACCAGTTCAGAGGTACGCAGCTAGTCTCATTCTCTCTGATTACTCTTATTGTTCTAGTGTCACTACCTTGATATCTAAGTCTAACCTACCTGACCTCGAGACACAGCGTGAGACCTGCAGACGTAGCCTCTTTCACGTGTTGTATCAGTACTTCTTTACAGATTAAAACGAAGTCATTACGTTTTCTTTCGAACGAATCACACCATCATCATCATCATCATCATCAGCCTGATTATACCCACTGCAGGGCGAAGGCCTCTCCCATATTTCTCCACTTAACCCGGTTCTGTGCTAGCTGCATCCACTTGACCCCTGCGAACTTCTTAATCTCATCCGCCCACCTAACTTTCTGCCGCCCCCTGCTGCGCTTTCCTTCCCTTGGAATCCCGTTTGTTACCCTCAGCGACCATCGGTTATCCTCTCTTCGCCCTACATGTCCTGCCCATGTCCATTTCTTCTTCTTAATTTCCACTAGAATGTCGGTAACTTGAGTTATTTCTCTGACCCACTCTGCACGCTTTCTATCTCTTAATGTTACCCCTACCATTTTTCGTTCCATAGCCCTCTGGGTTGTCCTCAACTTAAGTAGAACTCTCTTGGTTAGCCTCCACGTTTCAGCCCCATAGGTGAGTACAGGCAAGATGCAACTGTTGTATACTTTCCTCTTGAGCGATACCGGTAAGCTGCTAGTCATAATCTGCGAGTGCTTGCCAAATGCGCACCATCCCAATCTTATTCTTCTTGTTATTTCCTTTTCATGGTCCGGATCTGCGGTTACTACCTGTCCTAAGTAGACATATTCGCCTACTACTTCCAGTATTTCGCTACCTAATGTAAACTGCTGTTCCTTCCCGAGGCTGTTGAACATTACCTTAGTCTTCTGCATATTGATTTTCAAGCCTACCTTTCTACTTTTTCTATCTAGGTCATCAATCATTATTTGCAGTTCATCCCCCGAGTTGCTTAGCAAGGCAATGTCATCAGCAAATCGCAGATTACTGAGGTATTCTCCATCTACCCTTATCCCTAACTGCTCCCATTCCAAGTCTCTGAATACTTCCTCTAAACAAGCTGTGAATAGTACTGGGGAGATTGTGTCTCCTTGCCTAACACCTTTCTTTATGGGAATTTTGTTACTTTCTTTATGCAGAACTATGGTTGCTGTGCAGCCACTATATATATCTTCCAGCACTTTCACGTACGGCTCGTCTACCCCCTGATTTCGCAATGCCTGCATCACCGCCGAGGTTTCAACTGAGTCAAATGCTTTTTCGTAATCAATGAATGCTATGTATAAGGGCTGGTTATATTCCGAGCATTTTTCTATCACCTGGTTGATGGTATGGATATGATCGATAGTAGAGTACCGTTTCCGAAACCCTGCTTGATCCTTTGATTGATTGCAGTCTAAGGTTGTCCTGATTCTATTAGTGATTACCTTAGTAAATACCTTATACGTAACAGACAGTAAGCTGATTGGTCTGTAATTTTTAAGGTCCTTAGTGTCCCCTTTCTTGTGAATGAGGATAATGTTTGCATTCTTCCATGGTTCCGGTACCGTCGATGACAACAGGCACTGCGTATACAGGGTGGCCAGTTTTTCTAGCACGATATCCCCCCCGTCCTCACACCAATCAGTTTATCACACCAAACCAGTTTATTCTCTTAACCCACACAATACTACGCACCTCGATTCTGTCTTTGTTTGAACAACAGTCGATCGCCTGCCCAGGTCGTACTCCAAACAGGCACCATACATTTTAACATCATCAAAATATTGGTATTTTATCGAGTTTCATTCACTGCACCATTATTTCCTGTTGTATTGTACTTCCCTTGAGTTATAGCTCTATTCGGTGCTTTGAGGTGTATACAAAAGAAATAAATAATAACTAAATAATGTTACTAAGGTCAGTACTTTGTGTGTGGAAACAGTTCGAACGCAGAAATTTTACACACGCACAATATTAAATTCTGAACAAACATTTCTGAGATACTGAAAAGTCCTTTCTCTGCTCAGGTTCCTTATTAGCGAGTTCCGGATCTTGTCCGCCTCCGCCGCCGAGTTCTTCGTGGCCGATCTTATCGCCTCGACGACCTCCTCTCTCGTGATGGGTCGGTCCATGGCCGGGTTCTCCTCGCCGCGGTATTCTTCTCGGTAGCTCTCGACCTGATCTTTGCCGTAGCACTTGATCAGGACCTCTTCGAGTAGTTGTTCGTCCGTGCCTTCGTATTGGTTGCACCAGCCTCTGTATCGACTTGCTGCCTTCGGATTTGTTTTTGCTCGGGTTCATGAGGGCCTTGAGGATCTGCCACGTTCTGGCTGTGCTGAGGGTGCCGTTCAGCGAGTTGCTGAATTGCTGCCACCCCTGCCTGGCCAGCTTCGTCGCGTACTGCTCCGTTTGCTTGGTTATATCGGCAATTTTCCTCTTTACCTTCCTGTTGAGGTTTTGTCTCTTCCACCGCTTGGTGAGGCCGCGTCTCGCCTCCCATAGCTTGAGGAGCCGCTGGTCCACCTCCGGTGTTTGTTCCGTTCTATCTACTTCTTTCGTGTATAGGCCTTGGATTCGTCTGAGTTGTTGGCTCCACTCTTCCGCAGAACCGATGTCGCCCTCGAGCTGCTTGCAGTGCGCTCTGAAGGCGTCCCAGTCCGTCAGCCGAGCCATGCCAATCTTCCTCCTGACGTTGTCCGCCGCTGTGCAGATCCTTATTATGTGGTGGTCGATTCCAAGGTTCTCGAGTAGGTTTTCCCACTCCGCTTGTTTGGCGCCCCTTATGAAGGTTAGGTCGGGACTCGTGTCTGGACTGACGCTGTTCCCCTGCCTAGTCGGTTCATTCTCGTCGGTTAGCATCTCGCATCCTACGTTCTCTGCCGCCGTGCAGATGCCGCGCCCCTTTTTGTCCTCTCTCTTACAGCCCCATCTCGGACTCTTGGGGTTAAAATCGCCCGCTATGATTAAGGTGTTTTTTCCCGCCAACTTTTTCGTCTCCGCAAAGAGCCTAATAAAGTTCCCATTTGTTTGCTTGGGTGGGCTGAATAGATTTACGATATAGATGCTTTTGGAATGTGTTTTCTTTTTGGGAATTATCTCTGTAATTACGTGTTCGACCTGGGTATCCTCTATTTCTTTGTGTGCTATGGCTACTACTTGTTTGCTTATGAGGGTCGCAGTGCGTCTGCTTTCCTGACACGTGTAGCCCCTGAGTGTTGGGGTGTTGTTTGTTTCTCGTAACATAAGAAAGAGCGCAGGATCTGTCTCAAATCCCTGCGACACCTTAAACGAGCCGTAAAGAAAGGGAGGAAGTTGGGAGTGGAAAAGAGAGAACGAGGTGCCGTAGTGGAGGGCTTCGAATCATCGCGCCACAGATGCTTTCGCCTCATCGCATTTTAGTGGTGGTGCAAAGTGCCCCTTTGATTTTTTATCTGTAAGACACTTCTGGGGTTGTCTAATGAGCTATCATTAGTTTGGCAACGAATACCTGTCCGGAACACAGCAGGTTTTTATAAGCTACAAGGCTACATAAGCAATGCAACAAATTGAAAAGTTATGAAGGGCAAAGAAACGGTTGCATAGGACAAGCGCTGAATTTCAAATTGAAAGTTTGTTCTCGTCCTGCTTAAGCTGACAGGTAGCGCGCATTATGCGTCATCATTTCTTTGGCTTTCATGCAGGTTTTTGTTTTTTTTTTCTTTAATCGGTGTGTACTAGTTCGCCCAGTTCTGTTTACTTCTGCCCGACATACCTTCAGGGTGCTTTGAAAGAGCTCGTAATTTTGTTCCTTTTCGTTCTGCTCTTGTTCTTTCTTCGTCTTATCAGGCGTAACTGAAAAATAGGCATAAAAACCAGATGCAAGAATGAACATGTATTTTTATCCATTGTTATCATCGCATCGTTATTTCAATGAGTAAGCCATCAGTAATATACACAGATTTTGCTTAAAGACTGTGAATTCCATGGTTCATAGGAGCTACCCACAACGTGGACGTCTAATTTTATCGATGTAAATATCTTTGATAACAATTATACGACATAAAATTGCAGCGAAACGACACATTACAATAAAAACAAAAATTAAAGAGCACTGCAGAATCTGCATTGGAGTTATGCGAAAATACGGATGCTGCTACTGGTTACTTCTAGTTGCTAATTTACTTCTTCTTTTCCCATTTTAGTCTTTGGTACTTTCAAATTCTGCGCCAAATCCTTCCTATGCCCTTTTTTGGCTCTACTTTCGGTATCGTGACGTCACATTCTTGACGTCATATCCACTACGTCACCCCTTTTTCTCTTTCTGCTTTCACTCTCACCTTCTTCCCTTCCCTTACGGTGCAGTTGAGATGTCCCCCCCCCCCCCCCCCCCCCGTGCTAATCTTCTCTGTATCGTTCCAATTTTAGTATATGTATTTTATGTCCACAGAACAAATGTGGCAGATACTGCGCCTCTCCTTTCCTGTAAACCAGGTATTCTAAATATTTACCTAATTACCTACTGGCGTAACTATTTTTTATGCAGCAACATTGCGGCACTCTCTATTGATAGACATCACTCACTAACCTCTACCACTTCTTAATGACTCACATGTGCTGCGGACACAACTTTGTGTACACGTTCTGCGAAAACAGTCTGCAGACACGGCCTGCGGACACGGTCTGCGGACAGAAATCTGCGAACATAGCGAAGTAATGCTTTCGCAATTATAAAGTGTGAGTGTTTGTAGCATTCTTCGGTCCACTCCAACAGACAAGGTCCGCTCCTCTATTGCAGTCTTTTCCCATTTCATTGACCACGGGAAAAAATTTACGCAAATGCTTTCTGCAAACATTCATTTGAAGAAAATAAAAAAAAACAGATCTCCACATGTTTTTAGAGTGCACCACCAGAATGCGCAGTATTTTGCGCAATAACCTCTGACTCCGAACCAAAATCATCATCATTATCATCACCCTGACCATACCCACTGCAGGCCGAATGACGTTCCATATCTCTCCAATTAACCCGGTTCTCTGCTAGCTGCATCCTCTTGACGCTTGCGAACTTCCTAACCTCATCCTCCAACCCAACTTTCTGCCGCCCCCTGCTACGCTTTCCTTCCCTTGGAATCCAGTTTGTTACCCTAAGCGACCATCAGTTATCCTCTTTTCTTACTGCATGTCCTGCCCATATCCATTTCTTCTTAATTTCCACTAGAATGTCGGTAACTTGAGTTATTTCTCTGACCCACTCTGCACGCTTCCTTTCTCTTTATGTTACCCCTAACATTTTTCGTTCCATAGCCCTCTGCGTTGTCCTCAACATAAGTAGAACCCTCTTGGTTAGCCTCCACGTTTCAGCCCCATATGTGAGCACAGGTAAGATGCAACTGTTGTATGCTTTCCTCTTGAGCGATACCGGTAAGCTGGTAGTCATAATCTGCGAGTGCTTGCCAAATGCGCTCCATCCCAATCTTATTCTTCTTGTTATTTTCTCTTTATTGCCCGGATGTGCGGTTAGTACCTGTCCTAAGTAGACATATTCGCCAACTACTTCCAGTACTTCGCTACCTAATATAGACTGCTTTTCCTTCCCGAGGCTGTTGAACATTACCTTAGTCTTCTGCATATTGATTTTCAAGCCTACCTTTTTACTTGCTTCTAGTTGCTTAGCAAGCCAATGTCATCAGCAAATCGCAGACTACTGAGATATTCTCCATCTACCCTTATCCCTAGCTGCTCCCATTCCAAGTCTCTTAATGCTTCCTCTAAGCAAGCTGTGCATTGTACTGGGGAGATTGTGTCTCCTTGTCTAACTCCTTTATTTATGCGAATTTTGTTACTTTCTTTATGCAGAACTATGACTGCTGTGCAGCCACTATATATATATATATATATATATATATATATATATATATATATATATATATATATATATATATATATATATATATATATATATATATATATATATATCTTCCAGTACTTTCACGTATGGCTCGTCTATCCCCTGATTTCGCATTGCCTGCATCACCGCCGAGGTTTCAGCTAAGTCAAATGCTTTTTCGTAATCAATGAATGCTATGTATAAGGGCTGGTTATATTCTGAACATTTTTCTATCACCTGGCTGATGGTATGGATATGATCGATAGTAGAGTACCGTTTCAGAAAACCTGCTTGATCCTTTGCTTGATTGCAGTCTAAGATTGTCCTGATTCTATTAGCGATTACCTTAGTAAATACCTTATACGTAACAGACGGGAAGCTGATTGGTCTGTAATATTTAAGGTCCTTAGAGTCCCCTTTCTTATGAATGTGCATAATGTTTGTATTCGTTTATAGTTCCGGTACCGTCGATGACATCAGGCACTGCGTACACAGGGTGGCCAGTTTTTCTAGCCCGATATCCCCCCGTCCTTCTGCAAAACTGTAGTTATCTGATTCTCTCCAGTTGATTTCCCCCTTTTCATAGTTTCTAATGCTTCCTTGACCTCGTCCTTCGTCACTGGTTGAACGTCTGACAGTTTTTCCCTACCCTCCAATCTCATTACCGTCCTGACTACTTTGGCTACTGTAGAGATCTGAATAGCACTCCTCGTCTACTTTGACTATCTTGTCCATATTCGTGATGACGTTGCCCGCCTCGTCACTTATCGCATACATCTGGTTTTTGCCTATGCGCAATTTCTTTTTTACAGCTTTGAGGCTTCCCCCGTTCTTTACTGCTTGCTCAATTTTCTCCATGTTATACTTCCTTATATCGGCCCCCTTGAGCTTATTGATTAGCTTTGATATTTCTGCCAATTCTATCTGGTCTGTTGTGTTGGAAGCTTTCATACTCTGGCCTTTCTTAATCGAATATTTCGTCTTAGGCAGCTTACCGGTATCCTCTTTAGAAATCCTACCGCCTACTTCTACAGCGCACTCAGTAATGATATCTCTGAAATTATTGTTCATTGCATCTAGGTTAATGTCGCCATCCTCGGTTAGAGCTGGTATATATTCTGTAGCGAGATCCTGAACTCTTCTGCGCTCCCCTCACCGCTTATTCGTTGATGGGTTTCTTTCTTAGTAATCTGTTGCGTTCCTTCTTAAGATTTAGGCTAATTCGGGACCTCACCATCCTGTGGTCACTGCATCGCACTTTCCCCGTTACCTCTACATCTTGCATAATGGCGGGGGTTTAACACAGTGTGAAGTCAATTTCATTTTAGTCTCCCTGTTAGGACCTTTCCATGTCCATTTCCGGTTCTTCCGTTTGCTGAAGAAGGTATTCATGATTCTTAAGTTATTGCGCTCTGCAAACTCAACTAGTAACTCCGCCCTGTTATTCCTAGAACCAATGCCATAGTCACCTACTGCCTGTTCTCCTGCCTGCTTTTTCGCTACCTTGGCATGGAGGTCGTCCATTAGTACAGTATACTGCGTCTTTACTTTTCGCATAGCGGGTTCTACATCTTCGTAGAAGCTTTACACTGCCTGGCCAACATAACTACATGTAGCTGCATAGGCCTGTACTGTATACCGCGTATGTAGCGGTATACATTCACTTTATACCGCTTAGTAAGCCTAATTACGATGCCTGCCGCCCTCTCATTAATACTATAGAATTCATCTATATTACTCGCTATATACTTATTGACAAAGCTGCAGCGGTGCGTAGAGATGCAGCGGTGGCGTCGCGGTAGAACATCCCCTTCACATGCAAGAGGACCGCGGTTCAAATCCCGGTGCCTCGCAATTCTCCACCGAATCAAACTAATGTTTTCTAAAGCAGCATTATACCGCATCTCTTAGTAAAATTTCACCATAATATTACATACAGCCTAACACCGTGATGAGTACATCGCATTCTTCTCTCATTCATACAAAACGACAGAGAAAGCCAGCATAAAAACGTTTCTAGCTGAAAAAATACATACTTACTATCGGTACTTGCTCACCTTATATCCGAATTCTGCAATTTCACTGCTTTTATTGTAAAGAATTTCAAATTTCTTGGTGCATTGATGGGCCTCCACAAGTCACAGCCAAAACACAATTGTATGCATAGCACTTAGAGTACCGTTTGCATCGGTGTTCCTATGTATATGAACTGACGAAATACGGCACTCATTACGATGTTGCGTCAATGTGATGAGATCCTATTGTACTTGCGTCTGTTTACTCCGACCTCTGGCATTCAGGAGTATTACGAAAATGACTGAGGAACCACACCGGCAGAGTACATAACAAACCCCAAAATCCCTGTCATCCCTGAGGAACCACACCGGCAGAGTACATAACAAACCCCAAAATCCCTGTACATCACAGTGAGCGGAATTCCTTGAGGAAACTGAGTTGTGTTTCCCCTTGAACGACATCTTCAGTGACAAGGATACAGCTGTCTTTGACATGCTGTGGTGTAGAGTTTATTACCTGATGTGAACCCTCCTAGCACAAAGGAAACGCGCCCAAATGGAATTGAGCGAATTATTCATCATACCAGGCAACCGCTACGCTACTCGTTTATTGTAGATTTTCTCGTGTAGTTTCTCTCTACGAATGGGATGGAAGGTTAGACCGTGACAGCATTACGCCACCGAAGATATTAGCTGAGGAGTTCAGTTTGGAAACTTTTTGAGATAGCATGTTACGTCACCAGTTTGAGAGCGACATCAACGACGGCACCATGCAAGCTGGGCTGTGGAAACAATGATTTGCCTCTGAAAATTTCTAAGAACAATGTAGATAATTTCGAGGCTGCGCGTCAAGATTGAGACACACTGAGCAGTTAGAATCCTCCAAAACTATCTGCGCAAGACTAAAAACAGCGGAAACGTATCGCCTCGAGGCCAAATGATAATGGTTCGTTTCGTTGCGCAGGAGGTCGTTCAGCGCAATGGGGCCGGCACGGGCACACGATCTTTAACTGCCGTCAGGAAGGGCGGCTTCTAAATGTTTGCAGAAATCAGAAAGGGAGTAGATAGGGCCAGCGCGGATTTAGTCTGTCACCAATGTGGGCCCCTGCCCGTTTCGGTTGAAGCTTTCGACCTATGACCACTTCAAAAGTTTAGTTCGGAGGCTATGTGCGTTCCAGTGATAGTGAGAGGTATGACACTCCCCATAGATTGGCTACCCGGGGCAGTCCATAAACTGTTATCGAAGACAAGATCTACGAGGTTCTTCCGACAGTGTTATTAAAGCGATCGCTTATCCATCTGAAATGTACTTGTGACATGAAACCCGTTCTTGGAAGATTGGAAGCAGTTGTCACACTTCGAGACAATGACCGTTAGCTACCACTGATTGTTGTAATGTGGAAGGTCGTATGGTGTTTGGTGGAGGCTAGATGAAGGCCTCAATTCTAGGCATAATTGGACCAGACCGACATACTTCGTGAAGCCTGCAAACGAACTCTAGAGTCAAGTATCGAATATTTTGTGGAGCTGCGAGGCCAATTTGCTGGCGCTGCCACCTAAATATCAGCGCAGAAAAAGCAAAGCCGCGTTTTTATGAAGACTCGATCGACACGATTTACTTTGCCATGTTGTGTTATTGAAGACCTTCTGAGGATTAGTGCGACGTCATTAATGTAAATGTTGAAGTGGGCCGCCCAGATTGTTCCGTTAATAAAGCACAATGAAAGAATTTGGTATTATGGCGATTTTAAGATGACAATAACTTCATAACGGTTATTGAGGTCTGGAGCGTGTCGCGAAGTTGAGATGAGGTGAAAAATTTACAAAGCTGGATACGCAGAACACCTGTCATCAGGGCCATCTCGACGAAAACAGCCAACAGCTGGTCATCATCGTCACTCCCAGAGGAATAAAACATTCACAAGCCTGCTGGTAAGCGCCCCACCGGAAGCATTCCTAATTCAATGAGATGGAAAATGTTCTGCACGAAATTGACCTTAATGTTGTATATTTGGATTGTTCTGGTCGCTGGAACCAGTGGCCTAGAGCATCTGGAAAATGTGGGCCGAGTATTCGATCGCCTGTAAATCCCGCGACTGTGTTTAAGGTTTTCCAAATGTAAATTCTTCAAACGCGCAGTGCAGTTCTTGGGTGCAGATGGGCATCACTTAACACTGGAAGCGTTTTGGAAGCCCCGAAACTTCGACGAGTTAGAGTTCTAGCGCTAGATTGGGTTGACTCATTTTAAGAGAAGGTTTTCGCCTAACCTTTTTACCTCTGGACAGTTTGTTGGTTTCAGGACCACCATGCCCCTGAACAACCGACTAAGAGATTGTGTTCCGGAGAAATAAAACGTTAATGGCATCTAGTGCCATACTGCCACATTTTGGTCAAAGAAAGCAGCAGTTTCTTGGTGTCAGGAACATCACGCCGCTTTACAACCGATGAAGAGATCGGATTGCAGAGGAGTAAGGAGTTGCTGGCATCTGCTGCCGTACTGCCACACTTCAGGCTAAGTAAGCGAAATGTTCTAGAACCGATGCATCTTCCTTCGCCATTTGGGAAGTACTAGTTCAAAGAGAGCTATCGAATTTGAGCTCCTTATTCTGTTTGGTTCCCTTAACATGGTAAGCGCTGCGATAAAATACAGCCAGTAAGTAACACGGCACTCTGTTGTTTTGGAGCCACCATGCTGAGGCTGTGTTCTTGAGGCCGGCATTTCGAGGTAATCACGGCCCGAAACTGCCGCTCGGCCTGCTCGCAGCAGACACACCCGCTCAAGAACCATCTTATCCATGCGAGCAAAGTGGGCCACAGTCGTTGCAGTACAGTCATGAGCTGAAATACAGGCAGGTTTCCCAAATCGCACATACCGATGGGTTAAGCCAGTTACATCTGCCCACTGCTGATTTTATTACTGACTGCTCCCCTGACATCTTTATCACTACGCCATTTATCAACCAAAGGTCAACCTATGAGACCGCTTCACCTTTGACGAGTCAGAGAATTCTCTGTTGCTATATAGTTCATTTATGGTACGATGCATGGTCCACCACCTGATGTCTGATGGCAAATAGAGCATAGCGCGTTTCATCTTCTAGTTAACGGCGCCCTTATCTTCATCGCCTCTGCAATTTCATCCCCGAAAAACTATGTATTTTCGGTATAAATACTACGTGAATCCAAGCAAAAGGGTGCTCTGGCTTGGCCTATCTAGTACCTGTCATGGTTGATGTAAACTACCCATGTGTGATGTTGTCAAAGACCATTGTAACAGCTATATCCAGGGAACCATAGCTATCTCGAAAAGGGCAGCATTGTGGTCGGGAGGACCGTTCTTATAGGGGTCAAATAGAATACCATATGAGGCACTGGATGAGATGAGTGTCTAAAGGAAATGTGTTCTTGTTGAAACATCCTTTCTACGCAATACTCTGAGGTTGTTAACGAGAGAAATTATGCATTGTCCGAAATAAAGGCTATTACACTTAGCTATGCATGGTGACTGCTTTTATATATAGCGTAGCGCAAGATAACCATTCAATTGTGCGGTATTTTCCAGGAGCCTCTAAGAGTGGCGCCACCAATGCCTTTCATGTCGTGGTCAGTCCTGGAGAAACGTTGGGGGTGTTCGCATTTAGCACTAAAATTGCCGCATACGTTTTCCTATACAGGTCTCTACTTCATGAGGTAACAGGGTGCTGTCTTTAAAAAAAAAAGATTTTTTTCACCATCTCTCTTCATCATCTGTTACCACACCATTTTTGCCTTGACTGGCATTATTGCGGGGATCCGGCAACTCTAACACATTGTGTGGACATGCCAGGTTAACCTTTCTTCCCTCCCCCTGACTAGAAGACTGAGAGGCTGCTCTGCAGAATTCCTGCCCGGAGCGCAAGTAATGGCTGACCCGCCGCAGGAGTCAATGTATCCTTGGCCAACGGGAACCTGGTTCAGGGTTCCCCGTAGCTAATGAAGGAAAAATAAATGAACCTTGTCTTCCTGCCCGCCTGAGCTTTTCAGACGGGAGCTGAAAAAGGCACTAAACCCAGTGTGTTCTGCAAACCTGAAGACCAAGTGTCGATAGAAACATCCTAGCTGTCACTCAAGACCAAGTTCGAGCGATAACCAGTTGCTTGGCTCCCGGTCATCAACTATCATCCTCGTGTTTCAATAAACACCTTAAAGTATATATATTAAAGCGAGCTTTATTGTTAGGCGAGCTCATTTGCTAGGTCTAGGACAAGGTAGGCGCTTGCAGGTAGGCGCTAGCTCGAACAGCTGGTGTTCGCGTCCCGTCCCGGCGCGCTGGCGCCAGATCATCTTCTTTAGAATCACCACCCAGGAGAAGAGGGAGCCATCCTGGCGAGTTAATGGGACAACAGTATGTCTGGGTCGTAGTTGGGTTCTGGTAGAGAAACATGGGCGGTCTCACGCCCAAGTAGTAAAACGCCTGGCGAAGGGATGACGGGCTCAACAATGTAGTTGACGGGTGAGGTGCGCTCAAGGAAGCGGCAGGGTCTTGGGTATTTCGGCAGTAGCTTGGAGGAGAGGCCAGGTGAAGTACAAGGCACACGTATCCAATCACATGGGCTTGCGGAAGAAAGCTGTCGGCGGGGTGAGCGAAGTCAATACGATTTTTTGTCAGTTTGGAAGACGTGAGTGAAATGCGAGCTTCTTTGCACTCCTCAGCGTATCTTGACGATTAAGATATGGTGATGGCTTCAGAAGAATCGGGCCGGTAAGGACGTATGGCATCGAGTAGTGAAGATGGCTCACGCCCACCCAATAGGAAAATGGCGAAAATCCGTAGTGGTCTGCGCAGCGGTGTTGTATGCATACGTGACGTAGGGTAGCAATGTGTCCTTGTTGGATTGGTCGGCAGCCACGTACATCGACAACATGTCGCCTAAGGTTCGGTTGGTTGAATCGTTCAGTCAGACCATTAGTCTGCGGGTGGGAGGCTCTCGTAGTGCGATGGTGGATGTTACATTGCTGAAAGAGGGATGAAACCACTTGAGATAAATATACACGACCACTGTCGCTGAGCAGTTTCCGTTACGCCCCATGACGAAGGATGACGCGGTGTATGATGAAGGCAGCTACATCTCATGCCATAGCAAAAGGGTAGAGCGGTGGTTTCGGCGTAGCGGGTGATAAGATCTACCGCTACAATGACCCAGCGGTTTCCGGTTGCAGTGTAGGGAAGCGGGCCGTAGAGGTCAATGCCTACTCGGTCGAAAGGTTTTGACGGGCAAGGAAGAGGCTGCATGGGGCCGGTGGAATGGCGATGGTCGACCTTCTGGCGTTGACAATCAAGGCATGAGCGAACGAACGTGCAGACGTAGGTGTATATTCCCCGCCAGTATAAACGCAAGCGAAGTCGAATATACGTCTTGAATGCGCCAGCGTGAGCGGTTTGCGGGTCAATGTGAAATGAAGCGCAGATTTCGGAACTTAAATGTCGTGGAATGACGAGGAGCCATTCGGGGATGGAAGAAAGATAATTTATGCGGTATAACAGGCCATCGCGAATTGTAAAATGCGCAGCTCGAGGGCGAATTGCACGAGGCGTCTAAGTGGCCGAAGAGTTCGAAAGGAAAGCGAGAAGGGAGGCAATTCATGTATCTCTGGGCTACTCGACTGCCATGTTGGTCAAAGACAAGGAACTGCGGTCCCAATGGGGGAATCGGAAACGCTTTCAGGGGGTAGCCGAGTGGAGACTGTGCATCGGCGTCGTTATGCTTCCATCCAGATTGATACAAACACGAATATCATATTCTTGAAGCCGTAATGCCCATCGAGCCAGATGGTCATTGGGATCTTTAAGGGAGGACAGCCAACAGAGAGAATGATGGTCCGTAACGACTACAAAGGGTCAGCCGTACACATAAGGGCGGAATTTCCCTATCGCTCAAAAATGGCTAGGCACCCCTCAGTAACAGAGTATTTTAACTCCGGAGTAGTTTAGCTACGTATGCGACAACAAAGTCATCACACCCGGGTTTACGTTGCGCTATAACAGCAGCAATACCTATGCCGCTTGCACCAGTGTGGATCTCAGAAGGAGCATCAGGGTCAAAATGCCGCAATATGGGCGACGAAGTAAGAAATCCGTGCAGTGTACTAAACGCGTCGTTACATGCAGAACATCAGCCGGAGACTTCGTTGCTTCCACGAAGGAGGGTTGTCAATGGCGCTATGATGGACGCAAAATTTGGATGAAGCTTCGGAAATAAGAGCAGAGGCCTATGAAACCTCCTAGTTCCTTCATTGCTGATGGTTTTGGGAATGCAGTGGCAGCGCAAAGTATGTCTGGGTCGGGGAGCCTACCGCCGTTAAAAAAAAACATATCCCAAAATTGTCAGTTGGCATGCGGTTAAGTGACATTTCTTAATTTAGCTGAAGACTCGCTGCAGTAATGCATTCCAAAGCATATTTCAATCATCACACTAAATTCGATAAAGCACGAGGCAGAGAAGCGCGCAACGCTCAAAGCCACCAAGAAAAGCTATCTCTTTGTCTTTGAGAGCGACAGGCTGTTTTCTGACGCACTTTGCGCTTGACTGATATGGAAGGATTAAATTATTTCTCGCATGGTCTGATCACAGTGCGTGTAAGCATCTCCTTGCTATATTACAGGGCTGGGAAACTTTTCATCCTTTTCCTTACTTTACACGTTTTAAGTAGCTTATCATGTATGAATTTTTCCGTGTTGTTGTTTCATACTTGCATTCTTTCTTATTTTAGTGTAACATAATGGTTCTTACTGGCAGTCACTGCATCACACATAAGTCAGTTTGACAGTCTGGCTCTTCTGTGCTTAAAATTAAAGCAAGCTATAGGCATTTTCAGTAAGGCACTCTGTGCAGAAAAACCTCTTCTGTGCCCACCAAAGCCTTTTTCTGAAATTGTCCGCAGCATTCGAACAAAAAATAGTCCAGGTGGACTTAAGATGTAGTTGCCATGTTTGCGCTGTAAGCTGACAGCGCACATATACACGCTAATTAACTAAATGTTTTAGGGAACGTCAAATGCCTCTCTCTATGTAATTTTACAGAATATCCCCTTCAGTCAAGATATTGCACCCATAATAGTTGCGATCGGTCGCTATAGGAATGCCTCAAAGAAACTGCCTTTGCCACTGCGAGAAAATGTAAGTGCAAAAACTGTACAAATCTTACTTCTGGAATCTGTTTCGGTGCCGCCGTTTCCTTCAGGGCTCCTACTTTGATCTGAAATCGAAATGTTGCTTTCAACGGCGACCGAATGAAATGCACATAACATAATAACACTAACGATGAAATTTGCGCAAAACAGAAAATAAAACCCGAGACTCACTCCTTTTAAGGGTGAACATTTTATATCCTTATGTGTATGTTTACTTCTTGTATCTGGAAGCTTCGCTGTACTTAGAATTTAGCACGCGAATATAGTGAGCGCCAACTTTATGCATACCATGCGCAGCCCACTTGGAGTCCTATGGGAAGCTAGTGTGCACTCTACACCTATGACAGCCATCATTTAGAGATGATGCATCAAGCCATATTCATATTTGCTATTATGTATCAAACTTGAGCGATATAAAGGAGTTACGAAGACGAATTTATCGAACGTTTCCACACCAGGCCACCATAGAGACCTTGTGCTCATGTTTAGGGCAAATGCGCATCAAACGCGGACTTTATGTGCATAAACTCTGGGATCAACCGAATTGAGCTGTTTACTCAAAAACACAGCCCGTTTCGTAAGGGCCATCTGGGTATATACGGCTATGCACTTGCGCTGTCCATATTGGTCACATATGGCATACTGTAGAGAACGTGCGTCTGAACTGTGAGCTTGGTGCAGGAACATCACGGGATACCTCAAATCGGGCTGCCCTCCCGAAAACTCGATTGATTACGCATCGTCTGCGCTAGTAGTGGAAAACGCTCATTCCAGCTTGCGCCTACACTGAGCGTTTTCAGCTATCCACAACCGACAGCCCCAGGCCACGCTGCCCGCGGGACGTTCAAACGCCGAGGCAGGCAACTGTTATTTTCGTGGGTCGATGCGGCCGTTTCCAGCTGCAGCCGAACGTGTTCGTTTTTCTGTGGCTGCCAGGCTTGCAAGGACGATTTTGTGCTGGCAGCGCTGGCCTGTTCTTGGAACGCTAGCAGAAGACGAGGAGGTGATAGGAAGTAGGAAGCGTGCAGCACAATTTTTATTGCTTGATTATTTTGCGTGCATGTTGTGACGTCGTTTACGGCGCAGACGGTTTCTTCATACTGCGCTCACTGAATGAGGATTTCGAAAACATTTTATCCCCTGAGGCTCGTAATCCCGACTTATTTTGCGTTCTGTTCAAGGACATTCACGTGCGTGCCGCGGTTTTCAGCAACTAGTACTTCCACGAGCATCAGAGCATGCACATCAGCAGCGTGTGGAACGCGGTTGTGGTGCCATTTTTAGGCGTCGAAAAAGCAGACATGGTTCGAAAAACGCTCAGACATATTTTATAAATGCCGTATATATGCAGTGTCACATTCTCCTTGATTCATTATAAAGAAGCGTTTTCAGTGTTACCCAACGTGCAGGTATGCCGACACTGAATCTGGACTGCAATACCTTATATGAGAGTGAGCGTTATCTACAGGCAAGGTACGGCATAGAGGTACCGTATGTTGCATTTTTGCTACCCAAATTGTGTATTGAATTGAAATCATCGGTATGCTTGCAAACTATAATTCATTGTACAAGTGCTTACAAAAGGAAACATTTAATCAGCATGCGTATCGTTATGTATGCTATACATTTATTATTGCAGGCGGCAGATAAACTATGTTGGGCGTTTGCTCAACTGAGACCACAGGACTTGTTTAATTAACAATGCGACCGAAATTCCCCAGATACGGTGACAGCAGGACATAGTTTAAGCAAACACGTGGTTTATAAGCCCTCTCGAAGGTAACGTGAAGTATTGGGGACAAAATGTAAGGACCACGCATACTTCAACGAAAGCGCGTAGATCTTGAATCGACTATATTCTTAGACCATATCTATCGATGCAAAAGTTGGAATTTAGTTCTTTCCTGTGTAGTTCAGAAATAAGTTGGAAATTCTTTACAAATATTTGCAGTCCAAAATTTTCAAATGGGCGGTACAGAGCCTTTTTGCTCGATTGTATGCTTCACAACCCATCGACGTCCGCATGCAGCTTGCGTCATCACGAAGAGTGAGCAGGTGTTTGTTCTGCCCTCTTCAAACGCCCATGACAACTTTCTTTCGTTTCTTTCTCATGCAAGGACCGTGCTTCCACCTTCCGTGTTCTTTGAAACGACACGCTGCCCCACGTAAGGCATTGGTGAAAAGCGTAAGCTATGTAACTTTGGCGGAGAGCAGTTCTAGGCGGCTTTTTCACATTCAACCTTGCCGCCGTGATTAATAGCCAACCACGGCGAAGCAAATGTTCGGCCGGCTGTTAAGAAGTCCGAATATTGTAAACTGAAGAAGCCCATCGGCTCGTAGTGGAGTATATTGAAGTTGTGGTGTACTTTCAGGCATACGCAATGCAAATGTGGTTTGCAAGCAGAAAGATAGGATAGCTCAAATTGGGTTTACTAACCAAAGCTCTATTGTTCTGCTTTGACATTGATGCGAATGGAAAAGGCTATCACTACCTTCTCCCCACTTTGCATCGTGTGAGGTTGTTTCAGGAAATGTGCAGCATGCATGCAGCAAAGCAGCCAAACCTTGTCAGCCAGTGGGGAGCAACAGTGGGCATTGTATTGGTCGTGCTTCGGTTTAATAACTATTTATTCACATAATTCGCTGCATTATCCCGCTGGTTCCTCTTTTAGACCGTTCATGCACTAAGGATATTTATACAATTACTATATGTTACATCTTCATGACCCTCGCAGCGGTCCCATCGGCAGTATTGTCAGCAAATATGCGCATATATCCGCTGTGCCGCTTGAGGAGTATATACTGGGATACCTCGAGCTCTTTCATTGTCAAAAGTATTCCGCAGAGACACAAATTAAATTTTCAAACCATCATTTCGGGGGAACGTCTGCATCTAATATTAGTCTAGTTCTTGAAAGGCATTCTAGACATATTGGTCAGTTTATTATGGCATGTAAAGGGAACAGTGCACAATTTTATGTCCTTCATTGTCACTTGGAATGCTGCAGCCGAAAAAAATGCTAATATTGACCCCTGAAGGGTATAAGTGATCTTGTCCATTTAAGCCTCGCCACAGTAAGGCCACTAAAATTTATGCTCGTGCACTATTTTCAATGTTAGTTCCGGCTATCACTTTGTGCCGGAAACGCGTGAATGTGTCGAAGGACGCGATCGAACCACCCTGCCGTGTGGGGGTTCAACACCCTCCCTAAAAGAGTTTCTTTATTAAAACTGAACCAATTTTGTTTGGCTCCCAAAGAGGCACAATTCATTTTATCCTGTGAGTACTGACCATCTCAAAGTGCTTATTTACTGCCGTGCGCAATGATTAGCAGCCATCAGCATCGCAACGTCGAGATTAATGTGATTAGTCTGGGACCCTGTTCCTTTAGCTCTGATAGCTTTCTAAGCTCCTGACAACTCGAGGCAAGTGAAGTAATTGCATTTTATTTTTATTGTCATCTTCAAGTAGGCGGGGCACAGTCGGAGCAATCAGTAACGCATGAACGGAAAGGGAGAGGGAGAATATTTGTGTGCTTGTTTGGCTGCACTTTGTCAAGCCTATACGCCAATCCGGATGCAAAGTGTGATCTGTTTCATCCCGAGTTTGGCATCATGAAAGAGTTGCGTCAACTCCTTTATTTCCATAGGTTATAAAGAGCAATTATAAAATCGGGAGATATGAGACCTGCCTACACAAAGGCGGTCAAGGAAACACTAGTTTGTAGTATCGCTGGCGGAAGAACACGATGCTGCTGTGTTGCGACATGCAACTCTCTTGAAGATTAAGTGGCTAGCTCGTCTATTCGCGATTTGTCTGATCTTAAAGTTTTAAATATGCCATGCAGATATTTGCATAGAATTTGAAATTTCATCGGAAAGACTCGCCTGCCTATTGTTGCACCGCCACCGGGCCCTGCTTTACTGGCGCAGCTGACAGGACTGCTACTGCGGGAAGCATAGATAAGACAGGGTGCAAATACCGCAGCTCATTAGAGGATCAGCAATCTTCATCGACAAAAGACTGCTCATAGGATCAAGGAATCACCTCGACCGATACGCCGATTATGATAAGCAAGTCTACAAATGGCGGTATTTGACCTCAACTAGGTACACTCAGGTAAGAAAACACTATTGGATGTAATGAAGCTTTTGCACACAGATATAGTAGATGTAGGTTGCAAACCTTTACCCCAAATCTCTGAAGTGAAGCATAGCACTGCTGAACCGCCAGAGAGAGAGCAATGGCTTGGAGATGCGTGAATTATCGGGTTCTTGATGCTATGGAGGTGAGCAAGGGCAAGAAGGCGCAGGAAGCATAAAGCGCTAAGTGTTGAAGTCGACAAGCCAGGGCAAGAGCGCGCAGAAGCTCAGATATTCTTTGTTCTAATTCCAGGAGACTTCGGTGTCCCTTCGATGTTCTATTAACACAGCGAGGTGATGTTTCTGCTTTCGGACAGCAGGCTTTGTGCATGCAGGCATCTGCATCAGCGAAGTACACGTTATTCTTTCGGCCCTAGCTGGCTCTTCTCCACGGAGAAGCAACCCTACAGGATTTCCATCCCCCTGTATGATTGACGTTTGGCATAAGCTTTCTCATCACCTGCCGAAAAGAAGCAGTTAATTCTAGATTGTCTGTACTGCAAACCAAGAAACGGGCGTACCGTAGGTCGCGCTGCCTATTAACCGCTAATCACTGTCCCTTGATGACTTTCGATTCAGAAACAACTATGCCCCTTTTTCGCAGTGGGATGAAAAAACTATTTCAGCCAAGCGGCTTGCAATAGGGTCACTCCCCGAGGTGTTTTAAGAGCCAGCTATTGTAAATATGCACTCTCCACACTGCCCCGGCCTCGGCGGCCACGTGTCAATGGAGGCGAAAAGCAAGGTGCCCGTGTGCTGTGCAATGTCAGTGCACCTTAAAAAACCCCAGGTGGTCGAAATTTCCGGAGTCCTCCACTACAGCGTCTCTCTTAGCCTGTGCCGCTTTGGGACCTTAAACCCCACAAACCAAACCAAACAACCCCATACCTGAGTGGAGTGAATTACCCGATTCGGTACTCAGGACGTGTACACCGCCCTGCCAGAAGGCGATCGCTTTGTATTAGAAATTATTTTGTCACGTGCCACAATCCAAGCCGGCTTTTCGATGGTCCGAACTAAGTATATCCAAAGAGCTGCTACCACCAAGCGACTGAATCTCGGGAGCACAACAGGCCCTCAAAGTCGCATGGGAATCATTGTCGCTGCCCAAAGGGTTGGCAGCCATAGAGGATGGGTCCTTCAATCCGCATCCAACACTGGCTATTGCTGAAAGACAAAGGGAAGCAGACAAATCAACTACATATACAACAGGCATGGGAGGCGGATTTCGCGCACTTCGCCATGTTATATTTACCTGCCTCATTGGCACACACTCGATAAATTACACTCGGTGTATTCTGCCTTGCTACCAGAGTTCAATATTCCGACCCCGTGTATTGCCCGCCGGCGGTGCTGACGCTAGGGTGCTTTTGGATTTTGATCTAGAAGGAAAAGTCCACTCCCTATTTCTAAGTAATGAGCTCGAAATATTTTGTAGAGGTGTCGTTACTGCTCAGTGACCACAGCCTCGAGTTCCGAACTAAACTCTAATCAGTTTTGTGTTATAACTATACCATCCGACACAACCTCATTGACAGCACATCATCATAGCTGTGCAAGATCGGGGATTGGACGCATTTTTCGCCATCGACGACATTGACGCCAGACAGTTATGGTTACAAGCTTTATTGTCCACTTGTTCCGAGAGTCAAGCTGGTAGGACAAAAGTTCGCCTCTAAAAGTACGCGCTTCTCGAGTTACCACTCAGTTACCTGTAGAAAAGTTGAATCAATAATTTATCGTGATACACCACCTAATTATAGAATTCTATCACGGTTATATTATCCGTCTTGCTGACTATGCACCAGCATAAGGTATTGTGCAGTGTTCACGCGTCTTTAAATTGAAATATGTAATTTATTAAAATACGCACATTGGGAATATCACTACATGAGCAAAGTGCAAAACATTTTGCAGAATCAGGTGAAAAATATTCGCGGCTTTCTCATCTGAAGAGTGAAAACTTCAGGTACTGACACTTTCTACTTTAAAGTATGTGCAGTCGAGCGCGATTTGTAGGTTATCGTGCGAGCGTTGACCAGCCTAGCACTCCAGGCACCTGGCGGCCGGTTTTGGAACAGGAAAAATCATAATTTCGCACTCGTCTGTCCCTCGTTCGCTGTTCCATACAACAGCCATCACCCCCGCGACAAACGCACCGCCTTTTCTCTCTATTCTAAACTTTCCATTTGTTGCAATAAAGTGTAAAATTTCAGATAGTACCGATAAATACGTCGTGCGCGCTACCATCACTGCCGGTTCGCAGAACCAAAAAAGAAACTGACAGCCCAACAGGGAGTGACGGCTGCTGAAGGAACAGCAAAAAAAAAAATGAGGGAAGCTGGCCTGATGCCTCCCTCGCCTCGGCAGAGAATTCTGGGCCATGGCGCTGTTCATATTCTCGGTCGACGGTCGCGGGATAACCTTCAAATAGCGCTCGACTGTACGTGGGACATTTCGTATCTAAGTTTCGTCATGTTTTTCCAACAAGAGTTTATTGTGGTACAAAATAAATCATGGCCCCATGAAAGTATACCTTGGACTCTTTTTATTTAGGCCAACCCCCTCCCCCCCCTCCCCCCACACACACACTCAGACATCTATTTTAGCGTGGAAGGAATTTAATGAACCCGCTCTGGCAAGTGTCATTTCCATGTTTGTTGAAGGTGTCATCATCATCATCACCATCAGCCTGATTATACCCACTGCAGGGCGAAGGCCTCTCCCATATTTCTCCACTTAACCCGGTTCTGTGCTAGCTGCATCCACTTGACCCCTGCGAACTTCTTAATCTCATCCGCCCACCTAACTTTCTGCCGCCCCCTGCTACGCTTTCCTTCCCTCGGAATCCAGTTTGTTACCCTCAGCGACCATCGGTTATCCTCTCTTCGCCCTACATGTCCTGTCCATGTCCATTTCTTCTTCTTAATTTCCACTAGAATGTCGTTAACTTGAGTTATTTCACTGACCCACTATGCACGCTTTCTATCTCTTAATGTTACCCCTACCATTTTTCGTTCCATAGCCCTCTGGGTTGTCCTCAACTTAAGTAGAACTCTCTTGGTTAGCCTCCACGTTTCAGCCCCATAAGTGAGTACAGGCAAGATGCAACTGTTGAAGGTGTGCTAGGTTTCTAACAAAACTAACACTGCTTTTAACTCCAATAAATATAGTTACGACATATATAAGCAACAAGTTGTAATCATGTTGACAATATATCTTAGAAACAACTATGTTAGTATAGAGTTAGGTGTAGCCAAGCAGACCCTTGCAGCAAGGTGTTAGAATGTTGGCGTATTATAAAGAAAGTATCGATTTTGTTTTACATCTTAATACCAGTTAAATAGCTATAGATATGTCTCTAGGGAAATAAAGTGCAAACAATACTGAGTGAAAATGAAGCGCCACATACCGCACTCAGCAGTCGGAATGCAGTAGCCATTTTTGCCTCGGGAATGGCCGGCATCGCAGGCGCACCGAATTGTGTACTGGGCACACAGCAGCATTTTTACATCCGGACACCTGTTTTCCATAATGCCTCCCCACCAGCAGTAATAAGTTTTCGTACCCTGTTTACACGCTGAAAAACAACGACATCCATTATAGCATCCTTTGCACTAGCTCTGAACACAGACCTAAAAATGGACCCAGAAAGAAGGTTATGGGTTAAATGGGTTGCTCTCGGCATAGCCTTTTTGTGAACAAAGGAGGAAGTTTGTGAATACAGCGCACAGAAATATCAGAGTACAGCTTATTTTTATTGAGTTCACAATGTTAATAATTCCAGGTATTAATTTCTCTGAGACATTTTGGTTTACCTGTGAACTATCGAAAAGCTGTGTGAATTTCAGCTTCCTCAAAACAAATAAAAACGTTGTTCGTCAGCAATTCTGTGTACAAAGATAAATAATTGCTTTTAATGTTGAAAATGAGCTAGATAGAAAGCAATGTGCCGCAAAAGGCACTATGTTTGTACTACCAACTGAATCTTTCGTGTTATGTGTGAAATAACTATTCCTGCGAGAACATTAAGCTTGTTGAGGTTTCAGAGCTAAATGTGTGCGATATAGGGGACAAGTGGAACACAAATTAACACACAAGTATCTGTGCTTCCCGTCTCGAACATGACGCCAACTGTAAGTAAAATTATCTTTCCATAGCGAAGAACATACATAAGCAACAATAGCAAACAATGTCTCGATAAAAAGCTTAACTAAAAGATAAGCATTTTTTCTAGTATTCTTATCTGAAGTGTTTTGCATCGAAGACATCAAAATATTTTACACTTGTAGATGGAAAGTGTGACTAAAAATAAACCCAACAAGTTTGCACAAGACGTAAAGTGCATATCAGAGTTTTGAAAAGGTAATGTATATTGACAGTAATCAGTAAGAAAAGTATCTCAGCTTGCCTGATTTACTTACAATTGCATTGATACATTTATCATAGCCTTGAAGCCTTTGATTTCCCACCATTATTTGTTCTTATATTTAAGGAGATATATAAGAACATTGCAGCAGATTGTTTCTTGAGGGTCGTGAAAGTGATCAGTTGTTTATCAACTCGTAGAGTTTCTCAATATTGCCCTTTCGTTTGTCCTGGCATTTGAGCTTTTCCTCTAAGGGACGCCATTTCCAAAGGGACGCCATTTTCAGGCAGCAGAAAAGTGCGCTTCCGATACTACGCCTACAACATCATACTATACCTTGCATTTTAACAGAGAACGCTTGCAGTCCTCCAGTTTTGGAGTATATGCTGCTTTGTCGGTATCTGCCCCTAATTTCTCCAAAAGCAAATGCATTGTCATAGAATTCCCTCAGATGCGCATATCATCAGCGATTCTCTTGCAGTCGTGCGAACGGGCGCGAATTTTAAGTATAATATTTTATTGTTTCGGTATCTGGGGGACAATGTAGACCTCGTTTGCGAAGGGCTTGAAGACTATCGCCCGTTGAGCTCAATATTTTTTTTGTCTTTGTGAACGACGGTATTTGCAGATTTGAACTTCCTAAACTTTCTGTCATCTCATCGACTGAATAGGGGGGAGGAAAGGGAGACATGTTTGCTGCCCGAACCCTGCTAAACTATTTTTGGGCCCTCGGCAAGGGAACTGGATCCTACGGTCCTGGTGATGCGCACTAGAACTCAGTGTGAACAACCATCCGCCTTTTAAATATTGACAGTTTCCTTTTAAAGACATGCAAGACTCATCTACACTAACACCAATGATGTTGAAAATAGTGTAGTTGATATTATGAGTAAGTTACTGTGCCCTATTTACTAGCAAATTGGCGTTCACCCCCACATGCAGTTCAATGGGCCTCCATAGTGTCGTCGTCACTACTGCAGCATTTACGAGACTGTTTGATGACATGGGTGACCTGTGTTGGCCACTATCGGTAGCCGGGAGCGATGGGCCTCATGCACTTCAGTGCATGCCTGAACTGCCCGATCGAAGCTTCTAATCGCCACGCAACTGTCATTGGATGGTGGTGCGTGTCTCTGGCGCGCAATTCATGCTGACTACTGCGGACAGGATACTGCTTGATTTCTTTCGAATTGCCGCTTACACCATGCTCATTGCGCATGCTTTTAACAGTAGTAGGATTGTTCAGTTATTGCTAAACCGTTTCGTAGCTTTGTCTAATTGGTTACACCATCATGCTCTTTGGCCAGTATTATGTCGCCCTACAGGGAACTTATTAGTTACTAGTCACACATCATTTTCTCGGCCTAAAAGGAGTTCCTGAGATAATTGTGGTTTTTAAATTTTAAGTATGAGTTACAGGTTAAGGAATCTAACGTTCAATATTAGGCGACTAGAATGAAGGAATTAGGTACTGCAGACCTTTTACATATTGCGGTATTCAACAATAAAAACAAAGCAGTATAACGAACAAAAGTAGATGGCCTGCTCAGATGCATTAAAGCAGTTTATTTCGATGGGGTAATTAAATAACTCAAATGCTATGCCTACGCGATGATAAAACGTTTAACCTACTTTCCAAACCTCTTGATGTTACGCGTTTCCCGAACCACTCCAATTTATCATTGAGACTGAGCGGCTGAATTAGAGCCTATTTGTGCAGTTATCAAAACCGTTGCCCCTGTACCTAGACAGAATGAAAGACACAGCACCTGATTTCAACCCGAAGGCATAACTATTGAAGCCATCATAGAACTCAACACAGATTGCACTTCTCTTGATTCCGATTCATGCTAACTCATTTCCTGAACGCAATATTCAACAACTTTCCAAATACAAGTTTGTCAATAAGCTACAAGGAGCCATTCATGCACTGCCAACAGAAATAAAGAACTATGCGGCTTCTTCACGTGAAATATCAGAACTGCAGTTTTCGTTCAGCCGCAGCCTAACGCCGCTGACAAATAGCCACCGTCAAACTATCCCACTTTGCCAGATGCTAATTTCGGGAGAGGCGGCGGCCGCCTCCTAGCGGCTTGATTATTTCTTACCGCCACGGCTGCATGGTCGCGCATTTGAGCCCGACTTTATCAATGCTTCGCTTCGGTGATTAGAAAGGAGTCACGACATAGAGCGTTCAACTAATTAAGAATTGAGCATTCCTTATTGTTTAAAATTCAATCCGCAGTTCGCGTGCGGGAGATGATCATAAATTTCAAGGTGCCTCCTACCTGTCATATGTCAAAAGGAAATAAATATTCATTTTTAGTTACCACAGTAATTGCTATACAAAAAACCCATTCTAGTGCAAAAATATTGCACTTTGAAAAAAGCTTGATATGATATTATATTTTTTAAAGCGTGTAAATGGCAAGCTGAAACACCCTTTATAAAACATTCCTAAAGTAAATATGCAGAACCTTACAAGTAGTACATTATTCTCTTAATGTAATCGTCACAAAACGTAAACACCGCACTCACATTGCACTGAAGAGATGACGAAATACCAAAATAATAGTACATGGCAACTCATTGCTATTCTCCCAGCCGAATGACTCAATCTGAAAGAGCATGGTAACGTTATATATGACACGATCACATAAAAAATACGGAAGTGTCCTTTCTCTTTTCATCTAATATTAACAAGGGTGTCAAGTTTCTGCTATTGCAGCCGCATTGTAGGTAGCATGAGAGTTATGACAATGCAGAAGACTTGGTTTTTATTATCATAATCCACCATTTACCGGATTGAAAAAGATCGCCGCTAATGAGATTTGATTTCTACGCAATTATTTTTTTCCCCTGCTTTGCGCATTGCTTAGGGTAAATATGCTGGGACATGATTTTGCGCGATGATAAATGGCATGCGGGTCATTAAGAAAGCGCGAACATTTTTTTGCCCACGAGGATAAGGTTAAATTTAAAATGTGTAGCCCTTCATACCATTGAAGGCTGTAGGAGTTTTAAGTCAATATGATATAGAGAACGAAAGTTATAGTTCAAGTAAAATTATTGTAATTTGTGTCTAATTACTTCCAATCAATTACTGATTCCAGTGCAAAGATATAAATATTCCTTTTTATTTAACACAGGACATCTAGATATGACTCGGTTCTAACTCAACGATTATAATGCCCGCCGTCGATCAAAAAATATCTTAGTCAACTGACTCACAATTACCAATACTACTATTGGCGTAGTACGTGGCTAGATGTGCCTTCCTTGTTTCGGAATTAACCAACCTGCGAAGATGGTTAGGGTATATCGAGCATACCTTATCAAACTAGAAAAGAGGTTAAAAAGATCAATTGTAAATGTGTAAATTGTGACACGTTCGAGATTATCATAGCTTGCTCAGTGTAATTTTGTACGCATGTATGAGTGAAAACCACAGGGAATTAGTTGTCTTTTCTTACTGAAAGCTAGAAGACGAACGTTTCGAAATTAAAGTACAGGAAGAACTAATATGTTCAGATTTTTTACCGCCTTGAAAGATTAAGCACAGCAGACATCTTTCTATGAACTTACAAGATGTTGCAGAAGTTAAAAGAGTTCATATTGTGTATGGGAGTTTTGCTTTGTTATTTGACTAGATCACAACTTTTTTTGATCAAGCTCGGCAGGAAACAAAACAATGCACACGGTGGTAGGCTGCGGGTAACAGCTATGATTATAAGATAACCAATCTCAGTCCTGCGTTGCGGCGGTGGCGTAACAGTAGAACATCCGCCTCGCATGCAAGAGGACCAGGGTTCAAATTCCGGTGCCGCTCAATTCTCCACCGGATTATAAAAGAAAAATCCGCGTGTCGATGGAATTGCATAAACAGGTTTGGGGTGCGACCTGATGCAGGTGAACACCTCCGGCAACGCACTCCCTCACCAGAACAGGAGTTGGCCACCCTGGTGCAGTAATTGGCCGCAACCTCTCATGATAAGCTTCAAAAAACCGCGGCCCTCAGTCACCAGCGGCTGTGGGACAACTGACCACGGCGGCGGTCAGACCTGTGACGCAGCAGGGGGTGCTAAGAATGCTTGGCTCCGCTGGACAGGTTTCCATTGGAAAACTGCCCCTGGCAACGTTTAATGCTAGAACCCTAGCTAGTGAAGCTAGTTTAGCAGTGGGGGGGGGGGGGGGGGGTGTGGCTCTTACAGGAACTAGAAGGTATGAAATAGGATGTCATAGGGCTTAGTGACGCTAGGAGGCCGAATGACGCATATACTGTACTGAGGGATGGGCATGTGCTCTGTTATCGAGGTTTACCGGAGAGGCGAGAACTAGTAGTAGGTTTCCTTGTCAATAAGTATATAGCGGGTAATATCGATGAATTCTATAGTGTTAATTAGAGGGTGGCAGGCACCGTAATTAGGCCCAATAAGCGATATAAACTGAAGGTCGTAGAGGCCTATGCACCTACATGTAGTTATGATGACCAGGCAGTTCAAAGCCTCTACGAAGATGTAGAATCGGCAATGCGAAAAGTAAAGACGCAGTATACTGTACTAATGGGCGACTTCAATGCCAAGGTAGGGAAAAAGCAGGCAGTAGACAAGGCAGTAGGTGACTAGTTGATTTTGCAGAGCGCAATAACTTACGAATTATGAATACCTTCTTCAGCAAACGGAAGAACCGGAAATGGACATGGAATAGTCCGAACGGGGAGATTAAAATGAAATCGACTTCATAATGTGTTCAACCCCCGCCATTATGAAAGATGTAGAGGTAATAGGGAAAGTGCGATGCAGTGACCACAGGATGGTGAGGTCCCGAATTAGCCTAAATCTGAAGAAGGAACGCAACAAATTAGTAAGAAAGAAACCCATCAACGAATTAGCGGTCAGGGGAGGGCAGAAGAGTTCAGGATCTCGCTACAGAATAGGCATTCAGCTCTAACCAAAGATGGCGACATTACCCTAGAAGCAATGAACAATAATTTCAGAGATATCAGTACTGAGTGTGCAGTAGAAGTAGGCGGTAGGATATTCAGAGAGGATACCGGTAAGCTGTCTAAGGAGAACGAAAGATTTGATTAAGAAACGCCAGAGTATGAACGCTTCTAATCCAACAGACCGGATCGAATTGGCCGTGATATCAATGCTAAATCAATAAGCGCAAGGTGGCCGACGTAAGGAAGTATAACATGGAGAAAATTGAGCATGCTGTAAAAAACGGGGGAAGCCTTAAAGCCTTAAAGCGGTAAAGAAGAAATTGGGCATATGCAAAAACCAGATGTATGCGATAAGGGACAAGGCGCGCAACGTCGTCACTAATATGGACAAGATAGTCAAAGTAGCCGAGGAGTTCTATACAGATCTCTACAGTAGCCAAAGCAGTCAGGACCTTATTGAGATTGGCGGTAGGGTAAAAACAGTCAGACGTTCCACCAGTGACGAAGGACGAGGTCAAGAAAGCATTAGAAACTACTAAAAGGGGGAAATCAGCTGGAGAGGATAAGATAACTACAGATTTGCAGAAGGACGGGGCAGATATAGTGCTAGAAAACCTGGCCACCCTGTATACGCAGCGCCTGGTGTCATCGACGGTACCGGAACCATGGAAGAATGCAAACATTATCCGCATTCATAAGAAACGGGACTCTAAGGACCTTAAAAATTACAGACCAGTCAGCTTACTGTCTGTTACGTATAAGGTATTTACTAAGGTAATCGCTAATAGAATCAGGACAACCTTAGACTTCAATCAAGCAAAGGATCAAGCAGGGTTTCGGAAACGGTACTCTACTATCGATCATATCCATACCATCGATCAGGTGATAGAAAAATGCTCGGAATATAACCAGCCCTTATACATAGCATTCATTGATTACGACAAAGCATTTGACTCAGTTGAAACCTCGGCGGTGATGCGGGCAATGCGAAATCAGGGGGTAGACGAGCCGTACGTGGAAGTTCTGGAAGATATATATATTGGCTGCACAGCAACCATAGTTCTGCATAAAGAAAGTAACAAAATTCTGATAAATAAAGGTGTTAGCCAAGGAGACACAATCTCCCCAGTAAAATTCACAGCTTGCTTAGAGGAAGTATTCAGAGACTTGGAATGGGAGCAGTTAGGGATAAGGGTAGATGGAGAATACCTCAGTAATCTGCAATTTGCTGATGGCATTGCCTTGCTAAGCAATTCGCGAGATGAACTGCAAATAATGATTTATGACCTAGACAGGAAAACTAGAAACGTAGGCTTGAAAATCAATATGCAGAAGACTAAGGTAAGGTTCAACAACCTCGGGAAGGAACAGCAGTTTACATTAGGTAGCGACGTGCTGGAAGTAGTAGGCGAATATGTCTACTTAGGACAAGTAGTGAGCGCAGATCCGGACCATGAAAAGGATATAACATGAAGAATAAGATTGAGATGGAGTGCATTTGGCAAGCACTCGCAGATTATGTCGAGCAGATTACCGGTATCGCTAAAGTGGAAAGTATATAACAGTTGCATCTTACCTGTACTCACCTATGGCGCTGAAACGCGGAGGCTAACCAAGAGAGTTCTACTTAAGTTGAGGACAACCCAGAAGGCTATGGAACGAAAAATGGTAGGGGTAACATTAAGAGATAGGAAGCGTGCAGAGTGGGTCAGAGAAATAACTCAAGTTACCGACATTCTAATGGAAATTAAGACGAAATGAACATCGGCAGGACATGTAGTGCGAAGAGAGGATAACCGATGGTCGCTTAGGGTAACAAACTAGATTCCACGGGAAGGAAAGCGTAGCAGGGGGCGGCAGAAAGTTAGGTGGGCGGGTGAGATTAAGAAGTTCGCAGGGGTCAAGTGGATACCGCTGGGACAGAACCGGGTTACGTGGAGAAATATGGGAGAGGCCTTCGCCCTGCAGTGGGTATAGTCAGGCTGATCATGATGATGATGATGAATCTCAGTTCGTTTTTATAGTTTGCCTTTTATTTTTATGTCAAATGGCGTATATGTTACAGACATCGAGTCCGTCGGTGCCACATCAGCAGCATTGCAATGTTATCGAGCAAAAATATCAAAGCACATTGTTCGACTACCAATGTGGCCGGTTGTTTGACAGATATTTGCGGTTGCATGACCATTTTCTTTTAATTATAGGTGATTGGAGAGAGCTTGCTTTAACATTTGCGAGAATGGTTTCAATAAAAAATACAAATACTGATTGTTTTATGCCGAAGAAATATAAAACATCGTAGAAGGTGTTCAAATATCGGCCCCATGAACGATTTTTAAAGGTCTCTCTAAATAACAATTATGGCAGTTGTACTAAGAAAAACACTGATGTTGTTGCTACTATTCCACCACGACAATGACGAAAGGATCTGGAATAAATGCTCTGAATTTTTTATCTTACTTGATGCAGTGGTTATATCAGAGCTTCTGTCATTCAGTTCACACATTCCGTGCACAGAAAATCATAATTTGTCACGTGCTTCGGGTCGTCAGGAAAGGAAGAAGAGGCTGGAGAGAAGACAGTGCTGTGTGCTGGTGTTCCTTGGGGGACTCGCAGCGCTTTAGACTACAAATAAACATTCCTGTTACGTACTGAGTACGTAACATTATATTTGCAAAATAAGTAGACACTTTCTACTGCCTCTTAAACTTAAGCATTACTTAACGCTCCGAGATAGCTGAAGTGATAACACATTCAATAAAGATGTAGGTGTGGGGAGAGGTGTATATTCTTTATCTTAACCGCCGTTAATAATCCGCTGTATACATGAAAGCTGGCACAATTCCTGCATGGATTGAATCGAGTCGACATCTACCTTAAATGACTACCTCATTTGACTCCTTCAAACACTGGAAGACTAGATATCGTTTTAAAAATTTGATACCCACACAAATGTGGCACTATTCTGATGTTTCCGAAGGCTCTCCTGTCTTTACAGTTTTTCTGTGCCCATAAAGTTAAATTGCGTCTTAGCTTTCAAGCAGATGCGGCCATCTGCTGCTTGTTTGCGGTTTGCCTGCCATTTTTAGCTTTGACCTTCTGCGAAAGCCTTTGCTCGGCTACGTCATCATCCTTTCTTCGAATCAGGAACTCTAACCAGCTGTCATCATGAGTAGCGATTAAGCTGTTCCCTCTCCTGAGCGTTTGATGCAATTTCGCAATCGGAGTTTTGCGGTAACATACGTTAAACCACAACCGGAAGACAATGCATTAATACAGCTGTGGGGATGAGAATAGGATGAGCGGCGGTGGTTTATTGAAGGCCACAAAAGTTACACTTCTAAAATTTGGGGTATATGCAACTAGAACACGCTATATATTTTCATGAATTGCAAAGATGATTGCAAGAGATTGTATCCTGATTAAACAACTCGATATTTTCTTGAGGGAAACATTCTTCGTTTTGCTGCCGGCCAAGCTGACGTGGGTTTAATGGCAAATAAATCACAGACCCCGTCGAGTGACATAATGCGTCGATCGCGGCTAGTTTGTTCACGGTAGAGCCCAAATACACTTCTACAGCTGATATATATGCAGTATAATTGACGTATAAGAAGAATAAAGCTCAGCTACTTTGGTCATCTGATGAGAAGAGAGGAGTCGCTGGAGAAACATTTGATGTTGGGAAAGGTTGAGGGTCGCCGGAGAAGGGGTAGGCAGCGAACGCGATGGTTAGATGGCATCCTCGAGGCACTGCAGATGAATTATGTGGTGTTAGGAAGATAGTGAGAGACCGGAAAGCGTGGCGTGACATGGTCTATAGGGTCACGAAGAGTCGGACACGACTGAACGCCTGAACTGAACTGAAGGAGAATAATGGTGGGAAGATATAAATAGTTAGCAACCAGAGAATAAAATTTGAAATCGGTAATAAATATAACACTAAAAAGTGGTCAATAAATATTGGTGTGTGATTTGTCCACAAAGTGGCGAAAATATACTGAAAGCCATTACGTTAGCTGCACTTTTATAAAAGTAGTACTGATGCGTCTAGTTATTGTTGTTTAGTCACCGGAACAAACTGAACATAATATAGGGACTAAAAAGGGGAAATGTACAATGTAATTTAAGGAACAAAACGGTTTAATACCGTAATGAGTGATGCAGCAATTATTAAGCGCTAGTTAGCGAGCACTTGACACATAAGTGTGATTCATGCACAAAATGGCAGACATTTACTGAACGTAAGTAGATGTGCTGCACCTGTGCTATACACAGTGCTGATGTAAGAAGTTACCGTTACGTATTCACAGCTACTTACTAAAGTGAATATAATTAAGAAAAACCAAGAATGAACTAAAATTGGTGATATGAATGGCAACTGAAATGAAGACAATGAAAGAGTGTTTATTTATTATTACTACTGAATTGAATTTACTCAATAATTACTGAATTGGATTTAAGTCGAACAGAATAGAACGAATAATGAACAGAGGTTAAATAAACTTTACATCGTCAAGTGTAAATGTTATAACAGTGTAGCAGTGCCCACTCTGGACGACGAGAGGGGCAGAAAAGGGAGAAGGAGTACGTGCCGTGAAAGCTCGGTGTCCTGGGTTGGTACCAAGGGAAGATAAATAAATCATTTCGTTCAGTCAACATTTGACTGCTCCGGGTCCTGTTTCATGATGGCACTCTACAACAAAACGATATTTGTTTCAGTTCCTTTATAACTAGAAGGTAACACGCTGCTCGCGTCAGTCGATATCACTTCACAAGCAGTCGCAGCATGAATTCAAATAGCTTGAGGAGCTCGCTGACTTGACCCAACTTGGTGTTCACGTCTTGGCACCGTCCCGTAGAACTACGGCATGCACAAAGTTCTCCATGACGGTCATTGTGCAGCGTTTTTTGTTCACCTGACGGCCTTGTACAGCCTGCCTTGTGCATCCGATCACGCTGCGTAGCATAGAAAAGGAGGAACTCGAGCCATCGGAGTTTTGCATGACTGTAACCCTTTCTCGGCAAAATCTACACCCAGCAGAGGCGTTTAAGAAGCGACATGTACGAGGCATCGACAAGAAGCACCTAAGCACCCATCGGAGAACCCAACGTGCTTCTGAATTCAATAAATGTAAGCTGACTTTGCTTCCAAACCATCCCCTCCACCACCGCCGCCACAGCGTAGGCCGCAGCAGACCACATTAATAGCGGCGCAAGTGCCTCGCAGACTATTTTTCTTCGTAGCTCACTGAATAAAATATAGTGCAGTGATGATATTTCGCTAGTAATGGAGAAGTCAATATCTGTCTTTTTTTACTAAAAACCTGCAGCTGCTGCTTCTAGCTGCATTCAATTGACGAGTGTCTGTTTACCAAAAACCCTGCCTAGGAAATGTATGAAGCTTCATTCTAAGAAGTAAAAACCATTTGTCAGGCACACGTACATCACAAGAAATACCTATTTGTTCTGAAAACTTCTCGCCGCTTGTCGGCTTCTTTCTGGCTTCTTAAAAACGAAATAGTTCTCGGCAGCATTATGCTTTCGCAGATACAAAGCAAAAATGCCGTTGAAAATGTTGGAGCCATTTATTCGCCACACTGTACCTGCATAATGATCATTTCCTTCCAATTTATGTCGGCTTCGTCCTCTTTGCTTGAAATACCCATAATCCTCAAGGCTCCAAGCATATATACTTAGGCCCATCTGCTCGAATGTCTATTTCAGAGAAACATAGATTATCATCGCTTAGCAATTGTATATCCGAGCACAGTTTCTGCATTTATGTCGGTTTCACTCACGGTGCTTGAAATATCCATAATCCTCAAGGATATCGGTCATGCATGTATACTAAAGCTCATCTGCTCGAATTTCATTGTGGTTCACAGAAACGTATGTGGTCATCTCCTAGAAATTGTATATCCGAGCACAGTTTCCGCAGAAAACATAGGTACATTAACTGTCGTCGTAAGTGTTTGGAAACATCCGTATATAGACATTTTGCCATATAAAAGGCAAAATACAAGCATATGTGTTTCAATAATATCGTTACGGACGCGGGGAGAAAGAAGAGGGCAGTGGCGTGGGCAAGAGCGCATGCGCTAGGCCCGCTCACAGATTCATCAAACGTCATCTCACGGTACTCCAACATCTTCTATCTGTCCTCTGTTCTCCTGTTTTCATCGGCCTGCCCTCGCGAAACATTTGATTGGAGGTGCTTGGTACGCCATCCCCATCCTCGCCTTAGAGCATCGACGCCATCTGTAAGCCGGTACCATCGACCGAGGGCCCAGGGACATCGCCGAGCAGCTGCGCCCCAGCCCTTCAAGCCCAGACCTGACCAACTACCACCGCCCGGACCTGAAGACAAGGAGAACAGGTAGACTAATCAAAACCGAGACGAAGGACGCGAAAGACCCGAAAGACCCGAAGGAACCGATGGACACGAACACGCAACCCCCGCCCAAGCTGCCCGACGTGATCTCGAGCCATCGGTCCCATGGACTCTGGTGACGGATGTTTGACAGCTCCAGGGGAGCCGGAGCACCCACGCATCAGACATCGTACCGGCAAGCTGTTCTATTCTTACTTCTTCCTCTTGTTCAAGCATCCAGACACGCTCATCATCATGCCATGGAATCATCGGTAAACTTCGTCGTCTATGATCGGGACGATCGCTCGGTGGCCCCGGGTCATGCTACGGACGAAGGAGGAAGAAGAGGGCAGTGGCGCGGGCAGGAGCGCGCGCACAAGGCCCGCACACAGATTCATTAAACGTCATCTCACGGTCATCCAACATCTATCTGTCCTCTATTCTGTTTTCATCGGCTTGCCGCCGCGTAACAATATATAGACAAGAAATATTACTTATTCCCGAAAATTAGGTGACTGGACATACAACACCATAATAACGAAGCAATAAATTGGGGAGCCGCCGCGTTTCTGTTTTCAATTTTCACCGCTTCATACGCTACGAACATGCATTTCATGATTGTGCGTAGGTATATGAAGAAAGATATTTTTATTCCAATGGCAGCCATGCCGCCAAAGCCAAATTGAATAATTAGTAGACATGAAATAGCGTAAATATCTATTGTGCGTTTACAGGCTGAAGTGTGAATAGGAAAGCGATCTACAGCCACGAACATTAAACGGTTCAGCTGCTTCCAACAAAGCACGTGTCAAGTAGAGCATTTATTCAGACTGTTAAAACCACGCCCAATATTTTATTAATACTGATTTACAGATTGCACTATGCGCACCAACGCACCGCGGCTACAGAGCTCTGAACCACGACTTGGGAAGCAGCACCATTTTTCGCGCGTGTCTCGCTGCTAACGACTAGACTTGTTTTCACTGCTGGTTGCAAGGTAAGCGTCAACAGCAGCTAACAGGGGGCTTTAGCCAAATGCCGAGGCAGCCAGGCAAGCAGCCACCGATTCAGCCAGGTATGTCAGTGACGCGCTTGCTGTTTTATGCAGTAAACATGAATTGTGTAATTTTAACATCAGTATTGAAAAAGTACACAAACACTAACTACTGTTTTAAGAAAGCCTAAATGTATATACCCCTTCATAGATCACTGCCTTGTTGTAGCGGAGGGGCTTGCGAAACTCGATGAAGTCGTGAGCTCTGCTATGTAGGGCCACCCAAGATAGACAGGTCACGGCAGAGAGTTCTGAAAAATGTGATTCACTGGAGAAGGTAATTGCAACCCACTCCAGTATTTCCTGCCAAGAAAACTCTATGGCCAGTCACAGCAGCATTAATTATATGGCGCCGGAAGATAAGCCCCCAGGTTGGAAGGCGTCCCACATGTTACTGGGGATGAACAAAGGGCGATTCCTAGTAGCTCCATGAAGAATTAAGCGGCTAAGCGAAAGCCAAAAGGACGCTCAGTTGTGGATGTGTCGGCAAGCGACCGGAATGTCCAATATTGCAAGGAGATATATCACATAGCAACATGGAATGTAAGATCTATGACGCAAGGTAAACTGGATGTTGTCAAACGAGAAATGGACAGATTGAACATTGATATCTTTGGTATCAACGAGCTCAAGTGGACAGGAATGGGAATTTAACTCCGCCGACCATTATGTCTTTTATTGTGGACACGAATCCAAGAGAAGGAATGGGGTCGCTCTCACAGTAAACAGAAGAATGGGCAAAGCAGTGCTAGGGTACAACCCCAAAAACGACCGAATGATTTCACTTCGGATTCAAGGTCACCCTGTCTGCATAACAGTTATCCAAGTCTATGCCCCAACCACTACTGCTGAAGAGGCTGACATTCAGAAATTCTATGGGGACCTGCAATGCCTTTTAGACAACACTCCATCATCAGACGTCGTTTTTCTCATAGGAGACTGCAACGCTAAGGTCGGGAATGAAGAAATATTCGGAATTTCAGGCAAGTTCGGTCTTGGTGAGCCAAATGAAGCTGGGCAGAGGCTAGTAGAGTTTTGTCAAGAAAGCAACCTGACCAAAGCGAATACTCATTTTCAACAGCACACGAGGCGCCTGTACACACGGACTTCACCAGAAGGTCTGTAAAGTAATCAAATCGATTATATTCTTTGCCGGGAGAGATGGAGAAGCGCTATACGAGCAGTAAAAACAAGGCCTCGGACCGATTGTGGCACCGATCATCAGCTTCCTGTTGCCATAATTAAGCTTCGATTGAGCAAAACGCAGAAAACTATAAGGCCTTTCAGGTATGATCTGGATCAAATTCCATCAGAATATGCTGTGGAAGTGAGGAACCGATTTCAAGAATTAGATCTAGAAGACAGAGAGCCAGAATAGATGTGGACTGATATTCGTGATATAATAAAAGAAGTTGCTACTAAGGTAGTTCCAAAGCAAAAGAAATGCAAGAAAACAAACTGGTTATCTGAAGAGGCTTTGCAAATAGCTGAGTAAAGGGGATGGCAAAAGTTATGGGGGAAAGAGAAAGATACAAGGTTCTCTATGCGGAGTTCCAGAAAATAGCAAGGAAAGATAAGAATGCCTTCCTGAACATACAGTGCCAAGCAGTTGAGGACAACAGCCAATTAAGGAACACAAGAGCTCTGTATAAGACATTCAAAGATATCAAAGGAAGCTTCTGTGCTAAGCTGGGCGTGATAAAGGACAAACGAGGCAATGACCTCACTGAAGTCTCAGAGATAAAGAAGAGGTGGCAGGAATACACAGAAGAACTGTACAAGAAGGACCCGGATTTGCAAACCCAACATAAGACAGTTATGATTACTGATCTTGAGCCGGGAATCCTGAAGAGTGAAGTTGAATGAGCCTTAGCCAGCCTTGTTAAGAACAAAGCTAGCGGAATTGATGGCATTCCAGCTGAGTTGCTTCAAAACCTCAACCATGACGGCGCTGTTGACGTTCTGTATACATTATGTCAGCAAATTTGGACAACCCTGCACAGGATTGGAGGACGTCAGTTTACATCCTCATTTCAAAGAAAGGCAGTGCCAAATATTGTTCCAACTACCACACGATCGCTCTTATTTCGCATGCGAGCAAAGTGATGTTGAAAATTCTCCAAGGAAGGCTGAAGCAGGATGTGGATCGGGAGCTTCCGGACGTGCAACCTGAGTTTTGCAAGGGCAGAGGAACTAGAGACCAAATTGCCAACCTTCGCTGGATCATGGAAAAAGCAGGAGAGTTCCAGAAACCCATCTACTTCTGCATTATTGATTATGCGAAAGCGTTTGACTGCGTAGATCACAGCAGATTGTGGCAAGCTCTCTAAGAGATGGGAGTTCAAATTCACCTCATCTGTCTCCTAAGGAACCTGTATGAAGGGCAAGAGGCCGCAGTCAGATCTGGGCACGGTCTTACTGATTGGTTTCCGATTGAGAAAGGAGTGAGGCAAGGCTGCATACTGTTGCCCTGCCTATTTAACCTGTATGCAGAGTGCATCATGAGGAAGGCCGCTCTGGACGAGTCTTCAGCTGGAGTGAAGTTGCTGGAAAACGTATTAACAACCTTAGATATGCGGATGATACCACTTTAATGGCAGAAAGTGAAGTGGAACTCAAGAGACTTTTGATGCGTGTTCAAGAAGAGAGTCAGAAGTTTGTGCTTAAACTGAACATTAAAAAGACAAAGATCATGGAGTCTTGTCCTATAGAGTCCTGGAGCATCAAGGGACAAGAAGTGGAAGCTGTTGCTGATTTTCTCTTCTTGGGCTTCAAGATTACCCCAGAAGGAGACTGTAGCCATGAAATTAGGAGATGCCTCCTTCTTGTAAAGAGAGACATGGTTAGCCTTGACCGCCTAGTAAAGAGCAGAGACATTAGTCTATCAACCAAGATCCGTAGAACTCGTGCTATTGTCTTTCCATTTGTGATGTATGGATGCAAGAGTGGGACTGTGAAGAAGGCTGACCGCCGAAGAATTGACGTGTTTGAATTGTGGTGCTGACGGAGACTGTTGAGAGTTCCTTGGACGGCCAGAAGATCAAATAAGTCGATATTGTCGACCATAAACCCTGACTGCTAATTGAAGGGTCAAATTCTAAAGTTAAAGCTCAGCTACTTTGGTCATCAGATGAGAAGAGAGGAGTCGCTGGAGAAAGATTTGATGTTGGGAAATTTGAGGGTCACCGCTGAAGGGGTAGGAAGCGAATTCGATGGTTAGATGGCATCCTAGAGGCGGTGCAGATGAAGTTATGTGATGTTAGGAGGATAGAGAGAGACCGGAAAGCGTGGCGTGACATTGTCTATAGGGTCACGAAGAGGCGGACACGACTGAACGACTGAAATGAACTGAAATGTATGTAATTGAAAGAAGTGAAGAGTCTACCAGTCCAAAACAAACGTTGGGAATATTTTTTGTTTTGTTGTTGATAGGCAAGAATTACCCTTAAGATGATTTTAGATATATGGACTATTCAATGCAAAGGGGGAGGAAAAACAGCACGCCGATGATGACCGAACAGGTCATGTGTTCCCACCATCGGCGTGTGGTTTTTCCTTACGCTTTGCATTTAATATTCCCTATATCTAAAATCATCATAAAATTAATTCTTGTCTGTCAACAAAAAACATAAAAAATATACGCAATATTTGCTTTGTATTCGTACACTGTTTGCTCCTTTAAAGTGGGTAATAATGAGCCCGTAATTTCCCCTTCCAACGTATGCTTAAATGTATCTAGTAACGCGAAACTCATAATGGATATTGCACTCCTCTTGCGTAACGCAGTCGTCATCCTGTGTTTAAAAAACATTTGGCCGTTGGTCTTGCGCCTCCGATGCCAACTTTGGCAGAAGGCATTGTCACTTGAGAAAGCGTATTGAAAATAAATATTCGCTTCAATTGTGTTCAATTGATATTGAGCGCACGAAAGCAATGTCATATTATAAGGAAAGGACCTTTGAATTTACGCAAAAAATATTGCAATAAAGAACAGCAGAGTTCTTTTGAGAATGAACAGGGTGCAGGTAAGATTACAAGTGTATGTAAGATTACAAGTGGGTGTAAATTTTATTAGGTTCATGTAAGATGCTTTTGCCTCTAATGGCAAGCTCTACGTAGGTCCAAACAACCACCTTATCAGATTCACGGCGATGTAGCTGCATCCCTACTGCGCCAAAAAATGCTTCGTAAGCGCAATAATATCGTTCGTCAGTGCATAGAAATCTTACCACTGGGTTGCACATTAACTGATTGTTCACTTTTCAGATGTCATTTTCAGTGTCAATTGCTCTAATTTAGTAACCCGAAGCTGTGACTTCGTGGAAGATAATCCGCTTCGCGTTCGTGAGGTGCCACATTCGATACTGGTTCCGCCGGATACCCACCGCTGTACAATGGACACAAGCTTTGCCCCTTCCTGTTGCTTCGCCCTTCAGGGATGAAATGCTTGGGAAAGGGGTCATGGACCAAAACCTGTGCTCAGATGAATTAGTGCTTCGGTCCGCCATCGGACATGCATAAGTCAGCCTCATGCGACAGAAGCGCATATGCGGCCCTTTTTTATGGAACGGCTGGTGACGCTGCTGGTGATGCGAGGCTCGAAGTCAGAACCCAGACGAACGTGAACCATCTTTACAGGCTGCGAGGTTGTTCGATCCTAGCTTTGTTCCATGGGCACAGCGGAGTTTTGTAGCTCCTCCCATGAACACACGCCTAGGAGAGCCAAGCGCCAGGGCAGGGGAAGCCGTACCCATTTCACTGGTGGGTGTCCGGTGGTGCTTTTCGAACTCTCATTGCCTATTGCACAGATTATTTCTAACCCCAGTGAGTCACAGCTATGCGTTTCACAGATTGCTATCGTAACATATCTAGAGAAAGGTTGTCACAATTCATTTCGTTACCTTTGTAGCAATGAAGGCAGTCATAATACAAATCTAGTGTACCAATTGCCAAGCTATTACCATGGTTAAATTGCAAGCTTTTAGTTATCGTTAGCAGAAGTGTGGAGTATCTTTCTAAATAAGAAGCTTATTTTGCGTGTAGAAATTCACGCGCCGGGCGGAGAAATGAAATTAGAGGCAATGCATGGAATGCACATTGCCATACATATTCAGCATTAAAATGCACCTTCTGAGATCTTCTTTCTGCTTTGGGGCATGTTTGAGCCGGTTCTTGTCTTGTTTGCGCATGCTAATTTGGCACTGCTCTTTTTGTCAAACAGCTTCTCTTTACATGACTTCTGGCAGTAACATCTGCTCTGATGCTGGCCAGGCCCCTGTCGACCGCATGACGTGTTTGCCGGTATGTCAATTCCTTATAATCGACCCTTACTAGCTTTCTTTTCAGAATCCGCCTAAATCTATATCTGAAAGTAACCGTTTTATGTTGCAAGGCGTACAAACGCAGTTGATGATGTCTCGTCCCCCTGATGGCCTCCACGATAGGTCGCGATAATTTTGCTGCTTTTCTTTTCTCACTGATCGGCAAACTGCTGATGAAACGTATTTTTTTTAAGGACAGCCCTATAGGGCTGTTTTTTGTTTTTAAAGCACCCATGTTTTTTTTTTTGAGCTCAACATATACTTGAGGGTCCATATGTAAGGAATTGCGTAAATCTGCGAAACCTGACTCTTATCTCCAAAGAAAAATAACAAGCCCATTTGATTCGAGTAGGTTGGCGAAACCTCCAATGATGAGTTTTTAAAAGGGTATCACATCCTAGAGAAGGACTGGCTCTTGTCCCCGGGTGATGGCCAGCCGTTTATGACTGGCGGCGGCTTTCCTGACCACAGTACCAGCCGCATTTGTAAGGCCCTTTCGGATCTGGAGACCACGATCTCGCAAACATTTAGGTCTACGAAGTTCCTGTGAGATAGTGGTTGGAAATCTCGGAAGAGGTATAAATTGTGATCCAAAATAGCTCCCGGAGCCTCAAAAAAAAAGGCAGGAATTTTACAGGGCATCTTTTGTTTCCACGCTGAAGAATGGACGACGCGCAAAACGCAGCACGACAACATTCACTGCTGATGAATTTCCGGAACTTGAGGACTGCATAAGCCAGCAGGGTGCAATAGAAAAAGAAATTGCGTTGCTTTCAGCACAAATTGCACAGCTGCGTCAAAAGACAGCGCGTATAGCTCTACGCCGAAAGGAGAGTTTTGAAAAACAGAAAGATACGCTTGCAGGCACTGCGACAGCAAGGTTAGTGGATCCTCCGAATTGTAAACCTGCCGCTAACACAACAATATGGGAGGCGGTACTGGACACGCGTACGCAACTGACACACCTCATTTCGAGCACCATCCTTCATGGATAGAAATAGCCGAAACAATTGGCAAGAGGTTACACAATGGAACTGCAGAGGGCTCTTAATAAAGTTGAGGAAATCAATACAATGTTATAGCATGGCAAGAAGTATTCATGGGCGTTCTTAATACAGGAACATAATAGGTTAATTCAATAACAGGATATATAGGGTACCAGTGTCCTATACATAATTTACGAGCAAAGGCAGAGACCGAAACGCCAGGAAAAGCTGCCGTCTATATTAGGGCCAACATTCCCAAAACGCCACTTGACTTCAGCAAGGGGTGCAACACTCAGAAAGAAGTAGTTGCTGTACTCACGCGTCCAAACAAAACGCCCCTGATATTAGTGTCCGTGTACGCTCGTCCAAGAAACACAGTACTTAATCTTGGATGGCTTAAGCATATTCGTCATTCATATCCTGGAATTGCGATACTAATCGGCGGAGATTTTAATGCTCCCCACACTTAATGGTGATATGATATGATTAAAATTCTAAAAGGGGTGATCAAGTTCACACTGCGTTCACAGAAATGAAATTTACACTGCTAAATCATCCAGGGGTTGCAACACTACCTGCAAAACAAACACGCTCACCAGACTTGATGTGGTGGAAAGTCACTGGTGCACCACAATGGCAGGCGGAATTAGATGCGTGGGATAATGAAAATGCACCCATTAGTAATGGTTTTAAATTGTGGCTTATGAGGAAAATTTGAAAGAACAGTTTTGTAACACATTGGTATGGTCTACGGCAGAATACCCAAATTCCTTCACTTAACACGGATAGTCCTGTTACCACTTCTCGAACGGTACTTAAAGATCACACAATTACAACTGTAGTGAACGAAGATCAGCCAGCTCTCGACCTTCACCTACTAAAACTCTGGGCATGCGGGCATGCCGGAAACGGACCGAGATATAGGCTGGTCGGCATCCTGAAGACGTGCAAAGAAAAACTGAGGTAAACAGAGTAATTGCACAGGCACGCTGATATGAAAGACAACTGGCTCATAGGAGATGCGATCAATGATGTAGTGATTTGGGCTCAGGAACGACCAGCAAGGCCCTCTGAAGGGCGTTCCGTGGCATGGAAACGAGGCGGCAGGTCACAAATCATGCGGAAAGTATTACTCTGGCATTACAACTCACACCAGAGGAATTTGCAGATCAGGCTGCTGCCCTTTTCTTCCCTAACAGAGAACAGTTTCGGGCGCCTTCACCGACAGTGGATGCGGTTGATAAAACAAAAAAAAACCTTACCATTTAAGAAATTGGAGTTATTGGCTGCTATAGAAGAAGCGAATGGTAAAACTGCGAATGCACATGACGATGTTCCTTATGAAGTCTTCAAGAATTTAGAAGGAACCGCAGTTGACAGCTTATTGGATGTGGTAAATGATGTCTGGCAAGGAGGAGAGATTCCACTCGGCTGGAAACACTCGGTGATGATCCCGATGCCAAAGGCTGGGAAACCTCCCACAAGCCTAGAATCTTTGCGGCATATCTCACTGACACCCACAACTTGCCACCTATATGAAAAGATGATAGCCACCCGCCTTTCATGTTGGTTGGAAAGTAATCAAAAATACCATGCTTGACAAATTGCGGTCTGAAAAAATCTTGGTACAGAGAATGACTTGGCTATGCTGCCTGAAGAGGTCATACATGTGTCGCCTAATAGCCACTTTGTGCGCACTGTAGTGGCTGCCGACGTGGCGAAGGCATACAACAACGTATTGCATTCCAAGATTCTTAGCCACATGGAATGTATGGGCATTCTCTTGCTGGTCATAAAAGAACATAATCTGATTAAGGACAGGACGTTTTCTATCCGAAAAGATGGAAAACAATTTGGCAATTACATCTCGAACAGAGGCGTGCCACAAGTGGCAGTGTTAGAACATTATATATTTATTATTGCACTAATTTCATTGTTGTGGAAATTAGCTGAAATATCAGAAGTGTGGTAAATGATATACGCATATGATGTCACGATTTAGTCTGCTCATAAACAACTTGAGAGAAAGAATTTGTATCGGCAAAAGGCTTTAAATACAATAGATGAGTACGCTCAAGATGCAGGTCTGGAATTGTCACCTCAAAAGTCCAGATACATTCATTTTGCAAACAAGAGAGGAAGAAAACAATTGGCAATGCTAAGACTCACACTAAAGATTAGAAATCAGGCATTGCTAGAGGTGGGTGAGGTAAAAGTTCGCCTAGAAATTCACAAATGCGCAAGTGAACACAAAGGCTCCATAAGGTGAAAAAAGTCGCTGCGTTTTCCTTAAGCCTGATAAAACGCATTTCGCCTATGGGAGGAGGAACTTGAGTGGACATGGCAAGGCGTCTTGTTCAATCAGTAAACAGCCGAGGATACTATACCAGGCTCAATTACAAAGGCTCACGAGGCGGCAGTGGGCGGAATTGGAAACGATAAATAGAAATGCAATGCGCACAATCGCGGCCTTACCATAACTTACCCCTATTTATATTCTCCAAGAATTTGCACAGCTGAATAAGTTCACAGAATTAATTGAACAACGAGAGGCAACAAGGGATGTCAAGCGAAAGTACGTTATGCCCATAGAATCCTTTAAGCCGAAGTGGCAGTGCAAACACCAACAAAGGCTGAGCCCCCTCCGTTTGAATTCACGACAATTACGACAAATAAGACTACTCGTCTTCGTTGTAAGGAAAACCTGGCATCTTGACCTCTGGTTGATGTACTTCCAGGTACCTGCATTACATGTACTGACGCATCAATTATAGGATATGGCGGTAGAACAGCAGCAACAAGCCCAACACACTGTGAACTAAAGTACATAATGAATATGTATCAGAATACCCTGGTCCGCTTGTGACGGAACTATATGCAATCCGCGATACAATGGAGGCCATAAATAAAGTAGATCCCATAACGGAAGCCACATCTATACAGACTCCTTAGCCGCCTTAAAACAACTGAACAAAGTGACAAACACACAATGTGTAACCCAGAAAATCCACGCACTCAATAAAAAAACAAAGATACGCATCCAGATACACTGGACACATGAGGATGCTCAGAACGCTGAGCAGAAAACGTTGACCACCTCACACACGAAGTTCCAAACACTAATGCACCCCCCACCAGGCTCCCCTTGCATCATCTTAGCATCCTCTTTATGAAAAATTACATTTGCTCTCATTCCCCCGCGTACTTTCCCCCTCCCCCATAACCTAACGAGATTGGAGGAGGTTTCGCTTAGAAGGATAAGGGCTGGGCCGGCCTTTACCCCGGCGGTATCATGCCGATGGGTATCTGAAGAAGACATCGGACCTACCACATGCCCGAAGTGTTCTATACCAGCTGCAGATATGTATGTTCGCCACCTGCTGTGGGCTTGAGTAGAGATAAGGGCATCAAGGATAAAGATTCTGCAGGAAGTGGGGCTAACTGCAACAAGAAAAAAGGACTGCTCCTAAAGGCTCATCGACAACAATAGGAGCAGGAGCCTTCACCGGTTTCTTACGGACAATAATATACACTGGTTTTTATAATATGCCTTGTGGCAAGTTTGCGTAATAAAAAATTATTCTTACGCCAATCAGCCCAAACTACATCCTTGCTCGTAATGTTGAGCATAACCACGTAATAGCCGCCGCTGACATGGCCTCCAAAATGAAAGCCAAAATAATCATGGGGTGGTGCCGGTTACCTGTTAGGCGGAATGCAAAACACAGAGGAAAACCTGTTTCTAGTTTTAATACAGCACGACCTTTCTCTCAAATTTCCGCTGTAATGAAAGAATAGAAGAAAATTGCTTGCAAAGTAATATGTCTAACCACGTCATTGCTCCCATTCTGAGGCATTGTACATGAAGTATTTATAGATAGTTTATCGTTTTTGAACACAATAACAATTGCTTGTATTCAGGCATTTGAACAGTTTTAACCGTACTCTTCAGAATGTTTGGACCCATGAAAATTGATCTTGCTGGAAATCAAAGGGTATTTCGGTGACCTTTAACTAAAAGCCCTCCGTCTTGTGCATCTTTTTGGTAATATTTTTTTCTTTGTAAAAAAGACATCGTCGCATAAACACAAATACAGAGTGCTTGGCCACAGCTTCCAGCTGCAAGGGAGAAATAAACAGAGACAGCAATAAAAGTTATGTTTTAAGAGCGAGGGCTACAGTGCATGCTCAGCCAAAAGAAAACGCGACAAGAAAGTATGTTTGAATTTGATATTTTAGGTTCTGCTCACTGAACATACAGTGCTCCATCGTATTTTAAGTGAAGGGTACTCACCTCTTTCAGGCGAAGAGCGATCTCCGTTGCGTTCGTTGTTGCAGCCGCAGTAATGCAAACCGACGACAACTGTTCTACCCGCCGCTGAGGCTCCGTGTAAGAAAGGTTGAGTACAGAATCCATCTTGCTTGTGTGTTTGGATGGCGGCGAACAGACACGCCTCCGTGTGGTGTATGATGTCGGAACGGGCTAAAAATCCTCAGATCGTAGGAATTGTATCGAAGCCATCCATTGCTGTTTCTCTTTCCCCGTCTTCATTAACTCCCTAGTTCCTCCATTCACACAAGGCGCGGCTGAGGCGCCTACTACGAAGCGTGAAAGATACTACGACTCTCTACATTAAAAAAAATAATACTTTTTGAATTTACGCTGTCGGAGCAAACACGGACAGTATGGCTTATCAAATTTTTGCGCTTGAAATTGGACTTTGGAAGTACTCTTGATATCGCTGACGTCACTGGTATCAGGCTGCCATTCACTCCAACCACGATGGCCGGGACGTCACGATCACAATTCTTGTAGCTGCGAAAGTCATCTGCACGTGCCATGTGTGATCCCCTGAGGAAAGCGCGAGGAAGTCAATGCCTTCGCTTACATGGTTCGGGCATTTTAACACTGCAGAAAGACGAACTATTCGAAAATATGTGGTTGTCGCCGGCCATCAGCTGCCGTCAATTTGACGGTTGTGCAATAACGTGTCACACCGCGGAAAAGTGCTCACTGCTGCACCATTGTCAGAATAAGCTGATCGCTTCAACACAATTCGCCCTTATTCCTGCGCTATTCTCGACGCTTTGAAAAATTAAAGAGCGGTAGAGGGTTTCTTTCAGTTTGAACCTGCTTTGACCTTGAAGGAGGGTACGTAAATGCTCGCGGGCATCGTACTGGTGAGGCAACACTTTATAGTACCGTTTCGAGAGTCACTTTCGTGTGCCCGAGTTTGGTGATTGTGGAAAATCCTCAAATTTTAGCGAATTAAACTGATCCTCAAGTGTAAATTTGGCTACGGTAAACTAAAATCAACCACGAAGCGCCGGTGTGACCCGGTCCGCTTACCGATACTGCAATCGGCCGGTGAACGTCTTCGGCGATACTTGTGAAGAGCAAATCAGATTGACTGAGGACGGTCTTTTCGTCTTCTGTGCGCTATTATGGCGAAAGCCTTTATGGCTCAAACTGTCGGTGTTAGTTCGGTCACAATGCAGGGATCAAAGAAATGACGTAATGATGATGTCGCCAAAAAAATAAAAATTTTGCTCCACCGGGAATCGAGCTTTCAGCCTTAGATTTTCTGTTTTTTTTTTCAGCATGTTATTTCTTACACGAATTTACATAAAACACAGCTACGTAAATTAATCAGCAATTAGGCTACGTAAAAGTAATCAGCCTGCAGCCGAACTAGTCGAATTGAAATATACAACACCAAAAAAAAAAAAACAACACGTCTCAACAATGCACTGAAAAGGGGAACAGTAGGAAGGGGATTTTTTAATGCAGGCACAATCTGTCTAACCAGTTATAAATATTGAAACGGTTCGATAATGTCTTTATTGCAGAATACTTAGTAAGTTCAGTGCGCATAGAGGAAAGTATAGGGCATAGAGCGAAAGTGTCATGTACCAGCTACCTCGTCAGAAAGCGTTATAATTGGAAAATCAGACATCTTTCATCCATTTTTTATTCAAGAAAAGGAATGTAGACAATTTGATATTTACGACCACTGTAACTAGATGTTCTTTCTGAAGCCTTTTTTTCTAAATCCATGATTATTTGCAAAATTGGAGAAAGTTTATACAGTGGAAAGTAGTAGCTGCCATTCGTGAAAGGGATCTGACGAAGGTATTTAACCTCAGATTTGGCGCGAAGAGCAGGCACCGCTCGCGTCGCAATTGTGGCGCTAAGTACCGGCGTCACTCGCTTCTTATGCTTCAATTCTTCTGCTGTTTTGCACATCTGGTGCTCTTTCCTCGCACACCTGGTAAACTTTATTTATTACGTTACATTAGTCCGCAAATATACATGTCCTGATGCAATGCCATCCAGCCTTTCAGTCCTCTGCCTACCCTTTCCTTTGGCGGCCACCTCGTTTATCGTCCTCGACATTTACGAGTTGTCCAGAAACGCTGTGATGTCCTTGCGCTTCGCAGACACTCACAGAGGAGTCGAGCAGTCGAGCGCTGGTAACCATTCATTCGGGTGGGTTTCATTGATGTGCGCTCAAATCTATGCAGGAGTTAAATAGTAGCAACCAGCGTAAGGTCAGGCTTAATGGAGCGCGCATTCTGCAAACTAGGTTCAGCCGCGTTGAACGTAAGCAGCTAACGCACACAAACTCGCCTTAAGCAGCACCACCACCGCCCGCTTCCATCATTACTATAGGCCATCCATTTGTATACGTATGCCACGTATGCGAGCGTCTGTGGCCCCAGGGCGATTTAAACCCGGTGAGAAGTCTCATCATTCCTACACTCTGAAGGTGTGAGCTGAAACTAAACATTCGATTCCACAACTAAGAATTTTCGAGGCCCCTTTCTTTAATGCATGATTATGATGTCATGCAATTTAAAGGAATTACTGAAAACGTTTTCAGACTGTATTTGAATTTCATAGAGCACGTAACATAAGTCATCAATGTGTGGGGATGGCGGTCTTATTTATCGCACCGTATGAATTGAGGTTGATCACGGTGACTATCTAGTAGCGGTTTGCGTTCATCACAATTTCAACGTTCACAAGAGAAATGAGTTAAACATATAATGCTATCTATTCCGTCAGAGTAACCCCGTGGTCATTTTTGCAATTTAGTACGTAAGGAGTAGCTCTAATGTATCTTTAAATGGTAAATAAAGCCCATGTTATAAAATACCAATATAGCATTATGTTAGGAGCTCTATTCTGCTGGGAACAAAGCAGAGATTTTGCGCCACAATAAGACCCAAGCACACCTCTAATACAGCTCTCCTTGGAATTTTACATGTAAATATAATCTTTTAGGCTGGGGGAGCACGCCACTCTACTGCTGCGCACCACTGCACAACACTGTGTCTGCCACACACTGTACTTCGTTGGAGAGCATATACGACATTATGAGAGGTCTATTACAGCTTAGACAAACGAGGGATCAGTGTTTGAAAAAGCAGTAGCAGCTAGAAAGTGTCGTCTACAAGCTCTCGAAGTAAATTATTCGCAAAAGATACGCACGAAAATTAAATTTTTTCTTTTTGTTTCAAGCTATTTGATTTGCTCTATATATGTCAATGAAGGCTGCTGTGGCAATGACCTCACGAACATGATTTAAATTGATGTGGTGATAATTATTTTTATCACCAATTGTATTTCGACAGGGGTAATTCTGCAGTCTTGAAGCTAATACTCCTCTTGTAGGCCAGACTCCAGGGAAGCTTGTTTTGACATTTTTACAGCCTCTTCAACCAGCTCATCGTGCACTGTGTTCCGGTTATTGTGCTCCCAGACAAGAGAATTGTCTTTCATGCTCTCCTTGTCCAATATTTCAAAGCATTCATGCTCCTTTTTTGGTTCCTCGCTGTCCTGTCCCCATAGCATACAATATGATTTTTTCTGAAAGCAGAATACTGCATGTTAAATAAGTGGTAAAAAGGGCATATGCTATGCGGAACCATTGCGAGATGATTATTCTATTGCAAGAAACCATGCAAATAGTAATTTTGTTAATGGGCGAGTATTACGGGCACTATAGATTTGAATGCCTGTTTCACAACATGCAGTAAATATATTTTATTTATTTATTTATTTACAGACAACTGCGGACTGTGGTTAGGTCCAAGCAGGTAGGGCAATATACATAGCAAAGAAGGCAAAAAAAATAAAATAAAAATATATTTATGTATACATATATATACGTACATTATATGCAGATGCATATACATATACACGTATGCATAACCACATTATATATATAAATACAAAAAGTGAGGAGCCTGCAGTCAATAAACCTTGTTTTTCAGAAAGAGCCACAAGGCACGCCACAAAATTCAAGAACTCGAGCAGCTAGTTCATGGAGGTTACCTGGGCAAACAGTTCCACTCAGCGATGGTGCGAGGAAAAAAAGAAAACTTATACAAGTTAGTTCCAGCAAAATAAGGAGGAAATAAATCTGTGTGGTAGTACCGAGTGTTTTTGGCTGGTTGAGGAATGAAATATTGGGACGGGTCAAGTCCTAGTTTATTGGTTAGTAACAAGGAAAGAAATTCTAAACGAAAGTTTTTTCTCTGATCTTCAAGGCGTGGTATATCGTGAATTTGCATTAATTCCGACGGCGAATCTGATTTCTAAAATTTAGAGAACACGAATCTCACAGCTTTTCTTTGCACTTTTTCAAGCTTTTTTATATTTGACGTAGTGTACGGATTCCATGATTAAAGAAAGATAGCTAAGAAGTTTTACATCAGATGTGGAATTTCGGAGTTTATGCCTGAGGAAACAGTTTTCTAAATGATGCTCTACAAAAATTGTCAATATGTGTATTCCAGGATAGGTCACTTGTGGTTGTCACGCCTAGGTATTTCACAGCAGTTATTTCCATCACCTCAGCGGACACGTTTATAAGTATAATTTATGGGATGTTATGCGGATAGAAACAGTTTTCTCCTGATTTAGCGCCATGCCCCAACGGTTACACCAGTTTACAATATTTCCAAGGGTAGTATTCAGGTCGTTTTGGTGTTGAGTATTACAGATTTCCCGAAATAATATGCAATCATCGGAAGACAGCCAGATGTGAACACCAGTAGAGACTTCATCTACGATGTCATTAATATATAACAAAAATAGTAATGGCCCCAGGACGCTTTCCCTGGCGCACACCGGACGTGACGGGAAGAGAGCCCGACTGATGCCCGCCAAGAGCAGCGTATTGCTGCCGGTTAGTGAGATAGTCACATATCCATAAGAAAAAGATCTGTGGGAGACCAATCCATTGTAATTTGTTTATTAGCCTATTATGGGAAACTACATCAAAATCGTTGCTAAAGTCTAAAAATATTGCGTCAATTTGGCCGTTATGGTCCAGGACTGAATCGAAAGACTGGACAACAGCTACAAGTAGCGTCACAGTCGAATATCCTTTCCGAAAGCCGTGTTGGCAGTTAGCTAGTATAGAATTCTATTCTAAAAAGTCATGAATTCGAGTGGCAATAACATGTTCCATAAGTTTGCTAGACGATGAAAGTAATGAAATGTGACGATGGTTTTTTAATGGTCGCCTTGCTTAAAAATGGGTATTACTCGTGCTGTCTTCCAGTCACCCGGTACTTTCCCTGTCAATAGGGACGTGCGAAAAATAATGACGAGAAACTTGGCAAGTGGTTCAGCACATCTTCGAAGGAGCATGTTTGGCATATCGTCAAGCATAGAATATACACCGTTATAAGTTATGAAGTTCACCTCAGACGGATGCACGCAAGCGGGGCTCAGCCTGGGTGGCTCCGAGACAGAAACAACTCTACGGAAATATTTGTTGAAAAAGTGAGCGATGACCTTTTGATCACTTATAATTTTATCACCAACTACTACTTCAGATACGGGTTGTTTTATATCGCTGATGTATCCCCAAAATTTGGTCGGGTCAGTTTTTAAGAAGTTTGGCAGAGTTGTTTTGAAGTAGAAATCTTTAGATCTGTGTACCGCTTTTGCGAGGGCATTTTTAAGTTCAAGGATCAAATTATATTGCAGACGTTTCTTCCTTAGTCGCTGTATTTTTCGTTTCAGATGGATAATCTGTCGATTCATCCAGGGAGTGACTTTATTAGTCTTTTTTCTTTTCGTGGCCACAAATTTGTCCAGACAATAATGACATATTTCTTTAAACTCATTCCAAAGGGCACAGGCATCCTTTCCATCAAAGTGGATAAGAGATGTTTCTAAGTGATGTGGGCGTCATCGGCGCGTGTGTAGACTTTGTATATCATCCCTTGCTGCTGTTTTGGCGCGCTGTGTTTATGAATGGGTATTGAAATGCTCACGAGATTGTGATCAGAAAGCCCTTGCTCAACCGATACAGTGCAATCAGAATATGCGCGAGTTATAAATGCTAATTGTAAAATGGAACTAGCAGTGCGCGATACGCGGGTAGGCTGACGAACGATCTGAGCTAAGTCGTGTGTGAACATGATATTGTAAACTGCATTCACATGCTTATTGGCCCCTGCGCATCATTGAAGGTTCTCCCAGCCAATACCTGGAGGATTCAGATCGCCCGTCATTAGTACTTTACATTTCTTGTATTTTAACATATGCGTCTGTAACATATCTAGGTAGTCACTGGTGACATCAGGGGCCCTGTAGATACCGTACAGAATAAATCCATGACCCCAGCATGAGAGTCTAAAACACAGGCAACTCAAGATCAAGAACATCTTCAACTAAGGTGGCTGTTATTTGTTCTTTGACTATGACGGCCACGCCACCACCTCTTGAGGGCCTGTCTTTTCTGAACACTTTGTAGGAGGGTGAAAAAATCGCATCATTGCTAATACCTTTTTGCAGCCAGGTCTCAGTTATAATAGATATGTGAGGATCGTACTCAAGCAATGGGATTTCATGTTCATCGGTTTTATTGACAACACTTCGAGCGTTAAGGTTAATTATTATCAGCTGTTTTTCTTGCACTAAAGCTGGTTTACTGCCTCGAGTAGACTTATATAGTGAGCTTTGACGCTTGCAAAACGGCGCTGATAGGAATCTTGAGATTAAGAGCAACTTGCTTTCGCCTGCGCTTGTTGACGCGTCTTGGGACGAGACTGCTCTTCCTCATTTTTTTCAAGTGATACTTTATCGTTCAGTTCATCGTTCCAGATGTAGGCTTTGCTGTTAATGTACAACTTAGTAGCGACCATCGAAACTTTGTCACCTTGATCACGGCTTGGTTTTGCACTGTCCCATACCTTTTTTCTTATAGCTCTGGTTTTTCGACAAAAGTCTTCACCAACAGAAACGATCTGTTTTTACGTTTGAATCCTTTCTTTATTATTTCAGTCTTCTGACGTGAATCCATTAACTTAAAAATAACTGGCCTATCTTTGTCTGATTCTAGCTTTCCTAAACGGTGAATTCGTTCTATGGCAACTTTGGTGTGCCCAAGAGTTCTTTTATTTATGTTTTCACAGATAGCGCTTTTCAGCGTTTGTCTCGTTTCGTCCTGGTCCTCCGGTAGGCCAAAAGCAATCAAGTTCGATTGCCTGAAACGATCTTCCAGGTCATCAATCCTTTTCTGTAGGATTTGAACAAGGTTTTTTTAGAGAATTAAGCTGATCATTGCAGGAATCCACCTTGGCTTCTAAGGCCGATATGGCATCTATTTTCTCCTCTATATCAGTCAGTCGCTTTTGTTTGATTTCTGTGATGTCGGTTGCAATATCTTTCAACTGTTTTGCAATCTGTGTTTATTCCGGCCCCGGGTTGAGTTCAACATCTCCAGAAAGTAACAGTAATTTTCTTAGGAACACAGCAAATTCAAACAACTGAGAACAGAGGTGCGAGCATGGCAGCACAATTAAGAAGGGATCGCTAGAGCGAATGCATTGTCCGTAACGTTTTCTCGCCTGCGGGATGCACAGAAGCGGGTTGTAGCGGTACATCTCGGGGGTGCCGCCGTGCCCTATGGCCGCGCCGCATCTCGGAAGGCAATATATAGGGGAGCAGTTTCGGGGCGTTGTCCACGGATCATGTGCCCTTCCCAAGGAGCGCGTAGCCGCCCATCTGGAAAGGGTGGTTATCCCAGGTTGAACACGTGGATGGTCATCCACGATATGCAGCGTGATGGGGCTGGCAGGTCCGGAGATTGTGCTCAGCAACACTCCGAGCCAAAACTGCGGGATACACAGAAACGAGTTCTAGCGGTACATCTCGGGGGTTCCGCCGTGCCCTATGAGGTAGCAGTGAAAAACTGTCACAGTGATCCGACAATAAGGAAATCTAGGTGGCCGTCAATGGACAGTGCTGTGGTTTCTCGTCCTAGATATCCCATATTATCCTCGTTTCTGAGCTGAGAAAAAGAAAGGTGAGAAAAATGCTTTTAACTTTCTAGCGCATATTGTAACCATCACCAAAATCAGGCCTATTAGTATCAACATGTTTCTGAAGAAAGAGTTCTAGTGCAGAGTAATTTAAAGTAAGGATCATTGTTATAAGAAACAGTGTTTACTCCCCTAATGAGTCCTTGTCTACGGGGTTTATTTATTTATTACTCTCAAGGCCACCGAATTACACAGAGGAGTGGGTTAATACACGCATTAAGAACAAAAACAAGACCGGGGAATTGAATACATTATACAATATTAACAATGGTACAATAAACGGTATTGGCAATGGTTGTTTTGAAGCGACTGATGTCAGTAATGGTAGCGAGTGAGGCGGGAGGACACCAGTGACACGTGTGAGCAGTGTTGTGGAGGACACAGTGGTGTCCTCCACTTTGACATAGCCTCCCCAGTAAATCTATGTGACCGCCATAAAGTGATGAAGACATTTAAATTAAACAAAGCGCAACATATAATCAACCAACCTAGTTGGAATCCAGCTGATGTAATGTTCATTTGACGTCTGAAAAGCTGAAAAACGTCACACAGTTAACAGCCCACCTCAAGGTGTGACAAAACACAGGTTCTATTTCCTTCAAGAGTAAAAGGCCCAAATTTCACTTACATAATGGGTACAATTATTTAAGAAAAACTGTTCCATGACGAAACAAGCGCAAAGTAACTACTAATGTATATTTCTATATGTAAGTTATGCACACATATTCATAATTAGATGCGTTTACACAGCATAACAATATGGAAGAAATTGGGGGCACGTTTCGTGCGTTTTTCCAAGCAAAGCTTCTGTAAGAGCTGCGATCATGAAGCGTGCCCCGTGGCAAGCATAAGATTCTTCATGAGTAGTGCTGTGCCGAATTTACCTCGTAGACTTTCAGAGCCTCACGAAAAGGTATTTGAATAGGCTTGACCAAGGCACACCCTTGACCATTTCAGCAGAAAATTTGGAGCGGAAGTATAGGGAGCATTGTCCTGCCTAATTCCTTCTGTTTCACATTCTCCTGGGCACTGCTGGGATTTACTTCACAAAAATCTTATTTTACGTGTTTTCCTGCCGCGAACCTAATGCCCTGTTTGGCGCGCTTTGCTGAGTTCTAAAAAAATGACTCTTGTCTGATACGTTTCAGCAAAGATTCATGCTCTTATAGACTCTTATGGTAACAAGCCCGAGACATCATGTGCCTTCTCTTCACATCTATCAGCGATGAGCTCTCTACTCAATAATAGTTGTGGGTCATATGTGGTAGCATGCTAGCACAAAATTGGAAACCCTTGGTGAGGCTGATAACGCACCTGCATAGCACTGTTTTCTGATCTTCTACGGTTTTCGCATGGGCATTGTTTGTCGAGCGAAACTTTCCTTTTTCTTCAGTTCCAAGTACGTCGTAGATGCGGCACAGCAAAACTCTTAAGCGGAATCCTGTTTTTCACTGGGATATATTACAAAGCACTTTTATAAAGAACTAGCCATTAATCCTTACGGCATCCGGTTTCTACCCGTACAAAGTGACGACGTCCCATATGACATGACTATGGTGCAGGGCCTCCACAGCATTTGGAAAACGTGTATAGCATTTAGGCACGCCGAAGAAAATGTACAATCGGTCAGGGACAACTTCATTGAAAGTGACACATTTCTCAGAGGTGTTCTCGGCAGTCAGCCTGAGCAGCCTCAGTAGATGAATGTAATTAACGCATTGATCATAATATATGGTTTGGTTTGGTTTGTGGGGTTAACGTCCCAAAGCAGCTCAGACTATGAGAGACGCCGTAGTGGAGGACTCCGGAATTTTCGACCACCTGGGCTTCTTTAACCCCAGGTGGTCGATATTTCTGATCATAATGAAAACGCTTTAAGAAATCATAAGTCAAAGGTAGGGTAATGATTTTTATGCCTGTATTTACTTTGTTGACTGGCAATTAGGAAAAAAAAACAGGGCGTAGAGCAGTTGGTAAAGCTTTTTGTTTTTCTTTATTGCCTAATTTATTATCACCTCTGCTGGTGATCCAAGTTATGGAGGTTCGATTACCAGTGATGACAGGGTATATTTCTTTATTTATTTTAATAACGTGCGCCCTCGAACGTATGACATTCTTTGCCGAAATCCTCTGCCCACAGCTTCTGCTGAAAACAATGAGGCATTAAAGGCTTTCGCCATAAAAGGTCACATGTTCAAATATCGCAGCGCTACCTGAAACAGAAGTCCGAAAATTGCAAGCTGATGCGCCAGCCAGTACATATCAAATAATTGGTTTGGAGGAAGTGAAAGGCACAATATTTATCAGACTTGTTTTTGTGGACACGTGAACCGCGCCCGTAAGAGAGCGGGAGAACGGTGGGAAGGGTAGTGGATAGAGAAAAATTCAGGTGCCGTAGTGGACGGTTTCGGAGTAATTTCGACTTCCTGGGGACCTGTGATGTGATGTGATAACAACTTAATTTTTCCACCAGAAAAGGAGGCCCCCAATATCCGCCCCAGTCACACAGGCCTAAGGGACGGGAGCCGAGACCTCCGCGATCAGAAGCAGGCACAGAGGTCTTGGCTCTTCGCGGCTTCTTCCGCCAGGCGGATGGCTTATTGCTGTGGAGCAGGGACCTCGCTCCGCAGCAGGGCTTCCCAGGCTTCTCTACAATTTATATTTGTTTTAGCCCCTGGGAAGCTAGCACATTCCCAGATTATATAGTTGAGGGTCCCTCTATTCCCACAGTGCTTGTATTTATCGTTTTTTCTATCGTCCATGTGGACATAATATGCCCAGACCGGGTTTACAAAGTTCCCAGCTTGCAGGCGACGCCACGTGACTGCCTCCCTATTGTTCAAACTTTTATCCGGGGGTGGTACCAGTCTCCTGCTTAACCTGTCGTTTTGAATAATCTCCACATACTGTTGCAGACGCTCGTCCATCTTCCAGCAGTCGGGCGGCTCCACAGTTACCCGGAAGTAGAGAGCTCGGGCTAACTTGTGGGCCACTTCGTTGCCAGGAACGGAATTATGTGCACGGATCCAAATTAGGGAAACTTTTCGGTTTAATCGTATACTGGCCAGATTCCTGGCCGCTTCCGGCGAGACCCTACCCTTTCCAAATTCCAAATAGCCGTTTTGCTATCGCTGATTATGAAATTGGCTTGCGTTCCGACGCAAGCGAGCGCTGTAGCAACGTTTTCGGCCGTTTCAGCGTTGCGGCTTCTAATGGTGGCGGCTGATACCGGGGCACCTCGGCCGTCGACCACAGAAGCGACCGCCGTCCCAGTTTCGCCGCTTGCCGCATCCATGTACGCAACCGACTTGCTGTCCATCGAATCGAAGCGTCTGATTAGTGCTTCTGCTTTCTTCTCCCTTCTCTCTGTGTTGAATACGGGATGCATGTTACGAGGGAGGGTGGGGGGGATACTTGATTTTTCTCGTAGTCCCCTATCTGTCTCCAGGCCTACCATTTCCAGTATAGTTCTCCCTGTGGTCTTTCGACTTAATCTTTCCAGCTGCGAAACTCTGACAGCCTCCGCTATTTCGTCCCAGCTATTGTGCACTCTCATAGAAAGGAGCTTCTCTGTGGATGTGGTAATTGAAAAGCCCAGGGCCATCTTTATGCACCGTCCAATGAGAGTTCTCCTCCGACCTGATATTTAAGAACGGCTTGGCGTTGCTCACGCGGCGTATTACGTAAGCTTCGGTTAGTTTAAGCAAGCTTCTTTCCTTCAGGACTCGTCTTTTCAACGCGATCCGTCTCAAGACGCCAATGGCTTGCGTGGCGAATCCCTCTAGCTTTTTATTGTTCCATCATTATATCCATTCTGCTGAATAAATAGTACTAAGATTCATATTTGATCTACCTTTGGAACTCGTTTCACTTCTACTTAAGTGTCAGATTCCCAACTGCGCTTGCATCGGAGTGACTTTGGGTTATAGATGAATAATTCCGATTTTTGCGGCGAGCATGATAGACCCCTACTGGCAGCGTAGTCTACGACAGTGTCCGCCGCCGCCTGCAGGCGCTCCTCAATGCTCGCATCACAACCCTGGTTAACCCAGATATTGATGTCATCCGCATAAATACTGAAATTTAGCCCCTTTTTGCTCCTCAGAGCTTGTGGGGGGCCCCTCATTGCAACATTGAAAAGGAACGGGGAGAAAACCAAACCTTGAGGTGTCCCCCTGCTCCCCAATTTCACTATGAGGGATTGAATGTCTTGAAACATCATGGAAGCAGTTCTGTTTGAAAAATAGTCCTTGATGTACTCGTATGTTCGTGCAGCTACTCCGATTTCCTGAAGACGGCGGAGGTTTGCTTTGTGTTTAGCTTTATCAAAAGCCTTAGTCAAGTCGAGGCCGAGAATCTCTTTAGCGTCTCTAGAATGCGAGTCGATTGTGTCGTATTTGAGTCGGAGCATCACGTCCTGCGTGCTCAAACCGGGTCGGAAGCCTACCATCTCGTGCGGCCGCAGGTCGTTTGTACTCAGCACAACGCGTCAGTTGTGTCTGGACTACATGCTCCATCAATTTCCCCATGCATAAGACTATAGAAATTGGTCTTAGATTTTCAAGTTTCGGGGGTTTTCCCGGATTTGGGATCAGAATTACGTTTGCCCACTTTCCCTGCTGAGGCAGGTGGCCTTTAGCCCAAATTTCTTGCATATACTCAGTAAGAGCGCTGATGGAGTCATCATTCAGGTTCCTTAAAACTTCATTAGTTATCCCGTCAGGGCCCGGGGCCGATTGCGTTTTTATTCCCAATATTTTTGCCCTGACCTCCACCCCCGTGATGGGTGCGTCCAGCTCCTCGTTGGGAGCTTCGTCATAATCTGGGAGGGGGGCACTATGAGTATCGCCAATGTTCGTGTTGATTAGTGCCTCCATAAATTCAGCGTCTGTATTCTTAAACGCGTGCCTGGCTTCTGATAATCTAATTCCTGATTGGGATTTTGAGTTGGTCGGATCTAATAGGTGTCTCAACAGACCCCACGTTCTGGAAAGGCTCATGCCCCCTTCCATCTCGTCGCATCTGCTGCATCAATTCTGTTCGCATAATTTAACCGCATAATTTTCAATTTCTTTATTATGTCTAGCTATCCTCTTTCTAAGATTACAGTTCCACTTTTGCTTCTTTAGTCTGCGCTCCATACCATGTTTTGTCTCCTACGTGTGAAGCAATTTGCTATCAGCTATCTCCGGGGCATCGTCCCCTTCAAGAGTCTTTGTTGCCTTTCCAACGTGACGCATGAGGGCCTCCGTCCATTTTTTTATGTTTGTAATCCTCCGTGCGGCAGCCTTCACTCGCTTTTCCCTAAATAGTTCCCATTGCCTAACCCTCGGCTGACACACGCGGCGCGTCTTTACTCCTGTTTTAAGAATCGAGGCCAGAATGAAATGGTCGCTACCAAAATTTTGCTCCGAATTTTGCCAGCTCAGATCTGTCACATTTTTGGAGAAGGTCAAGTCAGGGAAAGTGTCTACGCAGACGCTGTTACCCACCCTGGATGGAAAACAAGGGCCTGTGTTCAAGGTGAGTCCCCAGCTAGTGCGCGTCTTCCCATAACTGCCTGCCTTTAGGATCTTGTTTAGCGTAACCTCATTCCTGGCGCGACAGATTGAAGTCACCGACTCTTAGCCAGGGGTTACTCCCGGCTGTCATTACCGCTTTTTATCGTGCGGTGACGTCGCAAAGCACAGGGACGCCTCTTCGTTTCAACTGCACTTAAACGCAGCCGCCGGCTTCTGGGATCGAACCTTGCTACTTCAGCAAAGGAGTCTAGCATCTTAACCACTGCACTACCGCGAATATTTTTCTTTATTGCCGCATAAACAGGAATTCTAAAACAACTTCTCTGGACTGAAATTTTGCTCCGCCGCGCTGGTGCAGATTACAAAACTGCACCAAAAAGGCGGAGCAAAGCTTCAGTGAAAGAATCTGCATTACAAGGATCCACATGTGGTATCTAGATTGATTCAGGTATTCAATGATGAAAGCTGAAAGAGCTTACCTAATAAAAATTGAGTGACAATTACATCCTGCTACGAAATGCCCAGTTGAGGCTGCGGTAAGGTAGGAAGATCCGCACGGGTTATTGGCCTTTTGACCACAAGTGATCAAGATTGGCCTCGGTCGCTACCGCAGTATGCGAAATTTCTGGAGACGTTTAGACTGCTGAAAAACAAGCATCATACGGGTCAATCTCAATAATCTCCTGTGAGATCCGCGGAGTATAACGTACGATATTATTGACGCCTGCAATCAATCTTGCCGACGATGGTAAAGCAATTCACCAATCCTTTACAAAGCTTCAATGCAATGTAAATATTCAAAATGACTACCATGCGAATAAGGAATCTTTGGGGAGCGCAATTAAACTCGTCTCACATCGAGACTTCACGAATGACAGAGCAAGGCGTGCGAAGAGAGAGAAGAGTCGATATCTCGCGCATTGGGCAGAGCAAGTGGCGAACGCACAAGAGCGGCCCCGAGCGGCTTATTGAAGTACCGTGACGGGTGGTGCGTGGCCTCCGCGATCTACAGCGCTGCTTCGGAGCCAAAAGCGGCGGTGACTGGTGGTGCAGTGGTCGAGGTGTCTGACGGCACGACTTATTTTGAGCTTGCTAAGGAGGTCCTCTTCGGCTGAAGTGAATCTTTCAGCTTGTGCGACACGATGCCGTCCCCAGTGCAAATGACGTGAAGAGCAGCTTGGGAACTTTAGCGGTGGCCTTTACCACATTCGATCATATAGCCAAGGCTGTCAAATTGAAATCAGGTTTATGCAAAACTGCTTCGAAATGAGCGATTGAGAAAGCATTTTTTTAAGAAGAGGGGATCGTAGGTCCGGAGCTGAATGATGCAATGACACCCTTCGTAACGTGCTTTGAAAGAAAGGAAAGCGACAAACAGGCCGGACGTACAAGCCCGATCGCAAATCGAGAGCAAAACGCAAAGGCTGACGAGTATATGATGGCACCACGGCGCAATTGGGAACGCTGAGATGAACTTCAACGCGTTGAGAGGAACAAATGTGATTGGAAGAACGATGACTTTAGTCCTAATATGGAACTGCGAGATCACTGCCAAAAATGACGCGAGGTTAACTACCTTATTTCGTCAGGAACCCAAGCATCTTTCTGAAAAGAGGAGCACGCTAGGTGAACATGAGCGTACAGTGAGCAGCATACGAGCAAACCAACATGTGTCGCAAGGTGTGCCACTGCTTTTCAGCACCCGCGATGATCGGGATGAAATGAAATCACCAGGTGAATATCAGTCATGTTACAGGTAGACGGACGGGATGAGCAGTCCCGCTCGCTTTTTACACAAAGGTGAGTGCCTTTTTGTGCAGCTAGGGACTCCTAAAGTGCACTTTACACAGTGTACTGGTATATTTTCAATTGCGATATACGCCCGACTGCAATGATTTGGGCTTGTCAAGAAATTCGCGCATGCCATGAAATGACTGTGCTCGAGAACTGTGCATATGGACTTTGTATTGGAAGAAAACTACGTTTGTTGAGTTTTCAGATTGCTTTGGACAAAGCCGTCAGCCGTTTACTATTGGTGTGACATGCAATACGCGGTAACCACTTTATAACCGTTTCGGCTCGTCAGTCACATAAAAGTGTGCAGGCAGATTCTTCGGGGGGGCTCTTGAAGCAGCGTGGGAGAGCGACGTGGGCAGCATGGGGAGAAGGTGCATCTCCTCGCTGCACCAGCAGTGCGCTACGTCCTCCGTCTACAGACAATTGTACAAGCACGAAAACGTAGCGGAAAGGACGAGAACGCGTTGTTGGGCATTATCTGCGTCCCAGCACATGGGCCGGTCCTGAGCTTTCAAAGCGCACTGCTCTTGGAGAGGCGACGCGTGCTGACTTTCTGCTTGCCGAAAACTCGAATACATTCTGGTCCCCCTGAAACGCAGTTATTTCGCTGTCGCTATGCTCTCCTCTCCTTCTTGAAGTTTCGAACGTGATTAGCTAAGTGCGCACAGTGCCGAGAGAGTTGGCTATTGGGCGGGCATCGATAGGCACAGCAGGTAGGCCCCGCTTTTAAGAAGTCGTGATTAGGGAGTTTGGAGCTGTATAGTGAAGTAATGCGCCATGTTATGCACCGAATATAAAGCTTGAGCCAGTCGCTTTGTAATTAGAAATGAAGTCGCCTCCATCTGTTGTGTAACAATTGTGTACCATTTATTTCTAATACAGCACAAATTTTCGCTTGGTTCGTTGCTCGCGTAGCGTCGTGTTTCTTATCCCTGACAAATGGACACCGCCAGCGAAGTCGATGAGCCCCTTAGAAAACAAGTGCAGACGACACAAAAGAAAACATAATATAAGATATAGTCATGACATTTTTTGTGGACTAGCGATTTCAATTTTTTGAAATACCGAAAAGTTGATGAATTTACTTTAGAAAAAAGACGGCAGCATTCGCCGGCTACGAGAGACCAGCGACGTCTTACTAGCATCATTTTGTTAGGTCATGGTTATAACGCTCTAGCCTACATGCAAGGAAAAGTGGTTGCTTTTTTATTGCGAAAGCAATACTGCTAGCATATCTAGCCTTTGGTGTGTTATGGCTCCTCCATACATGACATTTCACATGACCGTGTGACGTCATTCGAGACCGAGAGACGGGGCCCCAGCTCGCGCCATCGGATAATGGCGGTGAGTCCTTACAGGAGCCGCAGCGGAGATGTCACGCCATTTTCACGTGACCGTGTGACGTCACGCTAGACCGAGAGACGGGGCCACAGCTCGCGCCATCGGATGGTGGCGGCGAGTCCAGGCACGGCGCTGTGTCGCAGCCGAGAGAGGGCGCTCGCTGTTTGTGACGTCACGCTAGAAGAATAAATGGGGCTGTCGCTCGGCTCGTCGCAGAGTCGGGGCGCAGCCTTACGGTATGTCGGATGATGCGTATAAGGCGTATAAGGCAAATTTATTTTGGCAAACAAGAAGGGAATCAATGTACTAGAAGCAACCAAAAGCAAACAGCAGCATCCGTGCTTTCGCATTACTCCAATGTATTTCTGCAGTGCTCTAATTTTTTCGACAAGGGTTGCAAAACATGCAAAGCTCTGGACTTAATTTCACAGGGTTTTAAAGAGCGAATTGACACACAGCTGATGTTTTTATTACATCAAATGTTCTTTTTTCAAAGATGTTGGCAGTTATCAGAATGTAGGTGGCACAACCAACCGACCAACATTAGTGAGGAATGCATTCAAGCTCCGCTAACGACGAACTCTTGCGTACACTCTCTACACTTGCCCGAAAAAATGCTCTTCAGAATTCGTTGAAAAACTTCAACTTAAAATATTCGGTTGCTATCAAGCAACACACAATGCAAACAGTGCAAACAATGACAGTGATGTAATGCTCAATTTTATAAAACGTGATCACATTTAATAAATTGTTACGCCGCGTAGCGGCGCACACTGAGGAGCGGCAGGAGCAGCAGAAGAAGAAGCGGAGGAAGCGAGGCGCGCGCAGACTGTTCCGGGTTTTTCTGAGCCGTGTGCGATCGTCCTTCATACGAAGTTCACCTGTATTAAAACCATTTCATCCGTTACATTTGGTGGAGGTGCGGGGTAAAAACGTTCTGCATCCCCCAGTACCTCGTCGCAGCCGTCGTCTAGCAGGTTTTCCGCCTTTGTCTCCTCAACAGTACATTACAATGGCTACCACCCGCACAACGCAGACTCATGAACAGGGACATGAAGAGACGACGGCTTTTCCCCACCATCGAGAGCCGCGTACGTTCCACGGTGAGCCCGAAGATGACGTTGAGGAATGGCTCCGACACTACGAACGATGCAGCAAGTGCAACCGCTGGAATTCGATCGCATGTCTGTACAATGTTGTCTTACAATATATTGGAAGATAAAGCGGGCACTGATCTAATTTATTTCTATAAGTATAGGCAAGCTTTGTCTAACATTCCCATTAGTTTGCTGAAAAATGTATCAGTTTTTAATGTGCGTCTTGGTACTACTGCCAAAACAATGCGCATCCCATAATTTGGGACTTTGTCTAACAGATGCGCCTTTCTTATACAAGTGCATTGTCCATTGAAGTATGATGGCCAGTCCACGGTGCTTTATTAAGCCAGGTAAGCTACAAGTGTGACATACGCCTCTGTGGACGTCTTGGAATGCAATTGAAAACTTTAAGTTGATTTAGCCTGATCTGACATCTCAAAATGCACGAATGCCCCTTCTATCCCTCTATAACACGTGCGCCTTTCTTATACACGTGCATTGTCCTTTAAGGTATGGGGGCCTATTCGTGGTGCTTTATTACGCCAAGTAAGCTACGAATGTGACATACGCCTTTTTGGACGTCTTCGGATGCAATTGAAGACTTTGATTTCAGTTGGCCTGATCTGACATCTCAAAATACACGAACGCCCCTACTGTCCCTCCTTCGTCAAAATGAGTTCGCCGTGTCAGGGATCGAACGTGGGACGCCCTGTTGAATATGTCAGCTCTGTATGAACTAAGGGAGGTGATATTCAACCTATATTACTGAACATATGAAAATAATCCTGTATGTATTTTGGGCAATTTAGTTCATTTGAAATTTTAGCGCAAACGTAGCCACATTCTGCCTGCTGAGCAAGATATATATTCATATCCGTCTAAAAATCGATGAAACATCCCGACTTATGATGTCTCATTGAACTTTGTACATTAGAGTGCTTATGCTGTTTACTTCTAGAAATTGAACAGTGATGAACTTACCGTCACTGTGCTCACCAGACTTCAAAAGAATGCAAGTTTCTTCGGCAGCTAACACTTGGTATTCGCTTCAAGCCGAATAGCTGGTGGACTAAAAAGTGAACAAGAGTCTATTTCATTAGTTTATCTACAATTAGCAGCATGCATTGAATGCCCAAAACATATCGAAAATATTTGGTATTTATTGCTGACACCTGAAAAAGGTCTGATCGTTCAATATGTACTCATTTCCAATGCTTTGGTATCGGCGAATCATGTTTTCACTTAAATATAACACGTAGGCAAACTGGTAAATCGTGCAGTACGGCCAGCAGAATGAATTCTCCTCCACTGAAAATTCGCATTCATCCGCCTTAATATACAAGTAAATTGTGCCAGTGCAGTTTGTCGTGAATGGTATCAGAGCTTGAAAATCTCTTATATATTACTCTCCTAAATACATCAGCAGATTCCTAAAAGCTTTCGGCCAACTGCACTAGATGCATAAATGTGAGAGGACACAAATGTAATCTTGGATTACCTCTATTTTCTCTTCACCAGCCTGTTGCATATGCATCAACTACATTGACCTCAGAACCGGGAAAATATTTAATCAGTGCTTGGACAGGATCATTTGACATACCAAGGGTTCGTAAAATACTAAAATCGGCCGTTCAGTAAGGAGTTTTTTTACAGGTTTGAAAGCGTTAATCGATAGTTTTTTTTCTCATTTTCATGACATCGTAGATTTTAATTGACTCTTTGTCGAAAATATTTTCTCGGTTTGATATTACATTTTTAAAACTAGCATCTGCTGAGCACTATCTGCCAATGAACAACATCCTGTAGGTCAATGTTGTGCCTTTGTCATTTACTGCAGTGCCTTTGAAAGACTGTTCGTGCGGTCTATTTTGCTGCCTCCGTTCCCACCATACCACGTATGGGTTGTCTTAATATCCATGACACGAAACATATCGTCTTGATGTATTCCCAAAACGGTCAGCTTTGAAAGGTGCGAAAGCTTGCACTCGTCGGGCTACACAAATATGTATTCCTGTAATATTAAAAAAAATTCACTGTTCTACTGGTACATGTTATTTTTTGTTGTGAAGGTGAAAAAAAAAGGAAAAGAATGTGATTATGATGTATGTTTTATTCTTTTTTCTGTTGCGAAACTCCATTCCTGTCCCCATTCCCTCTCCTCTCACTTGCGATTATTTTACTTACATGATTTGTTGTTAGTGTCAAAATATTCCCCATGTGCGCCCAACGACTTTGTTTTGTTCTTTTCCGTAAATAAAATGTAATTTCTTTATGTAACTATATGAGGTACGTGAATCGTCAATAAACAATATTTTTCTGCCTGACTTTAGTGAGCTTGATAAATGTGTGCTGCATATACTGCTTTGATAAATATTTCTATTCTGAAATCAATCCTAGCCCAATTATGCTCAATTTGTCTCGTGCGGACGTAGTTTTTATGCTACCCAAAAACTTAATCGCGAATAGGGTAACCGGAGTTTAGAACTAACGTCAAAAATTGGAATCGTTGTCATTTTCAATTGAATTCATACCCTCTGCTTGCAAAAGCAGGCATATAGTGCATACGCCTCATAGTGTGTTTTGTTTAAGCATATTAAGGGGCACGTAGCGAAGGCGTTGTAATACGCGAAAATTATAACTTGAGTGTAAGCGTTAGTAATGTGCATTGCTTACCAATGAATCTTTGCTAGGAGACGTTAAAGTAATAATAGTTATCGAAATGAGCAGCGACGAATGGGACCTGAGCCAATTCAGTGTTTCATGATAACTCTTGACGCCCTGTAGCAATGCGTGAAATGCGCTTCTTTCGAAGCCTGGCTACAAAAAATAAAAATTGAACCTGTTCGTTGGTTCGTAGCTACAATATCCCAATATTACGAAGCATAATTTGCACAAGAGGAACAAACACTTTACATAATACATTTTCAGAAAAAAAAAACATTTGGAGAAAATAATTGAGTCACACAAAGGTAAAATTCTTGATTTCTTTAACTAAGCTGCAGTGTACGCCTTTATGCATAATAGTAGGTGTGACATCTTAGAGGAAAAAAAAATAAATAAAAATGATTAGGAGAGTAACAGAGTGCATGTACGAGACAAATGATGCGAAAACGTTATCACAGTGCGCCACTGCACCCTGTTATCATTTGAAGGCTCAGAATAAACCTTTACCGGCACACGTGAATGCTGTAACATGTCTTCTGGTCACGCAGTGAAGGATAAGGAATTGCTGCAACTAAGTTGAGGAGGATTTAGCGAGCACATCTATACTCATAACAAGACCAAGTAGCTTGCGCTCAGAGGCGACGCTGCGCCTTTCATGCAGTTTAACGCGACTGCCTGCGAAATGTTGGCGTAATTTTTAGTTGGCCGACACATTTCTGATCCCGCACAACTTGAATAAATATTTCGCATTAAAACTTTATGCATCTACGCGAGAGCACAATCTTCAGATTGCAGCATTTAAGCTGCGTAAAGTTATGTACGAAGGAATACTTGCCGCTATCTTGCAGAGTGAGAGAAATTTTAATGGCGCCATCTTCTTGTTTGGCGCCCTCAACCTCACCTAACCCACCCCCTTCCCCTCTAGGCCTCAGGTCATCCTCATGAATAAAGGTTTATGAATGAATGAATGCACCGAAAATAATAAAATAAGAAAAATTGGGAGCACGGAATAAAAAACGATCTCTCCCTTATGTTACAACGTTGTACTAGCAAATATGGAGTGAAGACATCTTTTGTAAAGAAATATTCTTTATCTGAAGCCGTAAAATAGGAATACTTTTAGCACGACCTAACTAGAAAAAGACAAAGACAGAAAATAAAGACAAGAAAAAGCGCTTTCTCGGTTCTGTCTATGATCTCTCCCACATATTTTGCGCTAGAAATTTCTTTTCCTCTTATCAGCGGATTGTGAATATTCAGTGCAAATTATTTTGCATGTCGAGTGATTACCTTCTATTTAAGAAAAACAAATAAATAAACGTTTTACGTTCAGTAACCTCGTAATGAATAAGAGCGAGAGAGTGAATTCAAACTCGTTCATTCAATTCTGAAGCCAATTTTTGCTGGTGTCCCGCAACCTTAGTAAGATATTACCAAAGCAATTCTCACGATAAAAGAATGCGCAGTGAACAACAAATGTTTTTTCCAGTTGAGAGAGGCTGATGATAAAATGCAGCAACAAAGATTAAAGTTTAGTTTTCTCGCAACGTTGCTTTCGTCATTAAAGCTTGCAGGTTCGGTAGCTTTTGTTCGTGTTTCATTACGCTACAGATAGTATAAAACTATCTGTCTTTTTTCTTTTTTTTCCAATCATTCTCTTCGTAGGCGCTATATTAAGGCCTGCTTGCTCTTCTTCATTTTCTCATTTTCCCGCTATTTCAACCTGCAGCCCTTGGCAAGATCCATTGGTTGGAACACGGCAACACAGCAACGAATGCTGGGGCCCTATTCTCGACAATTCGCCATTTTGTTCAAATTGTCACGTACGCGTGACGTGTGCAGTAGGACGGTGCCAGGTTACGTAAGCACACAATCGGGTTCGGCATTCTGAAGAAAAAGAGAAATAAAGTGACAGAAAAAGCGCGCTGTCGTCTGCTGCTGTATGTTGGAGCCAAGTATGAAAAACGACAACCCTTATAAAAATCTTATGTGTGTGTCTGATGAGAGTATGTCGCTCTTTCACAATGGAGACACCAGAGTATCTTCTGAGTTTCAAATGAATTTTCTCTTGAGTTCTTACTGTGTGTCTAAAACAAATTGGCCGCCGTGTTTCTGGTTGCCACTTAATGTGTGCATTTCTTGTGAGTTCTTCATGAGTATTGACCATTGAGCGTCTGGTGGCTTTCACTTTAGTTTTTGATGTGATCTTGGTTGCCGACACTACATGCAACTCAGTTAGTGCCGGTATATGTAGTTACAGAAACCAAAAACAGACATTGCATTTTGTGAAAATGGTCTTTTTTATTCATAATGCGCTGCACAGCTTGAATGCCATTCGCATGCCTGTTTTCTATGTTATGCAAGGAAATAAACTTACTTTATTTCCCTGCACAGCATAGAAGACGGGCCATTTTTGAGGTTAAGCGGCATTGTCATGAAGTAGTCGCACGTGTACCCTAACAAATACAAAATGAAATCGCTTTGTATTACTGTTCACAATACTTAAAATAATTCAAGCTTCATTTCCAACTCGGATAAGCTTACATATACTTCAGCACATGCCGTTGAAGCATTCATATGTGGAACCAAGTTTTGTGGAACAAGACTCGTGAGATAATTTCAAACACAAGAGGCATGACCCACTGCGTTTTTCTGGCACCTGTACATTTCAAACCCTCATAGTTAGCAGTTGGTGGAAGAAACGTGCTGTACCATTCACAGAGAAAACACAAAACAATAACTTTCAGATACATCGTACATGGTACAAGGTTTGGTTTTGCTATTCACAACAATGCAAACAAGTTTTCTTCAGAATGATATTTTTCACTGACTACACCATTAGTAAAACAGAGATTTCAAAGAAGAAATAAAGCAACCAAACCAAGAGAGAGATAGAGAAAAAACTTTTAATGAGCATAATAATCAGTAAGAATTCGCAGGAGATGGGTGGTCGGTGCCCCTAGTCCAGGGCTCCGCTGGCAGCAGCTGACTTGCGGACTAGATGGATAATCCAGGCTTGCTGGTCCAGGTTGTCGCTGGTCAGGGCCGCCTCCCACTGCTCGTGTGTCGGGCATGACACTAGTAACGTTGGGTCAGGTTTGTCCTGGCATTCCCAAGAGATGTGATAGAGTGTGGGGCTTGCACCGCACCAAGGACAGTAACTCGTGTATTTTGTTGGGCTTATCTTATTTAAAATGTGAAGATTAGGGAATGTGTTTGTATTTTTCTCCTGTCTATAGCGTCCGAGGAAGGAAGTTGTTTGTGTGGTGGTGAGAAAATTCTTTCTAACCGTAGGTGTTCCAGCCTGTCCCCTAGGGTCCTAGGAGAGGGGTGGGGTAGGGATGGGGATCCGCCCGGTTTGTGAGAGCTCGGGCTAGATCATTCGCTGCCTCATTTCCTTCTAGGCCTTCGTGTCCAGGTGTCCATGTAATTGTGTGCGTCTGAGACATGGAACGTAATATTGCATACGCTCTTCTGCGAGGTTTTCCGGCCAGGTAGTCCCTGCAGGCTGGTTGGGAGTCCGTCACTACGTGTGATGACTTCTTTTGGTGGTCTTGTGTTTTTATGGTGACGGCTATTGCCAGTGATTCCGCTTACGCAGGATCCTTGGCATAGATCGAAGCCTGAATAATTGGCCTCTTCTGGTGGTCAACTGCTGCTATTGTGAACTTGCCAGGCTCGCCGTAAGCCCCTATGTCCACGTAGACAACTTCCGCGTCTTTAGACAATTGTTTTTCCAATGATTTGACTCTGGCTTTCCTTCGACCCTTCTGTAACTCATGGTGCACGTGCTTGGGTATCCGGTTCACATAGATGTTTCTTGTGGATGTCGGAATTTGTGATTTGATCTCGGAAGTTCTTAGTGCCTGCCATACCCCTAGTTTTGACAGGATTTCCCTACCCGCCTGCGTTGTTGTTAGGCGTTGTTTCTGACTCTCTAGAACCGCCTCCTTGAGCTCCTCGAAGTTCTTGTGCACTCCGAGTGCCCAAAGACGTTCCGTTGATGTTGTTGGCGGGAGGTTTAGGGCCGTTTTATAGGCTCCTCTTATAATAGTGTTAATGGCCCTTTTATCAGTGATTCTAATTTCGTGATATGGGAGCCCGCAGGTAATCCTGCTAACGACTAGGGCTTGTACAAGGCGGAGGGTGTCCTCCTCCCTCATCCCTTTCCGGTGCCAGGTCACCCTTCTAATCATTCTGGAAATTTGTTTGACTGTGGTTTTGAGTGTTTTGATTGTATAATCCACTCTCAAATTGCTTTGCAACCACAGCCCCAAAACTCTGATCTTGTCCTTCTCTTGAATTGTCTGGTCTCCTAGAGAGAGCTGAATTTCCCCTGGGAGTTGTAATTCCTTCTGTGTAGCCTGATAAGTTCGGATTTTTCTGGAGAGCATTGAAGACCGCTCTCCCCGGCAAATTCCTCGACTAGGTCTATAGCGGCTTGCAGAGCTTCTTCTTTTTACGCCAAGGATCCCTGAGTAGCCCAGATGGTGATGTCGTCCGCGTATAAAGTGAAGCCGATATCATTGCGGGTCAGCAGTTTTTTTGCTAAATTTATCATTGCTATGTTAAATGGCATTGGAGAGTTTATAGAACCCTGCGGTGTACCTTTGTTCGGCATGGGTACTTTTGGTGATCGGATCTCTCCAATTCCTATGGTGGCTGTGCGATCTGAGAGGAAAGCCTTCACGTATTTGAAGATTTTCTCCCCGCAGTTGATATTGTTTAATTCGTGCAATATGGTTTAGTGGCCAATGTTGTCGAATGCTCCTTTGAGATCTAGTGCCAGAATGAAATTTTCGCCTTTTCGGGGTGTGGTTATGATGACTTCTTCCCTAATCCGGAGGAAAGAATCTTGCGTGCAGAGTCCCTTGCGGAAGCCCAGCATCCAGGAAGGAAAGATGTTTTCGTCGATGTAATTTTGGAGCCTGAGGTGGACTACTTTTTCATAGAGTTTTCCCAGGCAAGAAGTGAGGGAGATAGGACGGAGACTCTCCACAGCCGGTGGCTTTACAGCCTTTGTTATGGTGATGATATCCGCGGGTCTCCAAGCTGATGGGACCTGTCCCTTCTCCCAGAATTCTTCATTGATTTACTTTGTTAGGTCTTGCAGATGTTCGGTGCTTAAGTTCTTAATCATGGCGTAGGTGACTTTGTCTCCTCCAGGGGCAGTGTTTCTTGTAAATGTACGGGCGGCTGAATAGACCTCCGCCAGTGTTATGGGGGAGTCAAGGGAGGGGTTTGGTTGACCCGCATATGAAGTTTGGCAAGCCGGAGTAGGGTCTCTAATGTATTTCTTGTGCATGGCGGTGATCAACTCTGCATCTGTGCCCAGGTATTTATGGGCTATGGTGTGGAGGGTTCTTCTTGTGGCCGTTTTGGTTTTTGAGGGGTCCATCATGCTTCTTAATATTGACCATGCTTTAGCGGTGCTTAGGGTAGCTTTCAGCGAATTGCAGAAATCTGCCCAGTTTTGCTTGGCGAGCTTTATAGCATACTTTTGTGCTTCAGCCGTAACCTGTGCTATCTTCATTTTAAGTTTTCTATTTATTTTTTAATTTTCCACCGTTTTAACAAACTTTTTCGGGCTTCCCATAAATGTAGGAGATGTCTGTCTACTTCTGGGGTTTTGTTCGTTGTGTTGATGGTTGTTTTTGCATGAGCATCCTTTAGGCTTTGAACCCAATCTTCAATTGTTGTGATGCCGTCATGTGGCGGTTTAGTTTGTCTGAACTTATCCCAGTCGGTTATGTTAGTAGAGCCAATGTTCCTTTTTATACGGGCTGTCATTAGGGATAAGCTAAGGATTTTGTGATCGCTGCCGAGTGTTTCTTCTAGATTGGTCCAGGTGCAATGTCTCATGTTTTTGGTGAAAGCTAGGTCTGGGCAGGTGTCTCTGCTTACACTGTTTCCTATTCTAGTGGGGGACATGGTGTCCGTCATAAGACAGAGATCCAGCTGCTCAGCCGCTTCCAACAAATTGGTTCCCTTCGGGGTGTCCTTGTGGTAGCCCCATGCCGTATGTACAGCGTTTAGGTCCCCCATAATAATAAGGGGGTTCGTTCCCGCTATGCGTGTGCATTCCAGTAAAAGTGGCTTGAAATCTTCCTGCGTGTTGCTTGGAGGACTGTAAAGTTTTAGGACAAACACACTCTGCTTTCTTCTTTTTTGAGAGATGACCTCGATGAGAACTTGATTAATTTCACTGAAGGGAAGGTCGTGCGGTATGACTTAGTGTGGGGGCCACTAGTGTAGCTATCCATCCATTCACCAAACCAAGGCAGCTATCCATTCATACCACCATTTTTAGCTATGCTTAGGATGTGTACTTAATCATGCATCCCTGAACATGTCATAGAATGTGGTGATGGCTTGCAGAAGGGCACTGCAGTGTGCTTGCTGGTAGATGATTTAGTGTGTTCCTCGTTTGTGCTGTGGGGTGTAGGTGAGCAGCAGGTAGGCTCCAGGCATCGGCCAGTCTGAAGTGCTCAGGTAACTGGGTATATAAAGAGAAAAAAACCGACAAGTGAGATTGAGCACAGAACTCCTTTCCTGGTAATGAAAAGAGACACAGCTATACCCAGGTAGCACAGAATGTGGGGCCCCAGTAGGTCCGATGTAGGCAAGTGGGGCTGGGGCAACCATCATAAAACCTGCATCGGTCCCCGATGGGGCAAATGTGGGCAAGCCCCATTTGGGCTTGCCCCTGCTCCTCCTGCATGGGTCCCATAGCGGCGTTTCTTGGGCTAATGCAGAGAACATTCTTGCATCCAGACCACAAGGGTCCCTTGCCGGATATTTGAGGGCAATCCAACCTAAATGTGGGCTTTTTATGGGAAAGCCCTCATAGATCCGAAGTGAGGCCGCCCCCATTAAATCTTTGTGGGACCAACATCGGCCGTAGTGGGGCAAGAAAACGCACATACCCACATGCTGCCCAAATCGGCCCCTTGTAGGTTACTTGAGGGCAGGTGAAATATGAATAAGGGCTCAATTTTGGCAAGCCCTCGTGAGGCCCAAATGAGGCAGCCTTAGCTAAACCGCTTTAGGTCCCACATAGGCTGTAATAGGGCTGGAAGGCGGGCGTGCCCGCATGGTACCAAAATCGGTCCTTTGTGGGAGCTTTGAAGGCCCGTGCAACAGCAGGTGGGCTCTAGGTTCAAAAACAACGTCCAGCCCAATTGGGGCTGCCCACATAAAACTGCTTTATATCCTACATGGGCCGTAGTGGGGCTGGAAGGTGGGAGGGCCCGCATGATACCAAAATTGGTCCCTTGTGGGGAATTTGAAGGCACGTGCAATAGCAAGTGGGCTTTAGGTTCAAAACCAACACCCAGCCCAATTGGGGCTGCCCACACAAAACCGCTGTAGGTCCCACATCGGCCGTAATGGGGCTAGAAGGCGTGCGTGCAATTGCGTAATCATTGTTTCCAACTTTTATTTGCATTAGATGTTGCCCTAAATTACTGTTATAGATGATTTGTATAACAGTTGTGGCCATGTTTAGTCGATAGAAATTTACATGGCTTTAGTTCTCGCGCTCGTGCAAATTGCGCTACATATACTAAAACAAACTGATTGCTAACTCTTGCCTCTTATGTGGTTGCTTTGGACAGCCTGCCACTCGCAGTACAATATTACTGTTCAGAACACACATCTACATAGCCTTAAATATATGTACATGAAGTCATTTCGGCTAGATGAATGTTATGAATTATTGTAAAAATTAATATTGTGGCTATTTAGAAAGTGAAGACATGTATAAAGTAATTACTTAATTATGTGCCTAAATATTGATTGGGAAAACTTGGACTAGGGCTTTCCATCAATTTCCTACGTCGGACCCCTATGAGAATAATGTGGGCAAGCCCAAGTGTGGCTAGCGCTATAGAACCCGCATTGGTCCTATGTCATTTTCTGAGGGGCTAACTGAAATAAAAAAAAAATGTTCCTCCAAAGCGGCTGCCCAAATCGGTCCAAAGTAGGACCATCGCGGGGAGTTGGCGGGATGTGCCCTTTTAACAATGCCGGAAAAATGTGGGCAGCCCCGCAAGGGCTGCCTGCATCAGCCCCTAGTGGGGCCAATTGGGGCTTTGTCGACAGCCCGCTTCGGGTCTACGTCGGCCCCTCTTGCAGCACCCACACTGAGCCCACCGGGGCTGTCCTGCATTGCCTACATCGGGCCCACCGGGGCCCACCCTTCATAGCCCACTTTGTGCTACCTGGGTATATTCAGTAGCTACAATCATAAGGATTCTGGGCAAACAGCTTTAAGACGAATGCTCAAAGCATAATTAAGAAAGTACTGGATTTCAACCTCAATGCAATGTACTGTGACAAAAGTGACCAGCCTGCATGGTGTGCTTCTCGTTTGTATAGGAGAGCCTTTCCAGTTTCCCTAAAGATAATAAGGTCATGAGTCAAAAGGGCCTATTTTTTCTCCACGAGTCTGAGGTGCACCTACTTTAAAGGTACAGAATAGATAAGAAAATTAGTGCTTAAAAGAAGTAGGAATGTTTCTGTTATGTGTAAAATGAAAACATGTGAAACATTTTCCCAATTGTGGCATGTTTGAACAGAGTATATTCCTTCAAAACTCAAAGAAAAACCACCTCATCAGCCCATAAGTTACTCTTGGAGGGGATGGAAAAAAAATAGTTCAAGAGAACATATTGCATTATTCTATTTCCAACAATGTTATCAAAGGTGAAACATGCAGCTTCTCAAGCATTATTGCAAGTGTTTGAATGGAGGTGCATAAGTAGCGAACACAATGCCCTTTGCTAAAATTTTACCCTTATGTCAAGACTGAGACCTGTACTGTGAGGAGATTGCATATGTAACTACATCATTATGAGCAATTGTCTGATTGTTACATAAGCAGTATGCCGCGGTACAAGCCATTTGTGGGAGCAAGCAGCAGCTTAAAGTGACACCCATATGAATGCATAATCACAACTGTTTTGAAATTTCCAACCTTCAGATTGCAACTATGGCAAGTTTCTTCATTTAGCATAGCTAAGTGCATTCGAGAGCAAAAACAAAAAGGCGTGTATGATGTCATTTCAAAGCGAATATCTTTAAATCACTCCAACATGACCTTGTCGGATGTTCCACACGTCCCCATTCTGTTTAGCTTTGTTCAAATTTCTCAAGCAACAGAACCTGATTTCTTTATTTAGTATGACTTCTGACTTGCAAAACTAAACAGTAAACTAATAAATAATGTGGGAATGACTGCTCTAGTAAAGCTACGAAGAAACAAATAAATTTACCTAATAGGGGCAAAAAAATCCCAACATGTATTTTATGAATAAACGCCTATTACAAAAGAAAAATAAAGCAAGTATGTCAACAGCAAAACGACACAGCAAGGAACTGGGGATGCGAAGGCCATCGTTGATGCACTGCGAAAAAAAAATACTGAGAACTGTCATTTTCAACTGAATGCCTAAGGCGGTGCTACGAGCGTCTACGCACACTCACGGATAGTGATGCCGCCACACCCTGCGTACGTCACAGATCAGCATTGGCTCGCAATAACGTGATCAGGCATGCTTTTCCTTTATGGCCAAGGTCACAGGGTTAGCTTATGGGCAATGTTTTGAGGAGCAGGGAGCCTATTTGCTGCTTTTGTGCCGTTAGTTTAGGCCGTTCTGCCAATGAGAGAAAAAACAAGAAGTTTCAGCTTTGATAACATGGCTGGAGACAGTACAATGCAACATATTGTCTCATATTCATTTTCGTCATCATCATCATCATCAGCCTGATTATACCCACTGGAGGGCGAAGGCCTCAACCATATTTCTCCACTTAACCCGGTTCTGTGCTAGCTGCATCCACTTGACCCCTGCGAATTTCTTAATCTCATCCGCACACCTAACTTTCTGCCGCCCCCTGCTACGCTTTCCTTCCCTTGGAATCCAGTTTGTTACCCTCAGCGACCATCGGTTATCCTCTCTTCGCACTGCATGTCCTGCCCATGTCCATTTCTTCTTCTTAATTTTTACTAGAATGTCGGCAACTTGAGTTATTTCTCTGACCCACTCGGCACGCTTTCTATCTCTTAATGTTACCCCTACCATTTTTCTTTCCATAGCCCTCTGGGTTGTCCTCAACTTAAGTAGAACTCTCTTGGTTAGCCTCCACGTTTCAGCCCCATAGGTGAGTACAGGCAAGATGCAACTGTTGTATACTTTCCTCTTGAGCGATACCGGTGAGCTGCTAGTCATAATCTGCGAGTGCTTGCCAAATGCGCTCCATCGCAATCGTATTCTTCTTGTTATTTCCTTTTCGTGGTCCGGATCTGCGGTTACTACCTGTCCTAAGTAGACATATACGCCTACTACTTCCAGTATTTCGCTACCTAATGTAAACTGCTGTTCCTTCCCGAGGCTGTTGAAGATTACCTTAGTCTTCTGCATATTGATTTTCAAGCCTACCTTTCTACTTTTCCTGTCTAGGTCATCAATCATTATTTGCAGTTCATCCCCCGAGTTGCTTAGCAAGGCAATGTCATTAGCATATCGCAGATTACTGAGGTATTCTCCATCTACCCCTATCCCTAACTGCTCCCACTCCAAGTCTCTGAACACTTCCTCTAAACTAGCTGTGAATAGTACTGGGGAGATTGTGTCTCCTTGCCTAACACCTTTCTTTATGAGAATTTTGTTACTTTCTTTATGCAGAACTATGGTTGCTGTGCAGCCACTATATATATCTTCCAGCACTTTCACGTACGGCTCGTCTACCCCCTGATTTCACAATGCCTGCACCACCGCCGAGGTTTCAACTGAGACAAATGTTTTTTCGTAATCAATGAATGCTATGGATAAGGGCTGGTTATATTCCGAGCATTTTTCTATCACCTGATTGATGGTATGGATATGATCGATAGTAGAGTACCATTTCCGAAACCCTGCTTGATCCTTTGCTTGATTGCAGTCTAAGGTTGTCCTGATTCTATTAGCGATTACCTTAGTAAATACCTTATACGTAACAGACAGTAAGCTGATTGGTCTGTAATTTTTAAGGTCCTTAGAGTCGCCTTTCTTGTGAATGAGGATTATGTTTGCATTCTTCCATGGTTCCGGTACCGTCGATGACACCAGGCACTGCGTATACAGGGTGGCCAGGTTTTCTAGCACGATATCCCCCCATCCTTCAGCGAATCTGTAGTTATCTGATCCTCTCCAGCTGATTTCCCCATTTTCATAGCTTCTAGTGCTTTCTTGACCTCGTCCTTCGTCACTGGTGGAACGTCTGACTGTTTTTCCCTACCGCCAATCTCATTACGGTCCTGACTACTTTGGCTACTGTAGAGATCTGTATAGAACTCCTCGGCTACTTTGACTATCTTTTCCATATTAGTGATGACGTTGCCCGCCTTGTCCCTTATCGCATACATCTGGTTTTTGCCTATGCCCAATTTCTTCTTTACCGCTTTAAGGCTTCCCCCGTTCTTTACAGCATGCTCAATTTTCTCCATGTTATACTTCCTTATATCGGCCACCTTGCGCTTATTGATTAGCTTTGATATCTCGGCCTATTCGATCTGGTCTGTTGGATTGGAGGCTTTCATACTCTGGCGTTTCTTAATCAAATCTTTCGACTCCTTAGACAGCATACCGGTATCCTCTCTGACTATCCTACCGCCTACCTCTACCGCGCACTCAGTAATGATATCTCTGAAATTATTGTTCCTTGCCTCTAGGGTAATGTCGCCATCCTCAGTTAGAGCCGAAAACCTATTCTGTAGCGAGATCCGGAACTCTTCTGCCCTCCCCCTCACCGCTAATTCGTTGATGGGTTTCTTTCTTACTAATCTGTTGCGTTCCTTCTTCAGATTTAGGCTTATTCGGGACCTCACCATCCTGTGGTCACTGCATCGCACTTTCCCGATTACCTCTACATCTTGCATAATGGTGGGGGTTGAACACATTATGAAGTCGATTTCATTTTTAGTCTTTCCGTTAGGACTTTTCCATGTCCATTTCCGGTTCTTCCGTTTGCTGAAGAAGGTATTCATGATTCGTAAGTTATTGCGCTCTGCAAACTCAACTAGTAACTCCCCCCTGCTATTCCTAGAACCAATGTCGTAGTCACCTACTGCCTTGTCTCCTGCCTGTTTTTTCCCTACCTTGGCATTGAAATCGCCCATTAGTACAGTATACTGCGTCTTTACTTTTCGCATTGCCGATTCTACATCTTCATAGAAGCTTTCAACTGCCTGGTCATCATAACTACATGTATGTGCATAGGCCTGTACAACCTTCAGTTTATACCGCTTTTTAAGCCTAATTACGATGCCTGCAGCCCATCATTTTCATCGCCTCCTATAAGCTTGATTCTTAAATTATAAGAAAAATTAGGAACGGTGTTTCTTCCTTTAATTACTGAATAAGACTACTATGCTTGAATGCAGCAAATTTGGGACCGTGTTTAATGTGTCGCATTCCATATATGAAAAAAAAAATGTAAACATTTTACCATCTAAGCGGTTGTATATTCTGCAATTCTTATGTAGGTTTGCCTTACAGCCGCAGTGAAAAATAATTAAAACAGCCTCCTTTCAGATTTGTAGCACCTCTTAATTTTTTTTCTAAGTCGTGACTTTCGCACGCAATCAGAAATATGATTAACATTCTACACTTTCTCTTCTTTTTACTCTGAGCACATAAAAATGTTTATCAGGGCCTGCATATCTCAATCCTAGGTGATATAAAAGTTGCAAAAAATGTGCATGCAGAGAAGAACTGCTTATGCCATGATGTCGGTCAAACTTTTTTCTTCCGAAATACTAGCAATAGCACAAAACTAATTTCACTGCTGGTGTATTGAGAAATGTGTGTACAATGTGTAAGGCAACCAACGAACTCTAAACAAATAAAGGCCTTTAAAATCAAATTACCTCGAACCATAGCGGACATAACATTAAGGAAGGTAAAATGACTTTTTCATTTCTCGTTTGAAACTGTTTACTACTGCATCATTTCAACGCTTCCATGAAAAGCCACGACACAAAGTACCAAAGAATGCAACAGCCCACTGAAAGCTCATTTCTGCCTCTGTTGTGAACACTAAGATACATATAATTCATCAAAAGTACAAGACTATGTAGTAATGAAACCAATTATTTTTGACATGCACATTTTACTACATGTGGTCACTCAAATAATTATTTCTAATCGTCATTCTACTACAGTAGTACTACAGGAGTTTGTACCTTGGCGTCAGCCATGATTCAGATTATTTTTGTTGAAGCATACAAGCACCAAAACTAAATGCAGCGACCACTGTGAGATATGCGCCACAGCAACAACCTGTTTCTCGCGCGCTGGTTGTACTCATCGTATTGATGCACTCACCGTTAGAAGAAAATAGGTGATTGAAAACTCGTTCGAGGTGCTGATCACAATCGCGAAGCCGGTCGTGCATCTAATACACTGCAGCTACAACTATATCTAGAAATATACACCATAACATTATACAGTATTCTGCAACTTTATCGGAACCGGTCGAGGCGGCCAAATATTCCATGACGGTTCCGATAAAGTTTCAGAACAGTACTTATATCGTACAACGGCTTCGCGTTAGGGACGAGCATACGTATAAAAGCGTCGGCTTTTGACCTGAACGGCGCGGCAGGAAGAGACGAAGACAGAGAACACATACGGACAAGCGCCAAATCTTTCTGCCACGCCGTTCATATCAAGTATGTCTGACTAACTCGCCCAAACGTTCACGCTTCTTGTTCCGAAGAGTGACTGGCTTGCCCTCACAATAAAGCAGGCTGGGTCGAGTTCGTAGCTTGTATTAAGAAGGAATTTTGAGACCACACGCAACAGTATTAACAACGCGTACTTCATTCAATAGCAATATTATATAAAAATAATTTCAAGCAGTGTACTCACATTTACAAACAATTACGCCAGTCCATTTCCTTCTTCCGTGTTGATGCCGGCGTTGCCACGGCGCGGTGCAAGCGGTGTGCGTCACAGAACCTATTTATCACTACATCCCGTACTTCAGAACGTCTATCAAAGTGCACATGTCAAAAATCAATTCTGCGGCCCATTCCAAGAACCACAGAAAAAAAAGCAGCACAGCGTGAGGAAATAGCGTTCACAATCACACCGCATGACAACAAAGGCAGCATGGCGCTATGGCGCCGTCGCAACTTTTTGCCGCTGGCGGCTTCGGATCGGATCGGATTGACTTATCGGTGGCTTTTCTGGCTTCTTTTTTCTGCCGGTTACTTCCTAGAGGGACTTTCGGTTTCGAAAGGCAGTTTGGCTGGTTTGGCGATAAATGTTTTTTTTTTTTTGAAAGGCAGCGTACAGTCTCGTCTAGGGCCATAAGCACAAAGCTGGCGGGCTGAGGTAATAAAAACCAATGCCGCTGGGTCCCAGCGCACGTGGCATACCTGATTATGGGCCCAGTATGACGCTGGAGACAGTTCGTACTGGGACGCGGCATACTGTCACGCGCGGCACTGGTCGCTCAAAGAGAAAAAAAAAACGCCTCAGATAAAAAGTACGCGCTAAAAAGTAACGATGCACCTCAACTACATTTAAAAAAGCTAAAAAAAGAAATAATAAAAGCTAGGCAAAAAAAAAAACTGCAGCACTAGCGTGCTTCGAACTCGGCACCTCTTCCTCCGTAGCATACTACGCTTACCACTCGGCCATGCCGGATTTTTCTTTTTATTAACACCGGAAACTGAGTCTGCTGAAAACTTTTTTGCTTGTTATGCCATGATCGCATTTGTAAGATTTGGACCATGTTTCGAAGCATGTTTTGAAATGTACAGGCCCCATTGCTGCCGCTCTAACAATTACAACTTCTTCGCCATTGAAACTTGCTGCCTGCTCCCACGACTTGCAAAAAATGTTCTGGATACTATGCGCACTATTTTGGGCCCTGGAATGATTTTAACATGTCGAGTTTGGCATAGCAAATTCACCAGCGCCGGACCTTCGGTGGTGTTCTGCTACCCTGGGCGTAATTTTCGCTGAACACGGAGCTGTGGCACAAACCTTCAAGGATGAAAGTACGACCAAGCTTCAATACCGGCAAGCGCGGCAGCGACGACACTATTTTCCTTGTAACTAAATCTTTTTCGTACGTAAATATTTTGCGGAACGATGCGATGACCGAGGGCTCGGCTAATCTATACGCAGAGCAAGGAGCTCAAAAGCTTGAGAAACACGCAAAATATCATGCATTACAAGCGCTGTAGTGTATTTTTTTTTTCACTCATGGGGCCATCACTTGGTAAACTACTCTCTTCCTTGTCTCCTTTTGAGTGATTACTTTGTAAACATAGCATGTGTGAGAGGAAATGTAAACGCACATTCCTGTCAAATGATCAATTTAATGCTTAGTTTTGAATTCAATCATTTCAGGGCACCTTCCTGTCCAGTAGTAATGTCAGGGCATGTAGCATTCATTAAACTATTTTAAAATTATGTTGTTCCTCATTAATTGTGTTTACGTCCTCCAAAATCATCAAGCAGTAATAGTAATGCACATGCAGTGATTGTTGCACTGCGTTTCAAGTTGCACTGCGTTTACATTTGCACTGTGTTTCAAGTTGAAACACACTGTGTTCTCTCAATGGGTGGTCGCAATGACCGAGAAAATACAAATCATACTTTCCGTTGACTTTTCGCATTCTGTGCTTACACCCCTTACAAAAATGGTCGTCAACAGTCTTTAGAATTTGTATTAACACCTTATTGACTCTATCAATATTGTACGTGCTTTTAATCTCTATGGAGATGTGTAAATACGAAGTTCATACACGGTTACTTTTGTGTACTTAGATCAGTTCATATAAAGTTAGTACATAGCAAGTTGTTAGGCGAATATACTTCTCTGTATATACGCCTGTCAATATACAGCAGGGGCGTAACCAGGGCTCTGTTTCGAGGTCAAGACTCCTTTTTTTGGCCTTTTTTGCAATTTTTTTATCGATGCCGTATAACGCCCTCGACAATTATGTCTGGTTATACCACTCATACACAGCTATTGCAATATATTGAAGCAATTTGGCATGTCAGAAAAAATGTTCAGATCGAAAGTATATAGTCCCAATTAACTGACCGAGTGCATGCTGTTCATTGCAAATCATATTTGAATTACTTTTTTTAATTTTTATTATTAGTAACATCTGTTAAAAAAAGAAATGAAAAAAGACAATTGATACGACCAATTTGCAAGAACCATTGATAAAAACGTATAAGTTTATATTTTGAAAAATTTAACTGGTTACAATTTCACTCTTTCTTCATCGCGCATTTCTTCGTCAAGCGTCCGCTCTTGTTGAGGACGCACTGAGTCCTGTTATCGAGCTCGCTCGCACCATTCAAGACTAAAACATCACAAATGGAAGGTAAACGCGGACAGCACGGCGTCAGCCACCGCGCCGCCAACTTTACGATGGCGAATGTGCGCTGTGTGGTGTTGGGTTACATCGTGCGATGCTCTCCAAGAGGCGCACGCCCTGGACGCTCGGATCCACGTAGCCCAGAAACTGTATGGGCGGGACGTTAGCATTATTTGATGGTATACACACAACTATTGAGTATATGCACATGTTCAGTAAAATACCGAACGAGCTCCCCCCCCTCCGCCCCCTTCCCTTTTCACGCGCCGAAATTACTGGAAAATGGAGAGTGCTTTTCCCTGACGAGGACAAAACTTTCACCAGAAAAAAAAATGAACTTCTCTTTTTTTTTTCTTTTATAACGACACGATCGGAATTAGAACTGTGCGCCCAGACGCCGTCGAGCCACCCCACTGTTCACGCTAATAATAATAATTGCCCACCACTTACGGAAACAAATCGGCGTCCGCGTCGCCGACATTTTCTAGCGCCGTGCTCAATATGTTAGCAATTGTCTTATTCACTTCTGCGCCACAGCTCCCGGCAAGGCAGCGGCCATACTGTTCGTGACCGCGCGCATCGTATGTTTCGCTCGCGGAGGTTATCCGAGACCACACAGCAGCCTTTGGGCATGTGCGTCAACCCAGCGAGTGCTCTACAGGTTCTAATTTTGTTTGTTATGTTTTTGCTGGAGGTGGTGTCTGGGTGAGGTGCGTGCAAAGGGCAAGGGTAGAGAAGGGAGGCGCGCTAATGGTAAGAGAAGAGAGCGGAAGAGGGAAGGCGCGGAGAAGGGGGCGGTGCGGGCGAACTAGCACACATAACAGCATAGAATGCGCCCGCAGAAACACGCATATTCGCTCTCAGCCTTCGCATCGCGCTCATTCAGCCTGGTGAACTATATCACCGCGCAACCTGCGGTCCGCAGCACTGACCTTGCTCTGCGCATAAATTACAATTAACAGCAATTAACATGCAAAACCACGGAATATGAACCAGCTGTAGCTGAAAATATTCGTCCTTCCGTGTGTTGTGATCCATTAAAAACGTTATGCTAGTTCTAGCTGCAGCCACCCTCTCGAGAGGGTGGTTGCAAGGTGTCTCAAATCCAATGCGCGGGGAGGATGCAAGGAGGCGCTTCACCATCGGAGCGCGCGCCTTCGAGCTGGAGGAGTGGGAGCGTCTAGCCGTCCTGCGAGCAAAGCACACAGCAGCACGCACGCACGCATTCTTCACCCCCCCCCCTCCCCCTTGAAGTGCGGAAGGTGTGAAAGGAGAAGCGGGCAGGCTTGCCAACGTAGACAGCATGGTATCAAACCTGTGACGGCTTGGAGCTGCCCTCGGCAAATCACAGAGCAGACGTTGCACTCTTTCTTCCTTTAGTTTATTTTTTAAAAGTTTGATAGCTGCCGACCGAACCAAGGATCGGCAGCTAGGTAGCGCTGGCGATTTGACTGCTACGTTAACATTTACGCGCCCTTCAATCAATCAATCAATCAATCAATCAAATTATCACTCAATCAATCAACCTTATTTTCAAATCCGAGGACGGGGAATGGGGGGGGGGGGGGCTCCTCAGCGAGAAAGCAGTTGCACACTGCTTGAGAGTTTACATGGAACACATTACAGGCATAAACATTGCAGGCATTACAGAGATGAACAGCATCAAAAGTAAAAAAAAAAGTAAAATAGATATGTGTTTACCGAATAACAGCGCAATTTGATGGTAAAACCGCAGTGATGTCATCAATAGAGCGAAAAGGATGGCTTCAAAGTTTCACAAGATATTCACGAAGCTGTCTCAGAGTAAACGTAACCAAATCAGCAATCAGTTTTTCGTGTTTAATTAGCATAAATGGATAATGCTCTCAGTCTTGAGAGCTATATCTTTTCCGCCGCTGTAGATCTGCATGTGTGTGAGCGGGCGTGTGTGCAAATAACTTATGCGCAGGTACTCAATATGTGTGGCACCGCATACGGTCAAAACTCAAGTTTTCATTACAATGAGGAAAGCAAACACACGATCCATGCAGCGCGCTGTGAAGAAGCGGGCTCGCCACTCCGAGTCTCTGCGTCGCCTCGAATACCAGCCACCCCACAAAACCACCGGAAGAAAAAGAACTGAAGCAAAAGATTGCGAACGCACAGAACCGGGGCTCGCTCGGCATTCCACGCTTCCCGCCTTTCGTCTGAGCAGCGCGGCGACCTTGGCGCGGCAGCGCGACTAAAAAAACAAACAAAAAAAAACGCGAACTCTTACTTCCGCCATGCGATACCGCGTGAGCGGACGCCGAGACTACGGCTTGGCTACGGCGCCCATGTGTCACGTGATTGCTCTCAGAATGCCTGCAAAAATAGAGGCATGCGTCACGTGATTGTGTCACGTGATTGTGCAGCGACCCAGACGACCTGCAAAAAAACTTCTCGGGGAAGCGGCGTCTGGCGACGTCGAGCACGGAAAAAAATACTTCTTTCTGCCAGAAATCTTCAATGTAAGTTGCCAAACGTTTTCATTCCTTTTTTATAAACCCTTTGCGCATACTCACGGAAAATTTTATGTTTCTGAACTGAGCAGTTTTTAACTTACTCGCGTTTACCCATTTTTTAATTTGCTGCACACAGCACGACCAATTTGCTAGGAAGATTTTTCATCGTTTAGCCTTTTTAGCACCTAGTTAAGTTCTAAAAAGTGATCCTCGATGGTCCGCGGCCTCTTTCCGATCATTTTGCAACAGAGTTCAGATAGTTAAGGCGTTTGTTTTTGCGGAGTTATTACCAATTATTCAAACGTAAACAACCGCTTTGCCTCGCAGCCATAACTGTCAGCTTCAAATATTGAGAGAGGCCTTGTACTGCGTGAAAGCGATGTAGACGCTATTTTTATCTTCCATCAGATGTGTGCGATCGCTCGCTACCTATCTTTTTTATTTATAGGGTTTCTTTGCTGAGCTATTTGCACATAGAGCCGGTAATTCGAGGTTGATTGGAATAGTCCATAAGCAACGACTTTTGCGCGTAAAATTATACTGTATTTTAAGCTTTCCTTTCGAATAGGCACAGATTGGGGGGGGGGGGGGGGGGTGATATATCATTTTATTCATAACAATTCGCAGACTCCAACACAGTAATAGTTATATTTGTATCCTCAGTAGGTCGGTACGTATTGTTTATTTAAGTCCCAACGGTTTTCTTTTTTTTTTTTACGGAGGCGTGGCAAGTTATGTGGGTCAAACTAACAATTGGCTGCGAAGTAAGTGGTTAGAGCTTTCAAACTTAGTCTTCTGTTTTGTTTAATTTCTAAGAACCTTTAAGCTTCACAGAGAAACAGCATATTTTGAAAAGTGAATTTCAACTATGGAAGTTCTTCGTTTATTAATGTTTGACATTGCTGACAAGGGTCAGAATTGAAACAGATGATAGGATCGAGTTTTTTGGTAACTTATGGCATGTGACCTAGAGCTGCTAGGAATTCATTTTCTAGCTTTTCTTTAGGAGTATAGGGAAAGTAATGGTATGTTATGGATTTGAGAAGCATGGATTTCATGAAGTCTTTCTTTTACTGCGTTTACGGCTTGTTTGACAATAATGCTTGCAGTCCAGCTGATGCAATTGTATTGTCAAACTGCTTTTGCAGCAGATTTCATCGGCCATCGAGGGAGTGCTGCCTGAATATGAAGCAGACACTTCATGAATCTGTTGAGGCAGTTTATTCTATCAGCCATGGATGCCCTGCCCTAAAGCATCCTTCCTTTAAAGGAGACATTAAAATGGTAGGTATCACATGCTGATGTTTTTTTCATTCATGTGTTTGCTTTATAACTGTAAAATTTTTACTGGTTCATGCTTTCTTGCATTTATTGTTTTCTTTTGAGAGTATAAAGGGCGGATGTGTAACAGGCTTCATTAAAGCAAAGCTTAAAACCAGCTCGGTGTTGTTATATGATTCTTGCTGTGTTTTTAGCGCAAGACTGACGTGTTGGTGATTCTTGCTCGTAGTCTGCACTAAAGAACATTTTTCGTGGCCTCTTCAGAGCTTTAAAACAGAAGATATACTTATCTGTTTTATTGCAGTAGTACCTACTATTTCTAGTTGAGGCAAAATTGAGTAAACCTGTGTTTTAATAGCTCAGTGACAAACATAGTTTCATAATATAGCTGACTGCACTGTGCATATGTGTGCATGTTCATGCTGACATTCAGTTACTGTTTATTTAGACTGCCTCAGCATATGTACACATACAGTGATGCTTCACTTGAACAAAGTTCAAGGGACCTTAGGAAAAAGTTTGTTGAAATGAAAGTTTATTGGACTGAAATAAATGCGTGGAAGATTGTTTCGATTAGCTTCAAGAAATATTCAATTCAGTCGTTCAGTCGTGTCCGACTCTTCATGACCCTATGGACAATGTCACGCCACGCTTTCCGGTCTCTCACTATCTTCCTAACATCACATAACTTCATGTGCAGTGCCTCGGGGATGCCATCTAACCATTGCGTTCGCTGCCTACCCCTTCTCCGGCGACCCTCAACTTTTCTCCAGCGACTCCTCTCTTCTCATCAGATGACCAAAGTAGCTGAGCTTTAACTTTAGATTTTGACCCTCCAATGATCAGTCAGGGTTTATGGTCGATATATCGACTGATCTGGTCTTCTGGCAGTCCAAGGAACTCTCAAGAGTCTTCGCCAGCACCACAATTCAAACGCGTCAATTCTTCGGCGGTCAGCCTTTTTCACAGTCCAATTCTCGCATCCATACATCTCAACTGGAAAGACCATAGCACGAGTTATACGGATCTTGGTTGGCAGACTAATGTCTCTGCTCTTTACTAGGCGGTCAAGGCTAACCATTGCTCTCTTTCCCAGAAGCAGGCGTCTCCTAATTTCATGGCTGCAGTCTCCTTCCGAGGTAATCTTGGAGCCCAAGAGAAAATCTGTCACAGATTTTTAGGTTGTTCAAATCTTATCTGGGCCCATTTATTTGTCATTGCGCTGATTTGCAAGTGAAGAATGCGTAACCTTTTGCAGCACTTTTGAAAGGACAACAGTGGTTTTGAACTCGATTACTGTGCAAGCTCCTGAGAATGTTGCCTATCACAACGGCCTGCTGAGGAGAAAAGGCTTTCATTTTCTCCAAGCAGATCATGGTTAACCAAAATGCATACATTCGTAATTCTTGGAGCTAAAGGGCCTAGTAGGGCTGAAGATCTGGCTTTGACTGGCTATGACTGTACAGCTAATTAAGCGTGCAAAGACAGCTATGGATTCATCTGGTCACAAGCTAGTTTAGACAGCCAATTCACTTTAATGCTAAATAACGGCTACTTTTCTTCACGCGATAATGAAGAGTGGTTGTTAACATAAAAATATGCTACAAAGAGTGCGTACTGTGCTTTTTTAAGCGCTCAGTATGACTTTGAAGACACAGGATAGCACCGCGGAAAATGTTTGTTGAACTGAAATGAGCAATAACTGAAGTTTGTTAAAATGAAATGTGTTTGCATAGTGTTCAATAGAGCTTCAGTGGCGGGATTTAATAAAGTTCGTACAACTGAATACATCGTCGAAGTGACGTTCGTTCAAGTGGTATTCTGTTTTTCTGTGACTAAATGAGAACATTTACTTTGCTCAAAGCAACATATACACAAATATTTACTTTCTTGCTAGTCGCCAAGATTTGCAATTAACTTCCGAACTCATTTTATTCACAACCTAAATAAATGCATCGTTAACCCTACAGCCAAATAGTTACTAGCAATAACAAAAGTAATATGTTGATATTTATCTGTTGGAGAACATTTTTTGTTTAATTGTTTTGTGTGTTTTTGAGTTCTGCAAACATGAGGGGGCTTGTTACAGAAGGGGTGGGCTGCAAGACGAAGGGAAGTATCAGTGTGGCGGCCCTTTTGTGTTTAGCAAATAATAATGCATCCTAACATGTAAAATGAATGCCTTTACAGCCTGCTAAAAATCTTTTTTTAAATTGCATGTTTGGGTTCTGCCTGGATAAACAAGGATGGCAGAGATCTTTCTGCCATGGGCTGTGAACTGTATTTTGTGCAGAAAGCCAGAGGCTGTCGAACATGTGTTTATAGATTGTTGTGATTGGGTTTTTTGGGGGCAATATCCTACAGTGAACTTTGCTCAAAGATGTCCTTTTAAACCCCCATGGAATTTGGTTCTCAGGTGTTGAAAATTACAACAGTGTTCTGTAAGATATGATAAGGCTATTAAGCTTGCATAGCGCATGGAAGCGCCGAATGGCTGTTTGCCATGCTGATCTTTAGTATCAGACCTATCCAAGAGCATAATGAGGGTTTTGTCCAACAGATGATGTTTTGAAAGCTCAGCCATGTGTACCTGTGTTTATCAATGTATTTAAAAAAGTGATCAGTTTGAATGCGATAATTAGAGGTATTGTATCAAAACTAGCTCTCGGCCAGCCTGTAGTGTTTGTGAAAAGGCAACAGTGACAAGAAGGGTGTTTTGCTAGAGCTTTTAAGGCTCTTAAATCTGTGCAGCTCTGCTTTAGTACATGCATTGTCTCCTGTACATGGCTAGTTAAATGATTTCTGTTCATTTTATTACAAAAAGTCATTCTAAATCTTTAGATAAGCTTGCTCACCTCTATTGTTTGTTTGCATTGTGTTCACGCATGCTATAGCTGGAAATGATGCAGTATTAGTTACAAGTAAATAAATAAAAAGAGCAGCAACTACATTTCCTTCGTCCGCACATTTTTGAGAGAAACATACATGGGCTCATTAGATTTTAGTGTTGTTTGCAACTGTGTTTGATAGTGAAAGATCTTCCTGCTATTGCATAGAAATCTTTCAGAAACTTCTGAAATAGTTTGATACCTGGTGGTGTGGAGGTTGACTTCCCAGACAGTAATGTATTCCTATAGTACCGTATGCATGCACAATAGATACACGTAACCCCTTGCATATATCACTGAATCTTCCACTCTAGAAGAGAATTTTGTGCAGAAGCATTTTACTGTAGTTTGCCTCTGTGGAGCATTGTATTTCTAATTCTGTGCTGCTTTTATGCTGTTACTCAGCAACATATGAAGTATTCCTTGTTTCTGTTACTTGTGCATTTGACGTTTCCTTTTTTATTATTCAAAATAACTTTCTTCCTGCTGTTCTGACTAGTGTTCTCGTATGCATATGCAGTCCTCTTGATGCTTCATTGAGCCATATCTGGAGACTCCCTGTTGCCGTGGTCTGTGCCGACAAGTAAAAACTAGGCAACCTGACTTCCGGGACAAGTAGCAGTGGGACGTAGCTGCATGGTTTCTTCAGCATCCATGTGGATTTCTTATAAAAGACAGGTATTTCTTCTATATTTGACTTTCATATGTGATCAAGATTTTACCTTGGTGACAAGCTCTTGAAGGAAAGGATGGACATGAATGGCACTTTCTTGATTTCTTACTCTCGGGAATACACTATTACGACTTGTTAACTGCATATGTAGCAAAAATTATGTGCGACTGCATATTCCAGCAGTAAGCTGCATGATTTTTTAAGGATGAAATAATTTAGCTCCTATTGTCGGTAGCCTACTATTGACGAGCCAAAGCAGGCAATACTAGGTAATAAAAAGTGATTATGCGGGGCCGGGTGGGTTTTAATGAGACAAGCTCTCCACGTTTTAAGCCTTTGTACAGGGCTAGCGTGTCTCCTTGAATGTGTCTGGGACACATGCAAGTCTTGTATCCTCAAAAGGACCTTGTCTAAATTTAAATAAAAGTAGCGCCAACCTATTTTGAGTACGACCAGTTCAGCAGTAAGCCCAGAATTGAAGCAAAAAGGCATTCATGTCCTGTGCGATGTCAGTGCACGTTAAAGATCCCCAGCTCGTCGAACGCTCTGAAGTCCTCCCCTACAGCATCTCTCATAGCCCTACAGCATCTCTCTTCCCAAAACGAAGCGAGCCATGTTTGGGAAGAAAACTGCTCTGGTGAGAAATACGGCCAAACCTGTTGTGGTATCGTATATGCATAAGGTTGCGCACCACGTGAAGAAAGGGGCGAACAGACATGGCGTGCCGGTGGTGTTCTCCGCTCCGAAGAAGATGGCGGAGCTTTGCTTACGCATTTCGCGTGTTGGAAAACCGAACGGTTGTGAGAAAAAACATTCTAAGCGGTTTGTCGACTGCTGCATGGGGGTCGTATATGAGATCCCGCTGACCTGTGGGAAGGCCTGCATTGGCCAGACCGGGCGCTGTATTAATGATGGAGCAGGGGATCATTTGCGGGCTTTAAGGAGTGGTGGGACAAATTTGGCAGCGCATTGCGCGAACTGCACTGCGTGCGAGCCGCGACTGGCTGACATTAAGATTCTGGGCAGAGGCCGTGATAAGACAGCGCGTGAGCTTTTGGAGGCATTCCATATCGGGAAAAGGGGAGATAGGTGTGTCAGCGATACGTCGGTGCGGCTCTGGAAGGCAGAGATCAGTGTTCTTGATCGGGTTTTGTGATATTCCTTGATCATGTTTTGTAATATTCCGTATATATTTTTTCTCTGTCTTTATGTGATTGTTACGTACTGCACATGACCCCTTTTCAGCATATATTTGCTGTTATTGCTGCAAATAAACCAGATGTGAGTTAGCGCGTGTCCTGTGTCTTCTTCTCTTGTGTGTGTCTTCCCGTGCGCTTTATCTTCAGTCAAGTTACAATGCACCATCTAGCCCAACTTCAAGTTTTGTTCAACATGTGTATTTGCTTGATGTAGCAAATGGCAGAGGAGAGAGTTTATCTGATGACCAAGCATACTGGCGTGTAAATGTTACTCCTTTGTTTCCTAGGCCCCTATTGTGATAAACTAATGTCGAATGATGTAGAGGATCAAAAGGAATACAACTAAACACAGCAATAGTCTCTATCTCCTGAGGGTGTTTTGCAGTATAGTTTGTACAGAAAGTGGTTGGAAACCTGTTAGCATATTTTGAGAAAAAAGAGGCATATGTGTGAAGAGAGATGTGTGTGATGCTAGCACAAAGTGTGTGAAATTGGCAGAGAAATTTTGAGCATGTATATTTCTTTTCTAGATAACACCATGATAAATTTGATATGGCCGCTACATCAAACACACAATGTCATTGCCATCGGAAACCAAGTGTTTCTGTGTCAAGGGTTTGTGCAATAAATGAAGGTATGAATTTGCATCTGTTTCTTTCACCATTCTCACTTTTCACGAAATATTACACGCATGTGAACAGTGAGTAAATAATACATTATTATTGGACACTTGAAATATAGTTAGCATAAAGCAAGATATTAATACTTTGTATGAACACGATTCTTTAAAATAACGGTGGCCAATTATCGGAACACAGTCGTTACAGTGTCCATATATGCTATCATAGGCTAATCATAGGAGGTATAAATACGTTCTATGTAAGTATATTCTATTCAATCACGGTGGCCAATTGTCGGAAGGGAGGTCATACATAGATCATACGTGCTCTAAAGACTTTCTTTTGATGGTCGATAGCTTCTATGATCATATTGTCTAAAGACATCGCATAAAGTGATCATAGACATTTTTGTAAGGGACATTAGCAGTTCACAAAAAAAGCCTTTGATTTTTAAAACAAGAAAAAATAATGTGAAATGTAATTTGAAAATCTGGTTTAAAGCTGTTGCTAAAACACAGAAGGTATTGAATGTCTGTTGAGTTCCTTTGCACTCATTAAGAAAACATTAAGGCCAAACCAGAAACTCAAAACCCATTTTCGTAAGGGAATACTCCTGCAGGAACCGTGCCGCTGCGATGATTCCGCGATTCGGATGCCTCGGGTTGCCGTGAGGCGAGTGAAGTATGCTGTGGTGTTGCGGCATCAGTGTGTCATGAGTCGTGACATACTTGCGGTCGAACAATCGGCATCAGCTACGCACAGAAAGGCTGCGCGAATTTCTGCTGAAGAGCATGGACGGCAGCGGAATATTCGCAGTGGTGCAAACTGGGAGCGGAAAGTTGTATTGCTGTTCATAAGCCCCGATGACCTCTCACGTTCACTTATAAGCGGCTTTTAAATGCAGGAACTAAAACGTTTAAGGACTTGGTCGTAAACAGAAAAATCGACTGAAGGAATCGGCAGCCGGCATTTTTGTCCATGTCTGAGGATAACGCTCGCACTCACAAAGTATCATTTACTGTTAGTTAGTGGCTGTGCTACCCACCTTGTTCTAAAAGCCGCGTTATGACCAGCTACCGTCAGGTAACCAAGTCTGCTTAAGTTTCTAACATATTGTGTCGTCGTGAGCCCAGAGAGCGAGATATAGGGAGACACAAAGAGGAAGAGTCTTTCACACACACACACACACACACACACACACACACACACACACACACACACACACACACACACACACACACACACACACACACACACACACACACACACACACACACACACACACACACACACACACACACACACACACACACACACACACACACACACACACACACACACACACACACACACACACACACGCGCACGCACGCACGCACGCGCACACGCACGCACGCACGCACGCACGCACGCACACACACACACACACACACACACACACACACACACACACACACACACACACACACACACACACACACACACACACACTTAGTGGAAGGGGGTGGTAGAAACGATTATTGAATAATTGGAGCATATACGTATCCGCTGGTCCTTACACCTAGTCGGTTGAATTTTCATGCCTGGCGTGCGAAGGCTCTTGCAAAACGCGAAAGACGTCGGAGAAAGAAAAAACAACAGAAGAACGGAATAGCAGGAAGGTTAATTAGGCGATGCCCAGGCTACCGCACACGTACGGAGGAGTATAAACGGAGAATGAAAGCGAAAAGTGACTGAAGAAATCGTGGTATGAAGCTAGGGCGGCGTCGTGCGAGCGTATTCCTTACTGTCGACACGGTAAAATGCAAATCAATAAAGGGAGATTATTTTCCGGCTGTATTAAAAAAAGCAGTCAACACAAAATGTCCGTTAACTACATCATATTATTAGAGCGTACCATCATAACGGGGTCCGGAGTACTTTTTTTAATGCAAATCGTGAGCCCGCATGCATATTAAAACAAATGTTAATATATGAAACAACACATGTGGCAAGCAAACATGTGCCATGTACATGGAACATACATTCCTTTATTAAAATAGAAGCTGGGAGTATTTTTGCTTGCTTTTCCTGTCGCGGAAAGGCTGTTCAATTCATTAACATTACAGTGAGTGCATGGTGCAAGGCTAAAAAGGCAGCGTTTAGGGCCGACGTTTAAGACAGACTTTGGTGATCCCTCGCTGCCTGTCACTCGAAATTCCTGCACAGCCATCGAACCATATGACCCCTCAGTTTATACTCACAATGAAACGTCATTTTGACGTCATCATTAAATGTTTATGCATGACGTATTTCGAGAAATACAACGTCAGCCAATCAAATTTCAGGAGTCAGCTCTTGTCCGTGGGCAGTTCATTTCAGCCCATTCGTAATACAAGCGTAAGTGCTTCCCTTTCAATCATATGTACCTCTGATTTGCTTGCGTCTAAGTGCTTTGATTCCAAGCACAAAAACTGGGACAGCGTCCTACCATTTATCACGTACGCTAATACCTCCCCCATGACACTACTTTCATCAGCCCATTCTTTTTGCGTTGCGCTTGTTTCCCACGATACACACTGCACATCATCCTCCCCCTTCTTGCCGGTCCTGAGGAAAATTCCTCTGTCGCGGAGTCACTCTGCCTTGCCGATGAACCCCACTGCCTTGCCCGCCTTAGTATTCTTACATCTCAGGATCGCTCAAAAGCAGACTAAGACGCTCACGGCCGTCACGTCAATTATACACCTGGAGATTTGGTCTTGCTTTGGCGGCTTGTAAAGAAGCGGGGCTTGTCCCAAAAGCTGCTGTGCCACTATGATGGACAATTTGTCGTCCTTTCCCAACTTAGCGCGCTCAGTTACCACATCGCAAGTCTTGTCCCAAAAGCTGCTGTGCCACTATGATGGACAACTTGTCGTCCTTTCCCAACTTAGCGCGCTCAGTTACCACATCGCAAGTCTTGTCCCAAAAGCTGCTGTGCCACTATGATGGACAATTTGTCGTCCTTTCCCAACTTAGCGCGCTCAGTTACCGCATCGCAAGTCTAACGATCAGCGGCCGACGTTGCGAGAAAAGTGAAGTCGTCACGTAACTTGTCTGAAGCCCTTCTCATGACGCGACATCGCTTAAGCCGCACTGCGGGCTTCTGCTGCGTAGGGGAAAGTGCGACGCCCAGAATGAGATGACGACAAAAAAAAAGTACGATCGTGAAAAGGGAAGAGGACGAACTATCGGCTTGTGAAGGGGCTCTAGCAAAAGGACTCAAGCTTCCGACGCTTCTCGTACGGGCAATAAAGCTTCGTTCGTAACAATATCGTCCGTTTCCGAAAAAGAGGAACTGCAAGATATGTATTTGTCATCTGTTCTATTGTCATAACCCAAAACCAAGAATAGGATAAAAAAGAAATTTTGCAATATCGGCAATACAGAGAAATATGTGAGCTAAAATTAAAAGAAAGGATCTATCAACCGGCAACCAACGCTCACACCCACTACTGAGGACAGCTAAAATTGATTTTTTATGATTCCACCTCCGATGACCCAACCTTGAAGTCCCAGGACATTCTCAGTTCTTATACTCTACCGAAGAAGCACAAAACGATGGAATAAATTTTTCCGTATAAAATATTCCTTTAGTTGAAAACAGTTCCCCATCCGATAATAGTAACACGATATGCCCTTTCAGTGAAGAAACAAGAGAATAGGCCTATGGAAAAAAAAAGCTTTGCCTTGGCCAACTTAAAAGCAATTTCCCTCGCTGAAAATACTTAGCAGGATGTAATGTAGCTTGCTGCCGCCCCACGTATCATCAAGAGAGTGGTACAGCCGATCTAGAGGCCAGTGGGTCGATAGTGCGACAAACTTAAGCTGCAATTTCGGTGCGGACATTGATCGCGTACCTGGTACGTTCAGGTTTGGTACATGGGAGCCTTAGATATCGTCGCGCAGAACGACTGATTGCGCACATGAGCGCAAGCAACCACGATTGCCTATGAAAACGACGGCATATTGCCAGGATACTAAATTACGCAGACTGCGACCAAGGGTTTTGCTGACGCCAGAAGACTGACTAGCTTCGGAAAGGACCTGTCTCAAAGTGAGCAGATAGCAAGGCAACAAGGAATTATTGTCACAAGCCCATGGGTCCATCGACTGCACAGAAGATAATTGATTCAGTTAATGAATTCAATTATATTTGACTCGCGGTAAAAGGTTGTGCTGCTGTACCACGTACAGTTATGAGCATATGAAAGGGTTATTAGATAAATGTTTGTGCTCAATATATGTATTCAATTCACATTCAAACAGATTTGGTGAGTAAATGTTGCTCTTACGAATTGTTTTTGATTGTGTTGAGCGATAACAGTACATCCTTATAATTAGTCGACACTGCAAGTAATTTGCGCTTACAATAAATTGTGAGATCGGCCCAGGAGTATTCGTACGCATGAAAAATGTTGGCAATTTTAAAAATGTTTATTTTCGCGGCAATGTTAGGATGCACTGGGATGAAAGGTCTCGCCGAAGATATCGAAAGATTTGAACAAATTATACAAAACAATACCGACGGTTCTGAGCTATAGATTTCAAAGCATGAACATGTGGCGCTGGTTACATGCAAGGGACGCTGGGATGTTAAAGATCGCTTTTGGTTTCGTCAGGTACCGTGGCCGGTAACAACATGGACACTGCCCAGGTATGAGTTTCTTCGATATCTGAAAATGAACAGGCGTCGGAGCATTAAGGCATATGTTCTAGTAGCACAGGTAGGCGCAAAGGACTTGTTATGCTTGAAAAGAACTTTGATGTTTCCTGGGTCGTCCTACTTAGTTGACTGGCTTGTAACCTTGGAGACCAAAGTTGTGAGTGAGACATTTAGCCGCTTTTTTCCAGAATCGCAAAGGTGCATTATTTCTTGCCAATGGTGTCGAGGACAGGTCACACACAAAAACGCGGAAAGGCAGCCATCGGAAGAGAAGGCTGTGTTCTCACTCTACTCGAAGGACTACGAAGAGCATCTTTGTGACAATGATGTGCGACGCTCAAGACCAAGCCAGCTAAGCAACAGTGTAATTCGCGTAGGCTGCGCATTTGTTGAATATTCGAAATCCAAACTCAATTCCTGCGAGGAAAGGACATCGCAAATTATCTGGTATGCTCTAAGCGTGTACAACGTCACTATTCAGTGGAAAATGTACAAACATAAGGTACTCCTGGATGAGCTGCTTAAAAGCAACTACGATATGGTAGGCAGCTTGACTACTGTAACAACCAGTTTAGGGCAGCGGTTCGCCATTCCAGCGGCGTTAGACTTTGCACAAGAAACGTTCTATGTGAGAACAGGCCGCCTAATGCCGGTCTCTTTGCTAGATATTCTAGTTAACTCTAAGCTCGGTGTTTTTTTGGTTATTATAGGCATTGCAATTTCCTCAGCTGTTCTAATAGTAGCTGATCTCCGAGAAAGAAACATTCAGTTAGTGAGCGCAGCGTGCGAATTTTTCGTGTTTTTTCTCGCCTCTTTTTACGCTACGTCCTTTCCAATACCTCGCCGAACGCGCTCGTTGTGCGCAAGAGGAATTGTTTATGGCGTGTGGATCATGGCCATTTTACCCTTTTCGGGTTATTTCCGCGGTGAGCTTATTTCAAGGCTTAGTTTGCAGAAAGAACTTAATGTGGTTGACACACTTCAAGAACTTGAGGGTGCATTGGATCGCAAAATGGTGGTTCCCTGTTTCGCGAGAGGTACGTTTATACAGGCCATGCTTTTTAGCAAAAAGAACGAAACCACGCTTCTCGTGAAATTGAGAGCAGCTTTTCAAAACAGCAGAAACAAAGATCATTTTCTAATGGACGATAATAGACTATGCTTCTCTTGTGCTCTGCGACATAATCATATATGCTTCTCAACAAGGGTATCAAAGTCAGGTTCGACCCAATTGCCAGAAGGGCTTGTGGAATCAAAAGAGCATTTGTGCTCAAGCTGGGGGACCATACCACTCCGAGAGAATTTTCCAATGATCCGCGGATACAGAGATTTGCTTCGGAGACTAGATGAATTATTTTTGCTTCGGGATCGAGAAGATGCTTTTATAGAGAACGGTGACAAAGAAGCGCACAGCAGATATAGCAGTGTTGGGTTGAGCCAAGGTGCAGAGTTATATATATTTTTCTTGGTTTTCAGCGGCCTATTGTGTGTTTCTCTTGGAGCATTTCTGTTGGAGTTAATAACAATGTCAGAATCTGTGATAGCAATTTCCTCTTTCAGTTGAAAGTATTATGTTTAGGTAAACGTTTATTGAAGAAGTATAATTTCGTAACTGGTTCGAATAAGGCGTATAAAATTTAAATGACTTTTGTCCAGAAAGGATACACAACATCGGATGCCTTCTAAAAAAGCAGGTGTCCGAATAGAAAATAAGAGGAGGATCCTTATGAGAAGTAAATCATGATTGACAGAAAATCTGCCGTCAATACGTAATGATCTGGTTAAGCGCAATAAAGAGAAGTGCCTGTGAGAAATGGACCTTTAATATTAATGCAATGCTATTATAGCATACTCTGCAAACACTGTTTCCTCAATGCGTGTTTTGTGGGGTTAATTATTTCGCGTTCGCAATGTGTCCCACTCTAATAACCTGCTCGTTACATGCTTGTTAAAAGCAAAATTAACAGCCCTATTCCGCCCCACTAATATTTGCCTAATTCAGTTCAGCGCTGCGGCGGTCCCCTGTTAAGATCGCAAAAAAAAACGAGTTCTCAAAGATTGATGAGAAAAAATGAAATGGGGCATCAATTTGTAATAAGGCAACACTGCTCTCAATATTAACAAACCGGATCTAAAAGTAATGCAAGCAAATTTAGGAGCTCTAGACATTCTGCAATGTGTGTAGAGATTTAATGGAGTTCCGACTACATATAATTTGCCTTAGTGTTCGCACATCTATTGCTCTGTAGGGACGCGTAAATATTATTTACATACGAGCGTCGATGGTGTATTTCTGCCTGGTAGTGTATATTTCCCGCCTCTCACTCAACGACTCAAGAGCGTCCGATGCAATTAACGTGAAAGCATATCAGGGGGCATCCATTTAATGCTCTTGTGTCCTTTGGGAGTATGCAGCCCGTCTCACGATCTGCAACTCCAGTTCTAGCCCTAATCTGCTCCGCTTGATTGAATGTTTCCTTTCGAATTTCCGAGCATTTCGATTCAATACGAATATCGCTTGACAAGTATTGCATAGCAAAATTTTGGAATCTCTAAAAGGTTCACAGTGTAAGTTCCCAAACCTAGCAAACTCAGTAATGTGCAATGCGGAATGTTTTATTTGCCGAACAAGGAATGAATTTATGAAAAAGGCCTCCATTTTCCAGCTCACTAGTTGCAATTTACGACTTTAAATTACTATTCGGCTTTTCTCACAAGTTTCAACAGCTACAGCAAGAAACTTCCTACTTAGGCGCATGACTTTTCGGGGCGCCAAATTTGCTCATCTTTTTACACAACTCAAAACAAACGGCTGCTGAATATAGTTCTTCACTTTGGTGCATGTGCGATCCATGTTGTCTGCTAGTTGCATCAAAAGATCATTTACGCCACTGAAACGCAATTTCTCTGTAAAAGACGGTAACAGTGAGTTTTTTTCATATCAGTAGTTCATTCTGATATATAAACAGTGATAGAACTAAAGTCAAGGAAAATTAATTCATCTCTTGCGTGTACTGTATGCCATTTGTCTTTTCTGTTCGCGGATTGTTTGAGCTGCACATGAATTGCTACTCCGCTTTCCAAATCCGGCCTTTCTTTATTCCACACGCACGATGAGGAAACCGGCGCAATCTGTCTCTTACCTAACAGGAATGTTCCTTCGTACTTAGTCGATTCTATGAAGCCGCCGGAAAACACGGGTCACATAAATTCAACGACTTACGGGCAATATTCTGAAGACATACTGGGGAGCTGGAAGTGCATTGCTAAGCGAGATAACAAATATACGATGAGCGCGTAAAACCTACATAGTGATCGGGGCCTACTTGCGCGATGACAAACACCTTGTATTGATTAGTGGTAGTTCACAACTTGGACAGTAACGAAAAATGTCTTTCCGGAATACAGAATACAGAGAAGGAAGGAAAGAATAAAACCCGATACCGCCTTTAAATGTGCTGTAGGAATGAAAATTACAACAGAAATTCAAGCAAGCCTTGGCCGCGCCCTCACAGATTAGCTGAAGCCCAACGTCGACGATGAGTAGACGTTTGATTGGAAGGGATGCAGAGAAAAACTTTTGATACTTTTTCTTCAAGTTCTCATTTGTTATTCGAACACTTCTAGCACGTTGGGAATTTGTGGTTGTCCTATGCACGTATTTGTCAACGGGTTTGCAGTGATCATAGTAGATATCATGTTTTTGCTACACGCGTTTGTCAGATGGTGAATCAGCCTCTTCTATTTGGGTGATGCTCCTTCGTTGTATAAATAGCGCGCGTTATAGATCTGACAAAAATTGTTTCCAGTACTTTTCTTGTTGCTAGAGCAGAAAAACTGCTCATACAGTTTAAAGAGGTTCACAACAGTGTTAAGAACACTTCTGGTACATTGCGTGTGTAGAGTTTATCGAACACATATTTGTCACCGGGTTTGCTGTGATTGTCGCAGATATCACGTTTTTGCTATATGCGTTTTGTAGATGTTGAGCTAGCATCTACTGGTTCGGTGATGCTTCTTCGTTGTGTGAATATCCGCCAGTGATTGTTCTTATAATAATTAGGTTTCCAGTACTTTTCTTGCAGATAAGAAAAACGTTTCATACAATTTCTGTAAGTTCACAACAGTGTTAAGAATGCTTCTGGCACCTTGCGTGAATAGACGTGTGTTGAGCGCGTATTTGTCTGTGGGTTTGCATTGATAATACCAGATACCGTGCTCTTGCTAGGACGTTTGTTAGAAGTTGAGATTTCCTTTACTGATTGAGTAATGTTCTTTGTATAAATGCGCGCAGTTATTGCTCCGATACTTTTGGGGGGTTTTCAGCTCTTGTCATGTTGATAGTGCAGAAAACACATTTCTTACTTGTAAAGGCCGTTCGCAATTTTGCGATGAGTATTTCTGGCGCAATGCGTGTTTTAAGTTGTTTTGCACACTTATTTTTAGCATTCTTTGCAGTGATCGTGACAGATATCATGTTTTTGCTGTACGCATTTGTTATATGGTGTTTTCGCTCTCATCGGTTGAGTGCTATTTCTTACTTTAGAGTGTGTGCCGTTATTTCTCTAATAAACAAATTTGTTTTCATCTTTGTCTTGTTGCTAGCGTATCTGTCAGCATCGTTTTCTTCGTCATTAGCATATTTCCATATTGACTGAGTTAACTAGACTAAAAAATTTAAAATTAATGCAAAGGCGCGCTCATTGCTCACCACCACCAACCAAGAATTTTGCCCGATCTTGTTAGTGCCGTCATTCTGCTTGGCAACGCTTTTTCGTGAGACCACAACTACGCAGGCTTAGTCGGATAACTCAATCATAATCCGATATACCGGTTCCGATGCGTGAGTTTAACGACCGGTCTTTAAAATTCGCTAGCCGACAGAGAGTCTTTAAATATTTGAAGCTAATTTTCACTAAATATAAAAACAAGGAGGCACTCAAGATTCTTTAAGGGTAATAAGGCGAAAACATTTAGGGCAAGCTCTACCGCATTGATTTTTGGAGATAACCCAGTCGATGACAGACACAAGGCATAAGAGTGGCTTCTACGGTGTTGTTAAGAGGTTAGTAGCTCCCCCTTGCGGCAATTTGCGCGTGCTCGTAGCGGCGCTTGGTCTCCAGAGCTGGTAGCAGATGGCTTGTTGCAGTTCTAGATGCGTGACTGTTCTCGCACACGCTCCCTCCGGGAAACGGGGGTGAGGCCCTCGTCCTCGCGACCCCTAATTTGGGATGCAAACAGCAGGAACGCCACAGAAAAGAAAAAAGATATGCTACTGAGGTGCCCGGTTGGCAGAGGAGTTAGCGCCCTCGTCTGCATTTTGGATGCTCAGCATTCAAATTCTCGTTTGAATACTACATTCGTTGAAAGTTTAAACAGCCCATGAGCAAAACAATGCGGTACTAATCACGTGACCGGCCCGGAAAGGCGGCAAGCTATGCAGCGGCCGCGGAGAAAGCTCTGGCACAGGTGCGGCTGAGTGACGTAAAATTCACGTGTATGTGACGTCAGGGTCCGCCTCTTCTAGGTCAACGGAAAGATGTTTCCCTTCCCCTTTTTCTGTTTCCCTTCTGTTCCTTTCACTTCTTGTTGAAGGAAATGATGGCATTGTTGTGTATGATACGATAATGCTCTAAGGCTTGCATAGAGAGTGGAAACGCCGAATGGCTGTTCGTAATGCTGATCTTCAATCCAGAGCTATTCAAGAATATTTTGGGACTTCTTTATATTTATTTATTTTAGATACATCAAAAGCCCACGGTGTACGGCATTACATCAAGGACGGGCATGACAATAAAAGTCAATTCTATGCATTAGATAACTGATGTTCGGAAAGCCGTGTCAAGTTTAAATGAGTTTGTGAATGTATTTGAAAAATGGCCGATTTTAATGTTTTATAATAAAATATTACATTTAGGCTGGCACATTATTGAAAAATTGGCCAGGATTTAGCGTTTGTGAAGTAAAGGCTAACAAGACAAAAAGTGAAAGCGTTCACTTTAAAACAATCGATCGGATTCGAAATAGTTGGATTTGCACTCGGAAACTCGGTTTCAATATTCGAGCGTCTCAGAACTTGAACCAGCACAGCACATGTATTTACGGGTTTACGACATTGATTACTGGCAAATTAACCTTGCAAAAATTATAAAACTTCATTTAAGCTTGTTCATGTAATTATGAATTGCCAAGTGGGCAGTGATTTCGTTTAGCCTCAACATTCTGCATCAATTGTCAAAGATAATAATGTTTAGAGATTGGACGAGATATTACTTTAACACGACACTGAAAAATAACACGTGGTCCAAAGAAACATGCACTGCCTGTCAATTTAAGCAATAAGTAAGAAAGGTGGATATCTGCGTTTAGAAAAGCAGAATACACGGCAAAGTAAGGTTGGCTTCACAAAGAGAAAACTCAAGCATCTCGCCTGTGTTTCAGGGTCGGTTGTTTACTAATAATGAGTGGTTTGCTGCTATAAATCTGCATGTGTTCAACTGCATTAAAACCTATAGGTTATTTTTATTTATCAATGCTGCATAAATCACAAAGAAAAAGCAGAATGCAATATTGCATTTTCCTTATCGGCCCCTTGCACTCTATGATGAAATAAAGCCAACTTTTGCAGTAACCCTTTGCGATGAACAAAGCAGCATTGTCGCTTAGATACACCAAAAGCCCATGGTGCGGGGCATTACATCACGGATGGGCATGACACCTAAATGTTAATTCTATGCATTAGATAACTGATGTTCGGAAAGCTGAGTCAAGTTTAAATGAGTTTGTGAATGCATTTGAAAAAGTGATCAATTTTATGTTATTTATTTAGTATTACATTTAAGCAGGCACATTCTTATAAAATTGGCCAGGATTTAGCGTTTGTGGAATAAAGGCTAACAAGACAAAAAGTGATGCGTTCACTTTAAAACAGCCTATCGGATTCGAAATAGTTGGCTTTGCACTCTGGAACTCGGTTTCAATATTCGAGCGTCTCAGAACTTGAACCAGCACAGCACATGTATTTACGGGTTTACGACATTTATTACTGGCAAACTAACTTTGCAAAAACTATAAAACTCCATTTAAGCTTGTTCATGTAATTATGAATTGCTAAGTGGGCAGTGATTTCGTGTAGCCTCAACATTCTGCATCAATTGTCAAAAATAATAATGTTTACAGATTGGACGAGATATTACTTTAACACGACACTGAAAAATAACACGTGGTCCAAAGAAACATGCACTGCCTGTCAATTTATTCAATAAGTAAGAAAGGTGGATATCTGCGTTTAGAAAAGCAGAATACACGGCAAAGTAAGGTTGGCTTCACAAAGAGAAAACTCAAGCATCTCGCCTGTGTTTCAAGGTCGGTTGTTTACTAATAATGAGTGGTTTGCTGCGATAAATCTGCATGTGTTCAACTGCATTAAAACCTATAGGTTATTTTTATTTATCAATGCTGCATAAATCACAAAGAAAAAGCAGAATGCAATATTGCATTTTCCTTATCGGCCCCTTGCACTCTATGATGAAATAAAGCCAACTTTTGCAGTACACCTTTGCGATGAACAAAGCAGCATTATCGCTTAGATACACCAAAAGCCCATGGTGCGGGGCATTACATCACGGATGGGCATGACACCTAAATGTCAATTCTATGCATTAGATAACTGATGTTCGGAAAGCTGAGTCAAGTTTAAATGAGTTTGTGAATGCATTTGAAAAAGTGATCGATTTTATGTTATTTAATTAAGTATTACATTTAAGCAATCACATTCTTGAAAAATTGGCCAGGATTTAGCGTTTGTGAAATAAAGGCTAACAAGACAAAAAGTGATGCGTTCACTTTAAAACAGCCTATCGGATTCGAAATAGTTGGCTTTGCACTCTGGAACTCGGTTTCAATATCCGAGCGTCTCAGAGCTTGAACCAGCACAGCACATGTATTTACGGGTTTACGACATTGATTACTGGCAAACTAACTTTGCAAAAACTATAAAACTCCATTTAAGCTTGTTCATGTAATTATGAATTGCTAAGTGGGCAGTGATTTCGTGTAGCCTCAACATTCTGCATCAATTGTCAAAGATAATAATGTTTACAGATTGGACGAGATATTACTTTAACACGACACTGAAAAATAACACGTGGTCCAAAGAAACATGCACTGCCTGTCAATTTAATCAATAAGTAAGAAAGGTGGATATCTGCGTTTAGAAAAGCAGAATACACGGCAAAGTAAGGTTGGCTTCACAAAGAGAAAACTCAAGCATCTCGCCTGTGTTTCAAGGTCGGTTGTTTACTAATAATGAGTGGTTTGCTGCGATAAATCTGCATGTGTTCAACTGCATTAAAACCTATAGGTTATTTTTATTTATCAATGCTGCATAAATCACAAAGAAAAAGCAGAATGCAATATTGCATTTTCCTTATCGGCCCCTTGCACTCTATGATGAAATAAAGCCAACTTTTGCAGTACACCTTTGCGATGAACAAAGCAGCATTATCGCTTAGATACACCAAAAGCCCATGGTGCGGGGCATTACATCACGGATGGGCATGACACCTAAATGTCAATTCTATGCATTAGATAACTGATGTTTGGAAAGCTGAGTCAAGTTTAAATGAGTTTGTGAATGCATTTGAAAAAGTGATCGATTTTATGTTATTTATTTAGTATTACATTTAAGCAGGCACATTCTTGAAAAATTGGCCAGGATTTAGCGTTTGTGGAATAAAGGCTAACAAGACAAAAAGTGATGCGTTCACTTTGAAACAGCCTATCGGATTCGAAATAGTTGGCTTTGCACTCTGGAACTCGGTTTCAATATTCGAGCGTCTCAGAGCTTGAACCAGCACAGCACTTGTATTTACGGGTTTACGACATTGATTACTGGCAAACTAACTTTGCAAAAACTATAAAACTCCATTTAAGCTTGTTCATGTAATTATGAATTGCTAAGTGGGCAGTGATTTCGTGTAGCCTCAACATTCTGCATCAATTGTCAAAGATAATAATGTTTACAGATTGGACGAGATATTACTTTAACACGACACTGAAAAATAACACGTGGTCCAAAGAAACATGCACTGCCTGTCAATTTAATCAATAAGTAAGAAAGGTGGATATCTGCGTTTAGAAAAGCAGAATACACGGCAAAGTAAGGTTGGCTTCACAAAGAGAAAACTCAAGCATCTCGCCTGTGTTTCAGGGTCGGTTGTTTACTAATAATGAGTGGTTTGCTGCTATAAATCTGCATGTGTTCAACTGCATTAAAACCTATAGGTTATTTTTATTTATCAATGCTGCATAAATCACAAAAAAAAAAGCAGAATGCAATATTGCATTTTCCTTATCGGCCCCTTGCACTCTATGATGAAATAAAGCCAACATTTGCAGTACACCTTTGCGATGAACAAAGCAGCATTGTCGCTTAGATACACCAAAAGCCCATGGTGCGGGGCATTACATCACAGGATGGGCATGACACCTAAATGTCAATTCTATGCATTAGATAACTGATGTTCGGAAAGCTGAGTCAAGTTTAACTTAGTTTGTGAATGCATTTGAAAAAGTGATCGATTTTATGTTATTTAATTAAGTATTACATTTAAGCAGGCGCATTCTTGAAAAATTGGCCAGGATTTAGCGTTTGTGAAATAAAGGCTAACAAGACAAAAAGTGATGCGTTCACCTTAAAACAGCCTATCGGATTCGAAATAGTTGGCTTTGCACTCTGGAACTCGGTTTCAATATTCGAGCGTCTCAGAACTTGAACCAGCACAGCACATGTATTTACGGGTTTACGACATTGATTACTGGCAAACTAACTTTGCAAAAACTATAAAACTCCATTTAAGCTTGTTCATGTAATTATGAATTGCTAAGTGGGCAGTGATTTCGTGTAGCCTCAACATTCTGCATCAATTGTCAAAGATAATAATGTTTACAGATTGGACGAGATATTACTTTAACACGACACTGAAAAATAACACGTGGTCCAAAGAAACATGCACTGCCTGTCAATTTATTCAATAAGTAAGAAAGGTGGATATCTGCGTTTAGAAAAGCAGAATACACGGCAAAGTAAGGTTGGCTTCACGAAGAGAAAACTCAAGCATCTCGCCTGTGTTTCAGGGTCGGTTTTTTACTAATAATGAGTGGTTTGCTGCTATAAATCTGCATGTGTTCAACTGCATTACAACCTATAGGTTATTTTTATTTATCAATGCTGCATAAATCACAAAGAAAAAGCAGAATGCAATATTGCATTTTCCTTATCGGCCCCTTGCACTCTATGATGAAATAAAGCCAACTTTTGCAGTACACCTTTGCGATGAACAAAGCAGCATTGTCGCTTAGATACACCAAAAGCCCATGGTGCGGGGCATTACATCACGGATGGGCATGACACCTAAATGTCAATTCTATGCATTAGATAACTGATGTTCGGAAAGCTGAGTCAAGTTTAAATGAGTTTGTGAATGCATTTGAAAAAGTGATCGATTTTATGTTATTTAATTAAGTATTACATTTAAGCAATCACATTCTTGAAAAATTGGCCAGGATTTAGCGTTTGTGAAATAAAGGCTAACAAGACAAAAAGTGATGCGTTCACTTTAAAACAGCCTATCGGATTCGAAATAGTTGGCTTTGCACTCTGGAACTCGGTTTCAATATCCGAGCGTCTCAGAGCTTGAACCAGCACAGCACATGTATTTACGGGTTTACGACATTGATTACTGGCAAACTAACTTTGCAAAAACTATAAAACTCCATTTAAGCTTGTTCATGTAATTATGAATTGCTAAGTGGGCAGTGATTTCGTGTAGCCTCAACATTCTGCATCAATTGTCAAAGATAATAATGTTTACAGATTGGACGAGATATTACTTTAACACGACACTGAAAAATAACACGTGGTCCAAAGAAACATGCACTGCCTGTCAATTTAATCAATAAGTAAGAAAGGTGGATATCTGCGTTTAGAAAAGCAGAATACACGGCAAAGTAAGGTTGGCTTCACAAAGAGAAAACTCAAGCATCTTCCTGTGTTTCAGGGTCGGTTGTTTACTAATAATGAGTGGTTTGCTGCTATAAATCTGCATGTGTTCAACTGCATTAAAACCTAGAGGTTATTTTTATTTATCAATGCTGCATAAATCACAAAAAAAAAGCAGAATGCAATATTGCATTTTCCTTATCGGCCCCTTGCACTCTATGATGAAATAAAGCCAACATTTGCAGTACACCTTTGCGATGAACAAAGCAGCATTGTCGCTTAGATACACCAAAAGCCCATGGTGCGGGGCATTACATCACAGGATGGGCATGACACCTAAATGTCAATTCTATGCATTAGATAACTGATGTTCGGAAAGCTGAGTCAAGTTTAACTTAGTTTGTGAATGCATTTGAAAAAGTGATCGATTTTATGTTATTTAATTAAGTATTACATTTAAGCAGGCGCATTCTTGAAAAATTGGCCAGGATTTAGCGTTTGTGAAATAAAGGCTAACAAGACAAAAAGTGATGCGTTCACCTTAAAACAGCCTATCGGATTCGAAATAGTTGGCTTTGCACTCTGGAACTCGGTTTCAATATTCGAGCGTCTCAGAGCTTGAACCAGCACAGCACTTGTATTTACGGGTTTACGACATTGATTACTGGCAAACTAACTTTGCAAAAACTATAAAACTCCATTTAAGCTTGTTCATGTAATTATGAATTGCTAAGTGGGCAGTGATTTCGTGTAGCCTCAACATTCTGCATCAATTGTCAAAAATAATAATGTTTACAGATTGGACGAGATATTACTTTAACACGACACTGAAAAATAACACGTGGTCCAAAGAAACATGCACTGCCTGTCAATTTAATCAATAAGTAAGAAAGGTGGATATCTGCGTTTAGAAAAGCAGAATACACGGCAAAGTAAGGTTGGCTTCACAAAGAGAAAACTCAAGCATCTCGCCTGTGTTTCAAGGTCGGTTGTTTACTAATAATGAGTGGTTTGCTGCGATAAATCTGCATGTGTTCAACTGCATTAAAACCTATAGGTTATTTTTATTTATCAATGCTGCATAAATCACAAAGAAAAAGCAGAATGCAATATTGCATTTTCCTTATCGGCCCCTTGCACTCTATGATGAAATAAAGCCAACTTTTGCAGTACACCTTTGCGATGAACAAAGCAGCATTATCGCTTAGATACACCAAAAGCCCATGGTGCGGGGCATTACATCACGGATGGGCATGACACCTAAATGTCAATTCTATGCATTAGATAACTGATGTTCGGAAAGCTGAGTCAAGTTTAAATGAGTTTGTGAATGCATTTGAAAAAGTGATCGATTTTATGTTATTTAATTAAGTATTACATTTAAGCAATCACATTCTTGAAAAATTGGCCAGGATTTAGCGTTTGTGAAATAAAGGCTAACAAGACAAAAAGTGATGCGTTCACTTTAAAACAGCCTATCGGATTCGAAATAGTTGGCTTTGCACTCTGGAACTCGGTTTCAATATCCGAGCGTCTCAGAGCTTGAACCAGCACAGCACATGTATTTACGGGTTTACGACATTGATTACTGGCAAACTAACTTTGCAAAAACTATAAAACTCCATTTAAGCTTGTTCATGTAATTATGAATTGCTAAGTGGGCAGTGATTTCGTGTAGCCTCAACATTCTGCATCAATTGTCAAAGATAATAATGTTTACAGATTGGACGAGATATTACTTTAACACGACACTGAAAAATAACACGTGGTCCAAAGAAACATGCACTGCCTGTCAATTTAATCAATAAGTAAGAAAGGTGGATATCTGCGTTTAGAAAAGCAGAATACACGGCAAAGTAAGGTTGGCTTCACAAAGAGAAAACTCAAGCATCTCGCCTGTGTTTCAAGGTCGGTTGTTTACTAATAATGAGTGGTTTGCTGCGATAAATCTGCATGTGTTCAACTGCATTAAAACCTATAGGTTATTTTTATTTATCAATGCTGCATAAATCACAAAGAAAAACCAGAATGCAATATTGCATTTTCCTTATCGGCCCCTTGCACTCTATGATGAAATAAAGCCAACTTTTGCAGTACACCTTTGCGATGAACAAAGCAGCATTATCGCTTAGATACACCAAAAGCCCATGGTGCGGGGCATTACATCACGGATGGGCATGACACCTAAATGTCAATTCTATGCATTAGATAACTGATGTTCGGAAAGCTGAGTCAAGTTTAAATGAGTTTGTGAATGCATTTGAAAAAGTGATCGATTTTATGTTATTTATTTAGTATTACATTTAAGCAGGCACATTCTTGAAAAATTGGCCAGGATTTAGCGTTTGTGGAATAAAGGCTAACAAGACAAAAAGTGATGCGTTCACTTTGAAACAGCCTATCGGATTCGAAATAGTTGGCTTTGCACTCTGGAACTCGGTTTCAATATTCGAGCGTCTCAGAGCTTGAACCAGCACAGCACTTGTATTTACGGGTTTACGACATTGATTACTGGCAAACTAACTTTGCAAAAACTATAAAACTCCATTTAAGCTTGTTCATGTAATTATGAATTGCTAAGTGGGCAGTGATTTCGTGTAGCCTCAACATTCTGCATCAATTGTCAAAGATAATAATGTTTACAGATTGGACGAGATATTACTTTAACACGACACTGAAAAATAACACGTGGTCCAAAGAAACATGCACTGCCTGTCAATTTAATCAATAAGTAAGAAAGGTGGATATCTGCGTTTAGAAAAGCAGAATACACGGCAAAGTAAGGTTGGCTTCACAAAGAGAAAACTCAAGCATCTCGCCTGTGTTTCAGGGTCGGTTGTTTACTAATAATGAGTGGTTTGCTGCTATAAATCTGCATGTGTTCAACTGCATTAAAACCTATAGGTTATTTTTATTTATCAATGCTGCATAAATCACAAAAAAAAAAAGCAGAATGCAATATTGCATTTTCCTTATCGGCCCCTTGCACTCTATGATGAAATAAAGCCAACATTTGCAGTACACCTTTGCGATGAACAAAGCAGCATTGTCGCTTAGATACACCAAAAGCCCATGGTGCGGGGCATTACATCACAGGATGGGCATGACACCTAAATGTCAATTCTATGCATTAGATAACTGATGTTCGGAAAGCTGAGTCAAGTTTAACTTAGTTTGTGAATGCATTTGAAAAAGTGATCGATTTTATGTTATTTAATTAAGTATTACATTTAAGCAGGCGCATTCTTGAAAAATTGGCCAAGATTTAGCGTTTGTGAAATAAAGGCTAACAAGACAAAAAGTGATGCGTTCACCTTAAAACAGCCTATCGGATTCGAAATAGTTGGCTTTGCACTCTGGAACTCGGTTTCAATATTCGAGCGTCTCAGAACTTGAACCAGCACAGCACATGTATTTACGGGTTTACGACATTGATTACTGGCAAACTAACTTTGCAAAAACTATAAAACTCCATTTAAGCTTGTTCATGTAATTATGAATTGCTAAGTGGGCAGTGATTTCGTGTAGCCTCAACATTCTGCATCAATTGTCAAAGATAATAATGTTTACAGATTGGACGAGATATTACTTTAACACGACACTGAAAAATAACACGTGGTCCAAAGAAACATGCACTGCCTGTCAATTTATTCAATAAGTAAGAAAGGTGGATATCTGCGTTTAGAAAAGCAGAATACACGGCAAAGTAAGGTTGGCTTCACGAAGAGAAAACTCAAGCATCTCGCCTGTGTTTCAGGGTCGGTTTTTTACTAATAATGAGTGGTTTGCTGCTATAAATCTGCATGTGTTCAACTGCATTACAACCTATAGGTTATTTTTATTTATCAATGCTGCATAAATCACAAAGAAAAAGCAGAATGCAATATTGCATTTTCCTTATCGGCCCCTTGCACTCTATGATGAAATAAAGCCAACTTTTGCAGTACACCTTTGCGATGAACAAAGCAGCATTGTCGCTTAGATACACCAAAAGCCCATGGTGCGGGGCATTACATCACGGATGGGCATGACACCTAAATGTCAATTCTATGCATTAGATAACTGATGTTCGGAAAGCTGAGTCAAGTTTAAATGAGTTTGTGAATGCATTTGAAAAAGTGATCGATTTTATGTTATTTAATTAAGTATTACATTTAAGCAATCACATTCTTGAAAAATTGGCCAGGATTTAGCGTTTGTGAAATAAAGGCTAACAAGACAAAAAGTGATGCGTTCACTTTAAAACAGCCTATCGGATTCGAAATAGTTGGCTTTGCACTCTGGAACTCGGTTTCAATATCCGAGCGTCTCAGAGCTTGAACCAGCACAGCACATGTATTTACGGGTTTACGACATTGATTACTGGCAAACTAACTTTGCAAAAACTATAAAACTCCATTTAAGCTTGTTCATGTAATTATGAATTGCTAAGTGGGCAGTGATTTCGTGTAGCCTCAACATTCTGCATCAATTGTCAAAGATAATAATGTTTACAGATTGGACGAGATATTACTTTAACACGACACTGAAAAATAACACGTGGTCCAAAGAAACATGCACTGCCTGTCAATTTAATCAATAAGTAAGAAAGGTGGATATCTGCGTTTAGAAAAGCAGAATACACGGCAAAGTAAGGTTGGCTTCACAAAGAGAAAACTCAAGCATCTCGCCTGTGTTTCAGGGTCGGTTGTTTACTAATAATGAGTGGTTTGCTGCTATAAATCTGCATGTGTTCAACTGCAATAAAACCTATAGGTTATTTTTATTTATCAATGCTGCATAAATCACAAAAAAAAAAAAGCAGAATGCAATATTGCATTTTCCTTATCGGCCCCTTGCACTCTATGATGAAATAAAGCCAACATTTGCAGTACACCTTTGCGATGAACAAAGCAGCATTGTCGCTTAGATACACCAAAAGCCCATGGTGCGGGGCATTACATCACAGGATGGGCATGACACCTAAGTGTCAATTCTATGCATTAGATAACTGATGTTCGGAAAGCTGAGTCAAGTTTAACTTAGTTTGTGAATGCATTTGAAAAAGTGATCGATTTTATGTTATTTAATTAAGTATTACATTTAAGCAGGCGCATTCTTGAAAAATTGGCCAGGATTTAGCGTTTGTGAAATAAAGGCTAACAAGACAAAAAGTGATGCGTTCACCTTAAAACAGCCTATCGGATTCGAAATAGTTGGCTTTGCACTCTGGAACTCGGTTTCAATATTCGAGCGTCTCAGAACTTGAACCAGCACAGCACATGTATTTACGGGTTTACGACATTGATTACTGGCAAACTAACTTTGCAAAAACTATAAAACTCCATTTAAGCTTGTTCATGTAATTATGAATTGCTAAGTGGGCAGTGATTTCGTGTAGCCTCAACATTCTGCATCAATTGTCAAAGATAATAATGTTTACAGATTGGACGAGATATTACTTTAACACGACACTGAAAAATAACACGTGGTCCAAAGAAACATGCACTGCCTGTCAATTTATTCAATAAGTAAGAAAGGTGGATATCTGCGTTTAGAAAAGCAGAATACACGGCAAAGTAAGGTTGGCTTCACGAAGAGAAAACTCAAGCATCTCGCCTGTGTTTCAGGGTCGGTTTTTTACTAATAATGAGTGGTTTGCTGCTATAAATCTGCATGTGTTCAACTGCATTACAACCAATAGGTTATTTTTATTTATCAATGCTGCATAAATCACAAAGAAAAAGCAGAATGCAATATTGCATTTTCCTTATCAGCCCCTTGCACTCTATGATGAAATAAAGCCAACTTTTGCAAAACACCTTTGCGATGAACAAAGCAGCATTGTCGCTTAGATACACCAAAAGCCCTTGGTGCGGTGCATTACATCACGGATGGGCATGACACCTAAATGTCAATTCTATGCATTAGATAACTGATGTTCGGAAAGCTGAGTCAAGTTTAAATTAGTTTGTGAATGCATTTGAAAAAGTGATCGATTTTATGTTATTTAATTAAGTATTACATTTAAGCAGGCGCATTCTTGAAAAATTGGCCAGGATTTAGCGTTTGTGAAATAAAGGCTAACAAGACAAAAAGTGATGCGTTCACTTTAAAACAGCCTATCGGATTCGAAATAGTTGGCTTTGCACTCTGGAACTCGGTTTCAATATTCGAGCGTCTCAGAACTTGAACCAGCACAGCACATGTATTTACGGGTTTACGACATTGATTACTGGCAAACTAACTTTGCAAAAACTATAAAACTCCATTTAAGCTTGTTCATGTAATTATGAATTGCTAAGTGGGCAGTGATTTCGTGTAGCCTCAACATTCTGCATCAATTGTCAAAGATAATAATGTTTACAGATTGGACGAGATATTACTTTAACACGACACTGAAAAATAACACGTGGTCCAAAGAAACATGCACTGCCTGTCAATTTATTCAATAAGAAAGAAAGGTGGATATCTGCGTTTAGAAAAGCAGAATACACGGCAAAGTAAGGTTGGCTTCACGAAGAGAAAACTCAAGCATCTCGCCTGTGTTTCAGGGTCGGTTTTTTACTAATAATGAGTGGTTTGCTGCTATAAATCTGCATGTGTTCAACTGCATTAAAACCTATAGGTTATTTTTATTTATCAATGCTGCATAAATCACAAAGAAGAAGCAGAATGCAATATTGCATTTTCCTTATCAGCCCCTTGCACTCTATGATGAAATAAAGCCAACTTTTGCAGTACACCTTTGCGATGAACAAAGCAGCATTGTCGCTTAGATACACCAAAAGCCCATGGTGCGGGGCATTACATCACGGATGGGCATGACACCTAAATGTCAATTCTATGCATTAGATAACTGATGTTCGGAATGCTGAGTCAAGTTTAAATGAGTTTGTGAATGCATTTGAAAAAGTGATCGATTTTATGTTATTTATTTAGTATTACATTTAAGCAGGCACATTCTTGAAAAATTGGCCAGGATTTAGCGTTTGTGGAATAAAGGCTAACAAGACAAAAAGTGATGCGTTCACTTTAAAACAGCCTATCGGATTCGAAATAGTTGGCTTTGCACTCTGGAACTCGGTTTCAATATTCGAGCGTCTCAGAGCTTGAACCAGCACAGCACTTGTATTTACGGGTTTACGACATTGATTACTGGCAAACTAACTTTGCAAAAACTATAAAACTCCATTTAAGCTTGTTCATGTAATTATGAATTGCTAAGTGGGCAGTGATTTCGTGTAGCCTCAACATTCTGCATCAATTGTCAAAGATAATAATGTTTACAGATTGGACGAGATATTACTTTAACACGACACTGAAAAATAACATGTGGTCCAAAGAAACATGCACTGCCTGTCAATTTAATCAATAAGTAAGAAAGGTGGATATCTGCGTTTAGAAAAGCAGAATACACGGCAAAGTAAGGTTGGCTTCACAAAGAGAAAACTCAAGCATCTCGCCTGTGTTTCAGGGTCGGTTGTTTACTAATAATGAGTGGTTTGCTGCTATAAATCTGCATGTGTTCAACTGCATTAAAACCTATAGGTTATTTTTATTTATCAATGCTGCATAAATCACAAAAAAAAAGCAGAATGCAATATTGCATTTTCCTTATCGGCCCCTTGCACTCTATGATGAAATAAAGCCAACATTTGCAGTACACCTTTGCGATGAACAAAGCAGCATTGTCGCTTAGATACACCAAAAGCCCATGGTGCGGGGCATTACATCACGGATGGGCATGACACCTAAATGTCAATTCTATGCATTAGATAACTGATGTTCGGAAAGCTGAGTCAAGTTTAAATTAGTTTGTGAATGCATTTGAAAAAGTGATCGATTTTATGTTATTTAATTAAGTATTACATTTAAGCAGGCGCATTCTTGAAAAATTGGCCAGGATTTAGCGTTTGTGAAATAAAGGCTAACAAGACAAAAAGTGATGCGTTCACTTTAAAACAGCCTATCGGATTCGAAATAGTTGGCTTTGCACTCTGGAACTCGGTTTCAATATTCGAGCGTCTCAGAACTTGAACCAGCACAGCACATGTATTTACGGGTTTACGACATTGATTACTGGCAAACTAACTTTGCAAAAACTATAAAACTCCATTTAAGCTTGTTCATGTAATTATGAATTGCTAAGTGGGCAGTGATTTCGTGTAGCCTCAACATTCTGCATCAATTGTCAAAGATAATAATGTTTACAGATTGGACGAGATATTACTTTAACACGACACTGAAAAATAACACGTGGTCCAAAGAAACATGCACTGCCTGTCAATTTATTCAATAAGTAAGAAAGGTGGATATCTGCGTTTAGAAAAGCAGAATACACGGCAAAGTAAGGTTGGCTTCACGAAGAGAAAACTCAAGCATCTCGCCTGTGTTTCAGGGTCGGTTTTTTACTAATAATGAGTGGTTTGCTGCTATAAATCTGCATGTGTTCAACTGCATTAAAACCTATAGGTTATTTTTATTTATCAATGCTGCATAAATCACAAAGAAAAAGCAGAATGCAATATTGCATTTTCCTTATCAGCCCCTTGCACTCTATGATCAAATAAAGCCAACTTTTGCAAAACACCTTTGCGATGAACAAAGCAGCATTGTCGCTTAGATACACCAAAAGCCCTTGGTGCGGGGCATTACATCACGGATGGGCATGACACCTAAATGTCAATTCTATGCATTAGATAACTGATGTTCGGAAAGCTGAGTCAAGTTTAAATTAGTTTGTGAATGCATTTGAAAAAGTGATCGATTTTATGTTATTTAATTAAGTATTACATTTAAGCAGGCACATTCTTGAAAAATTGGCCAGGATTTAGCGTTTGTGAAATAAAGGCTAACAAGACAAAAAGTGATGCGTTCACTTTAAAACAGCCTATCGGATTCGAAATAGTTGGCTTCGCACTCTGGAACTCGGTTTCAATATTCGAGCGTCTCAGAACTTGAACCAGCACAGCACATGTATTTGCGGGTTTAAACAAAACATCGATAAGCATCCGCAGGGAAAAAAATTACGTAATGGGTTTAAATCGAAAAGCGCCGGTTTTTGACATGTACGTATGTGGCCGGGGCCCGTCCTTTACGAGAAATCTGCTCTATCTTAACTTTCAGAATACATGAGATGCTGGCAGGCTTTCAAAAATGGAATCCAAGGAGCAATGGTGGAGGGAGGCGATACTCCACCCTCTGCCACACCAGCCGACGACACGCACCTCCTAGCATCTCGGTTCCTGTAACAATGAGTCATCTGCGCAAAACCAGTATGTCAGCTTCTCCCCGAGGTATGTTTTTCCAATGAACTCATTTGCAGATGACACTTCCGCATTTTCAGTTGAACTAGTAGATACAGTAGAAGGAAAACTGATTTTTATCCGTCGCGGGGTCAGGGGTGGCGGGGATAATGTTATTTATTCACCTTAGGGGCACCGACGTATTGAGATACTTTTAGGGGTACGTATGTTGTAGGGCCCCAGATCATAGGTGCAAAGGCCCATTTCCTTCTATTTTCTACATTGTATCTGTAGGGAGCCATCCTTAACTCAACTGGTGACACTCCTGATTTTACTCGAAAGCTAACCTGATTATTTGCCTTTTTCTGCCTCTTTGGTTACATGGTGGGATATTATTTTTCACCGAAAATAGCCGCGTTTGCTGTGTGCTACCCTAATCTAACAAGAACACACCATTTTCTAAAATTATATAAACATCAAAAAACATCCGCCCAACTTTTGAAAAATAAACACCGGAATATACACCACATAGAACCTGTAATAAGCTTTAAGTAAATTAAACCATACATGATTTGACGGGGCGGTTTCAGAGGGCACCACGAACCTGCGGAGGGTAGCCTACTGGCAAACCATATTCCGTAGGAAGATTCGAGCAGACGACGCTCTCAGCAAGTTAATAATTTTTATATAAAGGTTTCTCTGAAAGCATCCTAAAGGTAACATACACTCACTGATAGCAGGAAATGATTACCGAGAAGGTAATTGCATAGTTTAACCATTGTCATGCCGTCATCTCGTGGCTCTGTTGATGGTTTGGTTTTCGGCAATTAAGAACCAAAAACATCACATAATACAACCTGAAGGTAACACTCATTACGAAAGTGTTTAATAAGGTATTTTATCTTTGCGAATTAAAAATTGTTCAGTTAACATTGACCTTCAGGATTCGAACAATATTTCAGTGGCATCAGTACTGGGCTGAGTAGTGTTAATCCATTGCGACGATCTGTTTCTTTTTTGCAGGTGCCAACGAAGTGCAGCGCGACCCACTTCTAGCTATACATGGCCACTGCTTTCAAAACATCATTGCGTCCGACCCGGCCATTTTATAAAGCTTGGTGGCAGGCCATGCGAAGCATAGCTTCCGCGTCCCACTGTGCATATATCGCTTTGCTTCGATAAGCGCCTGCATCCGGCGCAATGCTGCTTTAAAAGCAGTGACCGTGTTATAGCTAGAAGTGAATCACCCTTATGCATTCAGGCATAATAACCGCTAGCCTACCTTTGGCTAAAGCGATAATTAAAACTTTTTGATGTTGATCAATCCGTCGACCACATCCATCCCACGAGGCTCCTCCGGCTGACTACGAAGAATATCTCTGATAAATGGCACACTTTCAATGAAGCCCCTCACCTATCGTACATTTCCATCTGCGTGCCTAAATATAATCCGCGTTTTCCAAACACTGTGGAGGCTCAGCACTACAATTATATACTACTGAACCTCGTCACTTTGTACGGGTAGAAACCGGAGGCCGTAACGAATAATGGTTGGTTCTTGTTTTAGTGTTCTTTTAATATATTATATTGAAAAACAGGATCCTAGCCATCTATAGCAACGTGATTGATGGTCGCTGGTTTTTTACATATTGTGCAGTTGAGGGAAAAATACAAATATACCTTTACCATTAAGCCACGTTATTAAGGGAAGGGCATCAGAGTGAAGCTTGATGAAAAAATTACAGTAGACACTTTGGAAACAAAAGCGTGCTTGGCGAAAGCCTTGTGGCTACATCACAGCATATGTCCATAAGCTTTCTTATGCATGGCCACCCCGGTGTAATGGCCACAATGATCGCCGACGACCCTTTGAACTACCAAAGTTCGTCGCACTTTGACGGGCCTGGTTGCGACAACCACTGCAACTGCTTGCGCACCACTTCGCATGCTTTGCTATTCGGCGATATTGTCTAACGTTGCTAGTGTTGCCGCTCTGCTTCATCAGATTCGCTGTTCGGCGATATCCCCAGTCGCCGCTAGCGCTCGGCTTCTCTGGTTCTGGTGAGCGAGGATCTGACCAGCCGCTGCTCCCGTTTTCGCTGTGCCTCTGGTGCTTTCGCGCCCAGTGATCTAAGCACCCGCTGGTACCGTTTGCATTCGGCCTCGCGTGCTTTCGCATCCGGTGACATGTTCAAATTGCGTACACGCACCCGCTCACTCGTCTTCTCACGTTTCGTGTTGGGGGAATCAGGCGTACATAACCGCTTTTCAGCAACACTTGCCGCACAGTCACTAGGCCACTTCGGCGCCATGCGTCTCACTCACTCGACTGCACCCAGACTTCTGCCGAAGAAGCGTCGCCGCACACGCCAAAGTATATGTACTATCGTAGAGAATGCTCCATAGATGCCCATACGCAAAAAACATGGCGGCTCATGGGACTCCAGCGCCCAATGAAAAAGGGGAGGAGGGAGGGGGCATGTCGTGGAATGACATTTATTTAATGTAAGTACCTACAGCGCCCATGATGCAATATTGTAGGTGAATACAACTACATACAAGAACACTTGCAAAGAAGATATCGGAAAACTTGTTAGCAAAGTAACACAAAACACTAATAGAACACTAAATGAATTAACAAGTAGATTAAGTGATAACATAACATACATAAAACAAAGCGCTGGTGAACGAACGAGGTCTGGAATAGATACATCACAACATCATTTCAACAGCACTTTGGAAGTCAGGTGCACAAAATGCATCATTCGGAAGCTTATTCCAGTCCAGAATTGTGTTAGGGAAAAACGAATACCTAAATACATTAATGCGGCATTGATAACTCTTAATCTTTTTTGTGTTGTCTAGTCTCTCCGAAATGTAATATGGCTGCTTTAAATGAGGGTTTTTAATAATACCGGCATAATCATTGTAAATGCTGTACAAGAACTTCAGCCTGCAGATTTTTCTTCGGGTTACTAAAGTCTTCTACGCAATACGGTCGCGAAATTCAGAGCTCTTGATACGAAAGTTATAATTGCCAGTCACAAACTTTGCAGCGCGTTTATGTACCCTTTATAACTTGTCAATGAGGGCACCCTTTCTGGCGCAAATTATAAAATTTTTTTCTTGAAAAACCACCGTGTTACATTGACGAACCTGCATCTTTGAAGGCTGAAGACGAGCCTGCACTTAATGAACTTGAGTTTCTGTTGTTTACGCCCTTGTTTATAAGCAGTTTCTCCAGCACAATGAAAGTAGCTGGCAATGGTGGCGGCATAGAAAGACAACAACACTTGCAGACATATACTTAGCATGCAAATTCATAATGCAAATACTGCTGCAAGCATGATGGTACTTTGGCCATGTAATTTGTTCCTAAGCACAGCAACATGTTGTCCAAAACATTGGCGCAACCGGACAGTCGTGCCCTGTTGTGCGCCCAGTTTGCAACAGAGTGTACAATTATGGTTTCCATATTCATGGTTTATTAAATCAACGAAGCAAATGCAGCAACAAAGTACAGCAATAAAAAATGCATGTCGCAAACAGCACGAACAGTAGCGCTGTTTAAGCGGGCTAATCATCTCAGTGATCACCGCCGAGGCATGGAAAAAGCTTGAAATGCCTGCCACAAAACATCAACAGATAAGAAACATCCATGTACTGTAAACAAAGCTATGCCAGCCGCAATAGAAATAAAAATGTCATGAAAGCAGGTGCATGAAGACAAACGTGGAAAATGGAGCACTGGAATTACTTTTCACATTTAAATTATTTGGCTGAAAGAATACAACAATTTTCAAGGCAATTTCAAGGTTGCTACAGTGTAGACGGCTTTAGCATAACCAAACGTTCTTAACTCAGGAGCGTAAGAGCATACATTGGGTCTGTGTGCAAACTCCAGATCTGCTAACCGGTGAAAGTCAGCCGGGAAGCGGTCCGCGCAGCCGCAATGTACCACAAAGCATCACTTTCTCGCTTTGTGCGGGCTGATCTTGCGATAAAGCGCTAAGCGCGTCAAACGAAGAACAAGAAGCGCAATACAATGCTGCAAAAAGACTTCGCACTGGATTCATGTCGAGGGGGACGAAACCAAAAAAACTGCTGCAGAGGTATATTAAATGTCACCGAACAGCGACAGAGCAGAGACCAGCAGGGGCGTCGAAGTCTTCGCAAAAGGGGCATTTTCGGACTTGAAAACAAACTTTATACGCTTTCCCGTCCGCGCCAAGGCCCGCACCACAGCAGACAACGATAAGAAACCACTTCGTGCTTCGTCAGCTTCGTTATCTTCGTTGTCTTGGTTACCTCTCGTTGCCTAGTTAGCAAGAACCTAACAAGGTCTGAAAAGGTTCGTCAAGACCGATGCAACATCAAGAAGTTGCGATAAGAGTGTTGCAAGATTTAAAAAACAATTTAGAATATCCTAATAATTTACCTTACCTCATTCGCAAACAAAGTTATCAAAATCTCGATTTTTCTTATGTTGATTGATACTTTTAAATCTGTAGTAGTGTAATTTCTTTATCTAAGTGAATGGCCCCCCGACCTGTGGTTATGCTCCGGTACCGCTAAACCGCTTTTGGGCCCAGCGTTCGCCAGCACTTTACTTTTGCTATGTACCTGCTGCCGTCGCAGGCACGCGGCGTCACGGTTGCTATGCGCAGCGACGACCCCCACTGGCGCAGGTTGTTGGCACTAAAAGAGGACGTGTGGGCCGATGTGCTGCGGACACGCCGAAGCTGGCACTGTTCCAAGGCACAGACGGACGGACGCCGCAAATAGGAGCCAATAAGGGCTTTCCCCTTAAAACCATTTGACGGCCGACTAACCAGCTTGTTGACAACACTCCTTTGGAGATCTCGTCCTGGGTCTCCACAATTGTTATGGGTGTACAGGTATGTTGAACAAATATTTATTTATCTGATACCCACAGCGCCATACAGCATTACAGGGGGGAGGTTGCAAACACAAAAGTACAAAGCCCATATAAAAATACAAGTCCTAGTCACATACACGAAACAAAGAAAAAGAGGTTCAGAAGAATGAATTACAGATCAGAAAAACGTGAACAACTTTTCAGCACTATACTTTAATGGCATTAAACGAAACGGGAACCCGCGCGAGCGCATACAGAAAGAGAAAACAAGGCTGTCATCACATTTACTTATGACCTAGAGAACCAAGCGCGTAGTGAAACTAAACCAAAAAGACAAAAATACCACGTCAAAGCAGAAAACACACGTGTTCAAGCTTTGATAACAATAGAGAACAAATGTTATCGAAATTAGTCGTGAGCAGCAAAACTCGCCAGCAGTGAAAAAGAATTATTTCAGAGCCATCAAACTACATAGAGAAGAGAAAAACGCGTCACTGATGTGCACGCGACAACAGATTAGGGCAAGCGGTTCCGCTGCCGAATTGTTTTCGGGCAAAAAAAAAAAAAAAGAACTGAAAGATTCAGTTTTACACTTGTGCTCGCGCACTTTTTTCACGCGATGCAGACGTGAGGAGACATAATGAGTGTAAAGATGTGTTTATCACGTGGAATGCCAGTTTGAGAATGATAAATGTGATAAAAGAGCTTTAAACGAAGCGCGGCTCTGCGATGTTCTAATGATTCCCATCCCAGGGGGTGCTTAGAAAGGTACAGCAAAAAGATCACTGAAATTTGGCATGCAAAATTTGTAATCCAAAAACAATTTCTCTTAAAAATCCTGTGACCACTCAATTTCTGGCAGGATAACTAGACATAACAAAGTCCGGTATCACATCCTATGCACATCTGCACCATTGTGCGCAACCAAGCGTCTTTTTAATCACGCAAAAATATCGTGACACAACTTATCTCAGAAACAAGTTCGAAAGACCACGGCTGCGCCTTTTCATGGGAAGATACAAATGAGTGTTACTAGTTCGCCCCCCTTTTTGGGCTCCTAAAAAAAAGTGCAAATACTATATGAAGCTTATGCTCATTCGAGGTGCATAAAAAGTGAACGGAATACCAAATTATGTTAATCAAAAATAAATTGCTCACACATTCAGGTGGGAAAACTGGGAGGTTGCGCCCTTTCCACCGATCCGCTTTTTGCTTAGTCTTTCGCATGGTGTCCTTACACAACTCTCTGCTGCTCTTATAAGACTGTAAGGGTACACTAAACTACTTCGTCGGAACTCTCGTTCACTGCATATTAGCCCAATCACCGTAACAACAACCAATGCTCTTCTCCCAAATGATTTCCCACCCTGTCTTTTTCAGTAGTCACTCGAAACTCAACTTCTTTATTGCTTTCCTGATGTGTGCAAACAAAAAATTGCAATATCCTCTTCGTAAGACACTGTGCACATGTTATCGCAGTGCCTTGTTCCTGGAGCACGTCTCCGTCGTGTAGCTGACCTCTTCCAGCTTCCGGGTATTCCAGGGATGACACCTGTTGTGTGGTCAGGAAGGTTCCTCTTATTGGCTCAATGCCACTACCGCGCATTGCGCAATGCCACTACCGTCTTACTGCCCATTCCTGTGGGGGCATCGCGTGTGGGCCCTCTTGTCCGGGAAAGGCCCTCACCTCGAACACAAACGCTCCCCAGACTCATCTGGGCCCTGGGGGGCGGGGGGGGGGGGAGAGGGGGGGAGGGGGGGACTGCCGGAGGTGTTGAATGGATGATGATAGGCTGATGAGTTCTGTACATTGAGGCGTGAACGGACAACCTTGCCGGACTGAAGAATAGACTGGCACACATTCTGATAATTGCTTATTCACATTGATACGTGCAACACAGTTTTCATATGCCACCCGCACACCTTGTGATGTCACCGAGCCAACATTTACATGTTGTACTATTGCGAAAAGAACATCATGCGACACTTTATTGAAAGCCTTCGTCAAGATCAAGCGGCATAAATGCAGCTCATTCCACGAATGCGTCACTGCATTCAAGAACAGGTCTTGCGATACAGTGCACAATTGTTCCAATGGTGCGCCGTTAATACCGCCTGTTTGATGTGGCACTACAAGGTCATTTAAAACGTTTTGCATTTTTCTGGTAAAAAGCTTCATAAACACTTTAGAATCAAAATTTGTGACGCTTCTCGGAAAATAAGCCTCAAACTACAGCAATTAGCCTCTTCCTCACTTTTAGGTGTTAAAACAACTTGGGCTTTTCTAAATTGCAGAGACATTTTCTTCATGTCTTAGATTTCCGTAGAGCCGCAATGAATATTTTCAATGATTTCTTTTTTGAAATGCTTATAGAAGTCGGTCCCTAACTTTTTAGGCCCCAGACACGACGGGGACAGCGGCTTTTATATTCGCTCTTATGGTTTTTTGCAATACTTCCACAATATTGCCAGGTGATGCTGCTCAGAGGACCCTACCATCGCGAGAACGAAATGAGGCGCCAGAGCGTCGTCTGCTCGGGTGGTTAGATGGGATGTGTTTGGCAATACGCATCTGGGCACCCACATGTGCCGACCGGTTACGAAAATTTACTCCCCGAGGATTCCAACTTTGCTTGGCAAGTTCAAGTTTTTATATGCTCTGTTCTCCGACACGTCTAACGCCTACACCAAGCATTAAAGTGATACATTCGCTTTATGCGGGAACAATCCTGTTTTGAGCATTTTCACGTGCACATGATTACCCTAGACAACCACCTTAAGCCGCCTAATTTGAAAGTGTAATGGGAAGCTTCCTAGCTTCTCCCCGTAAGGCCAGTTTGCGCTGATAGCGATCAGTAGGTCACCAGACCCCACTGGAGCATTGGACTGAGAACGCCACCCGAAAACAGCCCCAACCACTAATTCTGCCAGGAAACGTTCACACATTTACTCAACTGACCCCGGAGAACATTTTATAAGCTCGGGCGTAGGCATTCCAATTTTTATTTGTTGTGCTATTTAGAAAATGCTGTTTCAGCCAATATGTTTCATTATCATCATACCAAGCTTTGTCTTCTTCGTTAAAGTGGAACATACAATGCGAGATGGGATCCTTGATTCCACTATTCTTTATTTTTATTATAAATATTTTGTTTGCTTTGTTTCTTTTCCTTATTATTTTTCCCGTTCTGGATTAAAACTAGGCTCATTCGGTATTTCGCAGTTTTAATAATCCTACCTTGTCGAGAGCCTTTCCTACCTTAATATATCAGTGCCAGCCCTCAAAATGACACTTTTTTATGGTAACATTAAAAACCTTTATGTGCGTCTCGTTTCTCGCTTGAGGCAGATGACTCATATGCTGCTGTAATTGCTATTAATATAATTGACGGTACTAATTGTGCTGAAGAAATAGAAATTCCGCGCTATCGGCTTTTTGTGCGAACAAATCATCAAAAATGCTGTAGGAGGTGAGAGTTCCCAGGTGGCCTGGCCAGGCAATAATTTCATGGCGGATTTTATGATACAATAGCGAAACCTGACACAGCCGAGGTTCCAGAAGCAGCTCCCAGCTCCGCCTGATCTTTCTAGACAGCAGTCACATAAGAGCCCTTCGATCAAGATTGAAACATGCTGCCCTAGTTCCCGTAGTAGCCTAAGCAGACCTTGTTTGTAGAGTGGTTCTTTATCTCCAAAGGATGATCTTTTTCATAATCTGTTAACTTTCGAATTCATTTTAATAAACACGTGTAAAACGTATCGGTGCAAAGAAATGTAGTAATTGTAAACCACAATTGAATGCACGTGGACCACAACTAACCAAAGATGGGAGCCATCTTTCTTGTTAAAGCTTGTTAAATCAGCCTACCCTGCCCACGCTACTTACGTCAATCATTTTAGCCGAATTCAGATCCAAATATTGTTATATCATTCCTTCAAATCCGATTGTAACGAACCTGCCATCGCGCTGCAACTAATTCTATTGACGTGCATTTTAACTGACGGAATACGCCACTCTAACAAAGCTGTTTTATGCTTTACTTTCCCCTGTCAACTCCACGCCAGTATCCTCTCAATTCGATGTGAAAAGGGCAAGGCGTTTCCCGGTATAATTATGCAGGTCTCCATTTGTCATGTTGCTGCTGTTCTAACGTTGTGGCGTTCAGAAGAATCCTGTGCTTCCAGAATTTGCACCACAAGAGCTTTTATACACTTGGAAAAATTTAGAAAAAGTTTAGGCTTAGTTTTTTTTTATTTCTTCCTTATTCGGCACATATCATAATGTTGATGCACTCCTAGACGAAACGCTGTGAGGAGAACTTGACGAGATCATGTAGGTGCGACGAGCAACAGTGAAAGAACAGCGAAATAAGGACAATAGAACCGAAATTGCACCATCCACTATTGTTGGTAGTAAAAAAACCCAGCTTTACTTCAATGTGCAATAAAAGGCCATACAAAACGCAACATTACTATGCCCACAATATTAAAACACAATGCACACAAATATGAAATCTTTAGTTTCAACGCACGAGGAATCATTCCACTATAAGAGAGCAAACAGAGAGCAGATTAAACATACTGAGTGCGAAATTTTACACGTAATTCAAATATGACACAAATTAAAATATCCAGTTAATTGATTACAGTGGTACCGCATAATGAGGGACTGAAGAACGCAACTGGTTAGGCAGCGTAAAATTGTGCATTTCCGCATTCATTGGTAGTGTAGAAGTTTCTATAAAATTTCTCAAATCAGGCACAGGAAACAAAAGTTTACCTACTTTTCAGGCCTTTATTTACGACAGAGGAGCAATATGTCCACACTATGTTCTCAGCGTAGTTATCTATAAACCAGCTGAAGTTCATACTTATAAAACGTTTCAATAAAGAAATGCAATCGTGCTAATTTTAAGCAAGCAGCGAACAATGAAAACTTCTGAAGACAGTAAAAAACATTTTTGATACATTTTAAACTTTGTCAATCTATTATCCTCCACCTAAGCTTTCGAAATCATTAAACATATGCTGCATAATTTTCTTGCATACGTTATTACGGCCACTTCAATAAGGCTCTTGTGCAAGGCATAGGCTCCACGCACATCAGAAGATTAAACATCATTTGTGAAACTCCTACAATTTTTAAATTATGGCATAATATTGTAACAGGGAGAAATATATTGACAAAAAAGGAATGAAGATGTATACAGTGAGCGACAGCCAAGGATCCAGGCAATCAGGGCCCAGCGTTCGACGCACTTCATTTCGCCTACCACAAACGAGCACGTGACTTCATCCTAATCGTTCTCTACCAGTAATAATATTGCATATAGTCATTTTCTGTCTAGACGTTACAGGTTAGCTGTTAGGCACACAGCATTATAATATTCGGAACCAGTTCTGTACTCGTAGATAGAGTTCCTGATGCGCTGCGTCATTGGACAGCAAAGCGACGTTTTTCGGAATCACCTTACCCATAAGGCGGATTACACAGAAAAACGATAAGTTCAATGAGCAAGCAACATGCTCCAAATAACATTTAGTGAATTAAAAAATTGTAAAGGGCATAAAGAACTGCCTCATTGAAACAGCGTTTCTGGGTTGCATTTGTTTATTCGAATGGTTCGAAAGGGCACACTATTTGCATTCCTGTGCACACAGTTTCTTCCATGCAGTAACGGCTATGCATGCCGGCATGACGTGTGTACAGCAGATCGAACGCGCGGCAAAAAACCTAGTTCATGCCGGCTGAATGCTGTCGCCTGAGATAGGTGCGAGAATCCGGTTACCAATAGTTTTATGTTTGTTACGAATATAGCCAGCCCTTATACATAGCATTCATTGATTACGAAAAAGCATTTGACTCAGTTGAAACCTCGGCGGTGATGCAGGCATTGCGAAACCAGGGGGTAGACGAGCCGTAAGTGAAGGTGCTGCAAGATATATATAGTGGCTGCACAGCCACTATAGTTCTGCACAAAGAAAGTAACAAAATGCCCATAAAGAAAGGTGTTAGGCAAGGAGGCACAATCTCCCCAGCACTATTCACAGCTTGATTAGAGGAAGTATTCAGAAACTTGGAATGGGAATAGTAGGGATAAGGGTAGATGGAAACTTAGTAATCTGCAATTTGCTGATGACATTGCCTTGCTAAGCAACTCGGGGGATCAACTGCAAATAATGATTAGTGACCTAGACAGGAAAAGTAGAAAGGTAGGCTTTAAAATCAATATGCAGAAGACTAAGGTAATGTTCAATAGCCTCGGGAAGAAACAGCAGTTTACATTAGGTAGCGAAGTACTGGAAGTAGTAGGCGAATATGTCTACTTAGGACAGGTAGTAACCGCAGATACGGACCATGAAAAGAAAATAACAAGAAGAATAAGACTGGGATGGAGCGCATTTGGCAAGCACTCACAAATTATGACTGGCAGCTTACCGGTATCGCTAAAGAGGAAAGTATATAACATTTGCATCTTACCTGTACTCACCTATGGGGCTGAAGCATGGAAGGTAACCAAAAGAGTTCTACTTAAGTTGAGGACAACCCAGAGGGCTATGGAACGAAAAATGGTAGGGGTAACATTAAGAGATAGGAAGCGTGCAGAGTGGGTCAGAGAAATAACTCAAGTTACCGACATTCTAGTGAAAATTAAGAAGAAATGGGCATGGGCAGGACACGTAGTGCGAAGAGGGGATAACCGATGGTCGCTTAGGGTAACAAATTGGATTCCAAGGGAACGAAAGCGTAGCAGGGAGCGGCAGAAAGTTAGGTGGGCTGATGAGGTTTGCAGGGGTTCGCTGAGTTCACAGGGGCCAAGTGGATGCAGCTAGCACAGAACCGGATTAAGTGGAGACATATGGGAGAGGGCTTCGCCCTGCAGTGGGTATAGTCAGGCTGATGATGATGATGATTATGCTTGTTTTTTTTGCATTCAATACCTCGCTTTGCCACTGGAGCGTCACTGTCATGCTTTCCACTGATGGCTTGCGCTGCAGTTTCTCAAGCGGCAGCGGCTATCGCCCGCTCTGATGACACGGCCGCACAAAGCTCCCCGATAATTCTCCAAATCGCTTCCTCACCTATGTTATCGGCGTCTGGTTGCAGTGCAAACAAAGGGCAGATATAATAGCGAAGCTCCAGTGCACATGTGTTGAACAGTTCCCCGAAAGGAATTCCATTTCGAACTCTGTCGGTGTCTGTTGATCCAAAGACACGAAAACAAGCTCTCACTGCGCCACCTCGTAAGACAAACGTTTAGGGTGAGAATATCCCCGGATTTATGGCCACACTGCTGACCAAATCATCTGAGAATTGACGTCCTTAGTTCAATGGACATCTTTTCTGTGCTTTTGGCCGTTTTGTTTTTATATAAAGTCCAGTTCTGCTTGCATTTTCTACTTTTAGCGGACAAGAAGTCGGAGCTAGAACAATTGCAAATTCTTGTCTAAGGGTCTGATTGAACTAGCCGTAACTATTAGTGCATCAATTTTATGCAATATGTTTTTAATATTATTCTACGCTAGGATGGAAGAAATTACTCAAAAAGTTCAAAAAATGTCAAAAATCGAATTTCTTAATTGACCTCAAAGGTTTTACTGTTATGGTGAAGATGATTGGGCAAAAACGTCCCTCTGCTGCCCGATGCTACAGCGCATCAGGAACTACGCGTACAAAACTCATTCCGTATAATTCGCTGATGTATCTGTTATAGCTAATTTGCAGCGTCGAGACATAAAATCACTAGATGCAATATTGCTACGGGTGGAGAACGATGTGGGCGAAGTGGCACGTTAGTTTGAGGAAGGGGAAGAGAAGTGCGTCAAACGCTGGGCCTTCACTGCCTTGGTCTTTGGCTGTCTCTCAATGTATATATTGCCAGCGTCGCCAAATACATTTCATCATGTCCGTCTTGCCAGCATCGCAAGCGTTCAACATCCCCTCCTGCTGGCCTACTGCAACCTCTACCTTGCCCATCTGTGCCTTTTGACACGGTCGCCATTGACTTGTTTGGTCCTCTCCCTTTGACGTCAGACGGCAACCGTTTTGTTGTCGCTGCCATCGACCATCTAACGCGGTACGCTGAAACCACACCTCTTCGCTCCGGTGCCGCCTCTGAAGTCGCTGATTTTTACCTGCGTGCGATAGTTTTGCGTCATGGTACTCCTCGTATTCTCATTAGTGACCGTGGAAAGACATTTCTTTCTCAAGTCCTTGAGGAAGTACTGCGCGCAGCCAACACCATCCATAAGACTTCTTCTAGCTACCACCCCCAGACCAACGGACTCATCGAGCGGTTTCATCGCACTTTGTCCGACATGATATCCATGTATATCGCTCCTGATCACCGGAACTGGGACAACGTTTTACCTTTCGTCACCTACGCCTACAATTCCGCTGTTCAGCGCACTACTGGTTATAGCCCTTTCTTTTTAGTTATGGCCGTCAACCATCGACAGTACTGGACACTACTTTCTTCGCTGCTCCCTCTACGTCTGAATCTCTGGGCTAAGAGTTTGCAACTCGTATGGCCCAGTGTCGCCAACTTGCCCGTTTGAACACTGAAGATGCTCAACAAGAACGCAAAGCCCTGTATGATCAACGCCATCGAACTCCCTCCCTTTACCCCGGTGATGAAGTTCTCCTGTGGACACCAATCCGCATTCCTGGCCTGTGTGAGAAGTTCCTCCATCGTTACATTGGCCCTTATACAGTACTCCAACAAACGTCTCCGGTGAACTATCGCGTTATTCCCTCGCACACCGTCGCAGATCGACGTCGTCGCTCCGGAGAGATCGTCCACGTCTCGCGCATGAAGGCCTATGCCCGTCTTCCCTCATCCCTGTAATCAGCGACCAGGGTGGCCGCTCTTTTGTCGGGGGGATTTGTGTGAGCGCAACGCGTGAACTTTCACCTCTTTCATCTGTATAGATCCATTATCATCATCATCGCTGACTGCTGCTCGGAGCGTCGCGCGCTATGTGCCAGCTGGTTCTTGAATAGAACAGACGTTTTGTGCAAGTGCTGTCTCACAATATGTTTATTCTATTTTTGTCAATAGATTTCTCCCTGTTACAATATTATGCCAAAATTAAAAAATCGCTAGCGATTCACAAACGCTGTAGAACTTCAAATATGTGTGGTGTACTACGTCTTGCACAAGTGCCTTATAAAGTTTGCCGTATTTTCTAGCGCAACAAAATTATGCAACATGACCTTAATGATTTTGAAATCTAAATTTAGTCAAAAATAGCTGTACAAAGTTGGAAATATATTAACAATTGCTTTTTGCACTGGCCTCGGATTTTTCATTGTTCGCTGTTTGCTTTAAGTTAGCGCGATCGTATCTTTGTATATCAACGTTATGTAAATATAAGCTTCGGATGTTTGTTAGAAAATTATGCTGAGAACATACTGTCGAATTATTGCTGCTCTGTCATCAACGTTTTTTGAAATGTAGCCCTGCAAAGTAGGTAAACATTTGTTTCCTTGGCATAATTTAAAATTTTTTTTAAAAACCTCTGCGATAGTAAATAACAAAAACCATTGAATACAAAGAAAAGCATGCATATATTTAGTAGGATAGGTTTCAGATACTTAACGTTAACATAATTTGTGAAATTTACAACTAACGTTGCCCAAAACAGCAGAAAAGATAATCACTGCACTCATCCTCTTCGTCGTTAATAATTTTCTGTGTCCTAAAACGTTTTGGCAGCAAAAGCAATTGCATTTCTCTGCTTGAAAGAAATAAAAAAGGGTCAACGAGAATCCTTTCTCCGCTCTTACATGAAAACATCCAGCTGTGGTTAAAAACGATATCTTGATAAGACGAAAGAGAACTGCGTAGCATTGAAAACCTCCTTAGTACGAATCCCTTGAAAGAATTGTCAAGAACGAACATGGAATGGCGGCATCTGTTTTTTTGCTGAACAGTGTCAGTGTTTTACGATCAAGCTAGGCCTAATGACATAAGTCTAAATGTAACCGGTGTATTAAGCTCCCTTCTATGCCTAGGGCGTTCTACACAACGGCAATACACTTTTTTCCTTCAAACTGCAGGCAGAAACGCGTAATAAACTTTCCCATCTCTTGTTCGCCTGCTGGTTCAATAAAGAAACGTATAAGGTGTTGTTTAAATAAATCCTGACATTTATGCTGGCATCGAAATCATGCTTAGGCGAATACCAGCCAAACGCTGTGTCTTGTCGCAGTAATAGCGCCAGTCACCGCTTCATACGCTACAAACATTTCATGATTGTGCGTCGGTATATGCAGACAGATATTTTTATTCCAATGGCAGCCATGCCGCCACAGCCAAATTGAATAATTAGTAGACATGAAATAGCGTAAATATTTATTGTGCATCCACAGGCTCAGGTGCGAATAGGAAAGCGATCTGCAGCCACGAAAATTAAACGGTCCAGCTGCTTCCAATAAAGCACGTGTCAAGTAGAGCCTTTATTCGGACTATTAAAAGCACGCGCAATATTTTATTAATACTGATTTACAGATTGCACTATGCGCACTTACTCACCGCGGCTACAGAGCTCTGAACCACGACTTGGGAAGCAGCACCATTATTTGCGCGTGTCGCACTGCTGACGACTAGACTTGTTTTCACTGCTGGTTGCAAGGTAAGCGTCAACAGCAGCTAACAGGGGGCTTTAGCCAAATGCCGAGGCAGCCAGGCAAGCAGCCAACGATTCATCCAGGAATGTCAGTGACGCCCTTGCTGTTTTATGTAATAAACATGAATTGTGTAATTTTATAAGCAGTATTGAAAAAGTACATAAGCATTAACTACTGTTTTAAGAAAGCCTAAATGTATATAATTGAAAGACGTCAACAGTCTACCAGTCCAGAAGAAATGTTAGGAATATTTTTTGTTTTGTTCTTGATAGGCAAGAATAATGCTTAAGATGGTTTTAGAGATATGGACTGTTAAATGCAAAGGGGAAGGAAAAACAACACGCCGATGATGGCTGAACACGTCATGTGTTCCCACCATCATCGTATTGTTTTTCGTTACGCTTTGCATTTAATATTCCTTATCTCTAAAATCATAATAAGACTAATTCTTGTCTGTAAACAACAAAACATAAAAAATATGCGCAATATTTGCCTTGGACTCGTACACTGTTTGCTCCATTAAACTGAATAATAATGAGCCCGTCATTTCCCCTTCCAACGTATGGTTAAATGTATCTAGTAACGCAAAACTCATAATAGCTATTGCACTCCTCTTGCGCAACGCAGTCGTCGTCCTGTGTTTAAAAAGCCACTTGGCGGTTGGTCTTACGCCTCCGATGCCACCTTTGGCAGAAGGCATTGTCGGTTGAGAAAGCGTATTGAAAATAAATATTAACTTCAATTGTGTTCAATTGATTTTGAGCGCACGAAAGCAATGTCATATTATAGGGGAAAGGACCTTTAAATTGACGCAAAAATATTGCAATAAAGAACAGCAGAGTTCTTTTGAGAATGAACAGGGTGCAGGTAAGAATACAAGTGTATGTAAAATTTATTAGGTGCATGTGAGCCGCTACGTCCCCTTCATGGATCACTGCCTTGTCGTGGCGGAGGGGCTTGCGAAACTCGATGAAGTCGTGAGCTCTGCTGTGAAGGCCACCCAAGATAGACAGGTCACGGCAGAGAGTTCTGACAAAATGTGATTCACTGGAGAAGGTAATGGCAACCAACTCCAGTATTTCCTGCCAAGAAAACATTATGACCAGTCACAATACCATTAATGATATGGCGCCGGAAGATGAGCCCCACAGGTTGGAAGGCGTCCCACATGTTACTGGGGATGAACAAAGGGCGATTCCTAGTAGCTCCAGGACGAATGAAGCGGCTGGGCTAAAGCCAAAAGGATGCTCAGTTGTGGATGTGTCGGGAAGCGACCGGAAAGTCCGATGTTGCAAGGAGATAAATCACATAGCCACACGGAATGTAAGATCTATGACGCAAGGTAAACTGGATGTCGTCAAGCTAGAAATGGAGAGATTGAACATTGATATCTTGGGTATCCGCGAGCTCAAGTGGACCGGAATGGGAGAATTTATTTCCGGCGACCATTATGTCTTTTATTGTGGGCGCGAATCCAGGAGAAAGGAACGGAGTCGCTCTCATAGTAAGCAGAAGAATGGGCAAAGCAGTGCTAGGGTACAACCCCAAAAACGACTGAATGATTTGACTTCGGATCCAAGGTCAGCCTTTCAACATAACAGTTATCCAAGTCTATGCACCGACCACTACTGCTGAAGAAGCTGACTTTGAGGAATTTTATGCGGACCTACAATGCCTTTTAGACCGCACCCCATCATCAGACGTCGTTTTTCTCATAGGAGACTGGAATGCTAAGGTCGGGAGTGAAAAAATATCCGGAATTATAGGCAAGTTCGGTCTTTGCGAGCCAAATGAAGCTGGGCAGAGGCTAGTAGAGTTTTGTCAAGAAAACAACCTGACCATAGCGAATACTCATTTTCAACAGCCCAAGAGGCGCCTGTACACATGGACTTCACCGGACGATCTGTACAGGAATCAGATCGATTATATTCTTTGCCGACAGAGATGGAGAAGCGCTATACAAGCAGTAAAAACAAGACCTGGGGCCGATTGTGGCACCGATCATCAGCTTCTTGTTGCCAAAATTAAGCTTCGATTGAGGAAAACGCAGAAAACTAGGCCTTTCAGGTATGATCTGGATCAAATTCCATTAGATTGTGCTGTGGAAGTGAGGCATCGATTTCAAGAATTAGATCTAGAAGACAGAAAGGCCGTAGAGATGTGGACTGATGTTCGTGATATAATACAAGAAGTTGCTACTAAGGTAGTTCCAAAGCAAAAGAAATGCAAGAAAGCAAACTGGTTATCTGAAGAGCCTTTGCAAATAGCTGAGGAAAGGAGGATGGCAAAAGTTATGGGGGAAAGAGAAAGATACAAGGTTCTCAATGCGGATTTTCAGAAAATAGCAAGGAGAGATAAGAATGCCTTCCTGAACATACAGTGCCAAGCAGTTGAGGACAACAGCCAATTAAGCAACACAAGAGCTCTGTATAAGAAAATCAAAGATATTAAATGAAGCTTCTGTGCTAAGCTGGGCGTGATAAAGGACAAACAAGTCAAGGACCTCACTGAAGCCTCAGGGATAAAGAAGAGGTGGCAGGAATACACGGAAGAACTGTACAAGAAGGACCCGAATGTGCAAACCCAACGTAAGACGGTTTTGATTACTGATCTCGAGCAGGTCATCCTGAAGAGTGAAGTTGAATGGGCCTTAGCCAGCCTTGCTAAGAACAAAGCTAGAGGAATTGATGGCATTCCACTGAGTTTCTTCAAAACCTCAACCATGACGCTGTTAACATTCTGCATACATTATGTCAGAAGATTTGGACAACCCTGCAGTGGCCACAGGATTGGAGGAGGTCAGTTTACATCCCCATTCCAAAGAAAGGCAGTGCCAAAGATTGTTCCAACTACCGCACGATCGCGCTTATTTCGCATGCTAGCAAGGTGATGTTGAAAATCCTCCAAGGTAGGCTGCAGCAGTATGTGGATCGGGAGCTTCCGGACGTGCAAGCTGGGTTTCGCAAGGGCAGAGGAACTAGAGACCAAATTGCCAACCTTCGCTGGATCATGGAAAAAGCAAGAGAGTTCCAGAAACCCATCTACTTCTGCTTTATTGATTATGCGAAAGCGTTTGACTGCGTAGAGCACAGCAGATTGTGGCAAAGCTCTGCAAGAGATGGGAGTTCCAATTCACCTCATCTATCTCCTCAGGAACCTGTATGAAGGGCAAGAGGCCACAGTCAGAACTGGGCATGGTCTTACTGATTTTTGTCCGATTGAGAAAGGAGTGAGGCAAGGCTGCATACTGTCGCCCTGCCTATTTAACCTATATGCAGAGTGCATCATGAGGAAGGCCGTTCTGGACGAGTCTTCAGCTGGAGTGAATATTGCTGGAAAACGTATCAACAACCTTAGATATGCGGATGATACCACTTTAATGGCAGAAAGGGAAGTGGAACTCAAGAGACGTCTGATGCGTGTACAAGAAGAGAATGAGAAGTTTGGGCTTAAACTGAACATCAAAAAGACAAAGATCATGGCGTCTTGCCCTATCAAGTCCTGGAGCATCAATGAACAGGAGGTGGAAGCTGTGACAGATTTTCTCTTCTTGGGCTCCAAGATTACCTCGGAAGGAGACGGCAGACATGAAATTAGGAGACGCCTGCTTCTGGGAAAGAGAGCAATGGTTAGCCTTGACCGCCTAGTAAAGAGCAGAGACATTAGTCTGCCAACCAAGATCCGTATAACTTGTGCTATGGTCTTTCCAGTTGTGATGTATGAATGCGAGAGTTGGGCTGTGAAAAAGGCTGACCGCTGAAGAATTGGCGCGTTTGAATTGTGGTGCTGGCGGAGACTGTTGAGAGTTCCTTGGACGGCCAGAAGATCAAATCAATCAATATTGTCGGCCATAAACCCTGACTGCTCATTGGAGGGTGAAATTCTAATGTTAATGCTCAACTACTTTGGTCATCTGATGAGAAGATAGGAGTCGCTGGAGAAATATTTGATGTTGGGAAAGGTTGAGGGTCGGCGGAGAAGGGGTAGGCAGCGAACGCGATGGTTAGATGGCATCCTCGAGGCACTGCAGATGAAGTTATGTGATGTTAGGAAGATAGTGAGAGCCCGGTAAGCGTGGCGTGACATGGTCCATAGGGTCACGAAGAGTCGGACATGACTGAACGACTGAACTGAATTGAAGACGCTACGTAGGTCCAAATAACCAGCTGCATCGCTACGGCGCCAAACGAGGAAAAATGCTTCGTAAGCGCATTATATCGTTCGTCAGTGCATGGGAATCTTACCACAGGGTTGTAGATTAACTGATTGATCACTTTTCAGATGTAATTGTCAGCGTCAATTGTTCTCATTTAAAAGCCGAAGTTTTGACTTCATGGAAGAGAATCCGCTTCGCGTTCGTGAGGTGCCACATTCGAAACCTGGTTCCGCCGGATACCCACCGGTGTACAATTGGCACAAGCTTTCGCCCTTCCTGTTGCTTCGCCCTTCAGGGATGAAATGCTTGGGAAAGGGGTCATGGACCAAAAGCTGTGCCCATATAGGTTAGTTCTTCTGTCCGCCATCGGACATCCATAAGTCAGCCTCGAGTGACAGAAGCGCATATGCGGCCCTTTTTTATGGAACTGCTGGTGATGCGAGGCTCAAACTCAGAACTCAGACGAACGTGAACCATCTTTCCAGGCTGCGAGGTTGTTCGAACCTGGGTTTGTTCCATGTGCACAGTGGAGGTTTGTAGCTCCTCCCATGCACACACGCCTAGGAGAGCCAAGCGCTAGGGCAGGGGAAGCCGTACCCATTTTACTGGTGGGTGTCCGGTGGTGCTTTTCGAACTCTCATTGCCAATTGCACAGATTATTTCTATCCCCACTGAGTCAGAGCTATGCGTTTCACAGATTGCTATCGTAACATATCTAGAGAAAGGTTGTCACAATTCATTTCGCTACCTTTGTAGCAATGAAGGCAGTCATATTACAAACTCTAGTGTACCCAGTGCCAAGTTATGACCATGGCTAAATTGCAAGCTTTTAGTTATTGTTAGCAGAAGTGTGTCGTGTCTTTCTAAATAAGAAACTCATTTTGCGTGTAGAAATTCACGAACCGGGCGTAGAAACGAAATTAGAGGCAATGCATGGAATGCACATTGCCATGCCTATTCAGCATTCAAATGTACCTCCTCAGATCTTCTTTCTACTTTGGGTCATGTTGGAGCCGGTTCTTGTCTTGTTTTCGCACGGTAATTTGGTTCTGCTCTTTTTGTCAAACAGCTTCTCTTTACATGACTTCTGTCAGTAACATCTGCTTCGATGCTGGCTAGGCCCATGTTGACCACATGACGTGTTCGCCTGTATGTCAATTCCTTATCACCGACCCTTACTAGCTTTCGTTTCAGAATCTGGCCTAAACCTTTATCTGAAAATAACCATTTTATGTTGCAAGGCGTGCAAACGCAGTAGATGATGTCTCGTCCCCCTGATGGCCTCTCTGATAGGTCGCGATACTTTAGCTGTTTTTCTTTTCTCACTGATCGGCAAACTGCTCATGAAACGTTTTTTTTTAAGTAGAGCCCTATAGGGCTGTTTTTTGTTTTTAAAGCACCCGTGTTTTTTGTTTTGGGAGCTCAACATATACTTGAGGGTGCATATGTAAGGAATTGCGTAAATCTGCGAAACCTGACTCTTATCTCCAAAGAAAAATAACAAGCCTATTTGATTCGAGTAGGTTGGCGAAACCTCCATTGATGAGTCTTAAAAAGGGCATCACATCCTAGGGAAGGAGTGGCTCTTGTTCCCGGGTGCTGGCCAACCGTTTATGACTCGCGGCGTCCTTTCCTGACCACAGTACCAGCCGCATTTGTAGGGCTGGTTCGGATCTGGAGACCACGATCTCGCAAACCTTTAGGTCCACGAAGTTCCTGCGAGATGGTGGTTGTAAGTCCCGGAAGAGGTAATAAATGTGATCCAAAATAGCTCCCGGAGCCTAAAAAAAAAGGCAGGAATTTTACAGGGCATCTTTTGCTTCCACGCTGAAGAATGGACGACGCACAGAACGGAGCACGACAACATTCACTGCTGATGATTTTCCGGAACTTGAGGACTGCATAAGCCAGCAGGGTGCAATAAAAAAAGAAATTGCGTTGCTGTCAGTACAAATTTTCCCCCTGCGACAAAAGACAGCGCGTATAGGTCTACGCCGAAAGGAAAGTTTTGAAAAACAGAAAGAAAGATACACTTGCAGGCAGTACGACAACAAGGTTAGTGGATCCTCCGAATTGGAAAGCTGCCGCTAACACAACAAATGGGAGGCGGTGCTGAACACGCTTACGCAACTGACACACCTCATTCATAGCAGCATCCTTCATAGATAGAAATAGCCGAAACAATTGCCAAGAGATTACACAATGGAACTGCAGAGGGCTCATAATAAAGTTGAGGAAATGACAATGTTATTGTATGGCAAGCAGTATTCATTGGCGTTCTTGATACAGGAACATAATAGGCTAATTCAATAACAGGATATATAGGGTACCAGTGTCCTATCCCTGATAAACGAGCAAGGGCAGAGGCCGAAACGCCAGGAAAAGCTGCCGTCCATATTAGGGCCAACATTCCCCAAACGCCACTTGACTTGAGCAAGTGGTGCAACACTCCGCAAGACGTAATTGCTGTACTCACGCGTCTAAACAAAACGCCCCTGATATTAGTGTCCGTGTACACTCGTCAAAGAAACACAGTACTTAATCTTGGATGGCTTAAGCATATTCGTAATTCATATCCTGGAATTGCGATACTAATCGGGGGAGATTTTAACGCTCCGCAAACTGCATGGGGACATGATTAAAATTCTAAAAGGGGTGATCAAGTTCACACTGTCTTTGCAGAAATGAAATTTACACTGCTAAATCATCCAGGGGTTGCAAAACTACCTGCAAAACAAACACACTCACCAGACTTGTTGTGGTGTAAAGTCACTGGTGCACCACAATGGCAGGCGGAATTAGATGCATGGGATAGTGAAAATGCACTCATTGGTATTGGTCTTAATTTGGGGCTTATGAGGAAAATTCCAAAGAACAATTTTGTAACACACTGGGATGGTGTACGCCAGAATACCCGAACTCCTTCACTTAGCACGGATACTCTTGTTACCACCCTTCAAACGGTACTTAAAGATCACACAATTACAACTGCAGTGAACGAAGATCAGCCAGCTCCCGACCTTCACCTACTAAAACTTTCGGCATGCCGAAAACGGGCCGAGATATAGGCTGGTCGGCATACTAAAGACGTGCAAAGAAAAATTGAAGTAAACTGAGTAACAGCACAGGCACGCTGATATGAAAAACAACTGGTTCACAGGAGATGCAAGGACTGATGTAGTCATTTGGGCTCAGGAACGGTCAGCAAGGCCCTCTGGAGGACATTTCGTGACATGGAAAAAATGCGGCAGGTCACAGATCATGCGGAAAGTATTGCACTGGCATTACAACTCACACCAGAGGAATTTGCAGATCAGGTTGCTGCATTTTCGTCCCTAACAGAGGACAGTTTCAGGCGCCTTCACCGACAGTGGATGTGGTGGATATAACAGGAATAACGTTACCATGTACCAAATTGGAATTATTGACTGGTATAGAAGAAGCGAACGGTAAAACTGCGCCTGGGCATGACGATGTTCCTTATGGAGTCTTCAGGAATTTAGAAGGAACCGCAGTTTACAGCTTATTGGATGTGTTAGATGATGTATGGCAAGGAAGAGAGATTCCACTCGGCTGGAAACACTCGGTGGTGGTCCCGATACCAAAGGCTGGGAAACCTCCCAGAAGCCTAGAATCTTTGCGGCCTATCTTACTAACACCCACAACCTGCCAAATATATGAAAAGATGATAACCACCCGCCAGTCATGGTGGTTGGAAAGTAATAAAAAATACCATGCTTGACAAATTGCGTTCTGAAACAGCCTTGGTACAGAGAATGACTTGGCTATGCTGGCTGAAGACGTCATACACGTGTCGCCTTATAACCACTTTGTGCTCACAGTATTGGCTACCGACGTGGCGAAGGCATACGACAACCTGTTGGATTCCAAGATTCTTAGCAACATGGAATGTATGGGCATTCCCTTGCTGGTCATAAAAGAAGTAGATAATCTGATTAAGGACAGGACGTTTTCTATCCGAACAGAGGCGTGCCACAAGTGTCAGTGTTAGAACATTTGATATTCAATATTGCACTGATTTTATTGTTGTGGAAATTAGCTGAAATACCAGAAGTGAGGTTCATGATATACACAGATTATGTCACGATTTGGTCTGCTCATAAACAACTTGAGGGACAGAATTTGTATCGGCAAGAGGCTTTAAATACAACAGATGAGTACGTTCAAGGTGCAGGTCTGAAGCGTCACCTCAACAGTCCAGATACATTCATGTTGCAAAGAAGAATGGAAGAAAACAACTGGCAACGCAAAGAGTCACACTAAAGATTAGAAGTCAGGCATTGCAAGAGGTTGGTGAGTTAAACGTTCTTGGCCTAGAAATTCACAATTCCGCAAGTGAACACAAAGGCTCCATAAGGTGAAAAATTAGCAGCGACTTCCTTAAACTTGATAAAATGTATTTCGCCTAGGGGAGGAGGAACTCGAGTGGACATGGCAAGGCGTCTTGTTCAATCGGTGTAACAGCCGAGGGTACTATACCAGGCCCAATTACAAAGACTCACGAGGCGGCAGTGGGCGGAATTGGAAACAATAAATAAAAACGCAATGCGCACAATCGCGGCCTTACCATAATTTACCCCTATTCATATTCTCCAGAACTTTGCACAGCTGAATACGTTCACAGAATTAATTGAACAACGAGAGGCAACAAGGAATATGAAGCGAAACTACGTTATGCCCAGAGAATCCTTGTATGACGAATTGGCAGTGCAAACACCAACAAAGGCAGACCCCCTTCCGTGGGAATTCACGACAATTACGACAATTAAGCTACTCGGCTTCGTCGTAAAGAAAACCTGGCATCTCGACATCTGGTTGATGTACTTCCTGCCACCTGCATTACATATACTGACGCATCAATTATAGGATATGGCGGTAGAACAGCAGCAACAAGCCCAACACACTGTGAACTAAAAGTACATAATGAATATGCATCAGAATACCCTGATCCGCTTCTGACGGAACTATATGCAATCCGCGATACAATGGAGGCCATAAGTAAAATAGATCCCATAACAGAAGCCTGCATCTATACAGACTCCTTAGCTGCCGTAAAACAAGTGAAGAAAGCAACAAAGACACTATGTGTAACCCAGGAAATTCACGCACTCAATAAAAAAAAAAGATATGCGTCCAGATACACTGGAAACATGAGGATGCTCAGAACGCTTAGCAGAAAAAGGTTGCCCACCTCGCACACGAAGTTCCAAACACTAATGCACCCCCCACCAGGCTCCCTTTTGATGCCCGCTCCGTTTTCCAATCTTAGCACCCTCTTTAAGGAAAAGTACACGTGCTCTCATTCCCCCCTGTGCTTTCCCCCTCCCTCATAACTTAACGAGATTGGAGGAGGTTTCCGTTAGAAGGATAAGGGCTGGGGCGGCCTTTACCCTGGCGGTAACATGCCGATGGGTATCTGAAGAAGACATCGTAGCTACTCATGACCGAAGTGTTTCATACCAGCTGCAGATGTGTATGTTCGCCACCTGCTGTGGGCTTGTGCAGGGATAAGGGCATCAAGCATAAAGATTCTGCAGGAAGTGGGACTAACCGCAAGAAGAAAAAAGGACTACTCCAAATAGCTCATCGACAACAATAAGAGCAAGAGCCTTCTCCGATTTCTTACGGACTATAATATACACGGGTTTTTATAATGTACCTTGTGGCAAGTTTACGTAATACAAAAAATAATCTTACGCCAATGAGCCCAAACTACATCCTCGCTCGTAATGTTGAGCATAACCACGTAATAGCCGCTGCTGACATGGCCTCCAAAATGAAAGCCAAAATAGTCATGGGGTGGTGCCGGTCACCTGTTAGGCGGAATGCAAAAGACAGAGGAAAAACCGTTTCCAGTTTTAATACAGCATGACCTTTCTCTCAAGTTTCCGCTGTAATGAAAGAATAAACGAAAACTGCTTGCAAACTAATATGGCTAACCACGTCATTGCATGTTATTCTGTGGCATTGTACATGAAGTATTTATATATAGTTCATCGTTTTCGAACACAATAACGATTGCTTGTATTCAGGCATTTGAACAGTTTTAACCGTATACTCTTCAGAATGTTTAGACGCATGAAAACTGATCTTACCGGAACTCGAAAGAGTATTCGGTGACCTTTGACTACAAGTCCTCCGTCTTGTGCATCTTTTTGGTATTTTTCTTCCTTGTCAAAAAAACATCGTCACGTAAACATAAATACAGCATGCTTGGCTACAGCTTCCTGCTGCAAGGGATCAATAAGCAGAGACAGCAATAAAGGTTATTTGTTTTAAAAGCGAGGGCTACAGTGCATGCTTAGCCAAAAGAAAACGCGACAAGAAAGTATGTTTGAATTTGATATTTTAGGTTCTGCTCACTGAAAACACAGTGCCCCATCGCATTTTACGTGAAGGGTACACACCTCGTTCAGGAAAAGAGCGATCTCCGTTGCGTTCGTCGTTGCAGCCGCCATAATGCAAACCGACAACTGTTCTACCCGCCGCTGAGCCTCCGTGTAAAAAAGGTTGAGTACGGAATCCGTCTTGCTTGTGTGTTTGGATGGCGGCGAACGGAAATGCCTCCGTGTGGTGTATGATGTCGGAACGGGCTTTGAATGGATCCTCAGGTGGTAGGAATTATTTCGAAGCCATCCATTACGGTTTCTCTTTCCCCATCTTCATTCACTCCTCAGTTCCTCCATTCACATAAGGCGCGGCTGAGGCGCCACTACAAAGCGTGATAGATACTACGACTTTCTACATTAAAAAAAATTACTTTTTGCATTTACACTGTCAGAGAAAACACGGAGAGTATGTCTTATCAAAGTTATGCGCTTGGTATTGGACTTTGGAAGTATTCTTGATATCGTTGACGTCACCGGTATCAGGCTGCCATTCGCTGCAACCACGAGGGCCGGGACGCCCCGATCACCATTCTGGTAGCTGCGAAAGTCATCTGCACGTGCCATGTGTGATCCCCTGAGGAAAGCGCGAGGAAGTCAATGCCTTCGCTTACATGGTTCGGGCATTTTAACACTGCAGAAAGACGAACTATTCGAAAACATGTGGTTGTCGCCGGCCATCAGCTGCCGTCAATTTGACGGTTGTGCAATAACGTGTCACACCGCGGAAAAGTGCTCACTGCGGCACTATTGTCAGAATAAGTTGATCGCTTCGACACAATTCGCCCTTATTCCTGCGCTATTCTCGAGGTTTTGAAAAATTAAATAGCGGGAGAGGGTTTCTTTCAGTTTGAACATGCTTTGATGATGAAGCAGGGTACGTAAATGCTCGCGGGCATCGTACTGGTGAGGCAACACTTTATAGTACCGTTTCGAGAGTCACTTTCGTGTGCCCGAGTTTGGTGATTGTGGAAAATCCTCAAATTTTAGCGAATGAAAATGTTCCTCGAGTATAATTTTGGCTACAGTAAACTAAAATCAACCACGAAGCGCCGGTGTGACCCGGTCCGCTTACCGATACTGCAATCGGCCGGTGAAAGTCTTCGCGAAACTTGTGAAGAGCAAATCTGACTTACTGAGGACGGTCTTCTCGTCTTCTCGCGCTATTAAGACGAAAGCCTTTATGGCTCTAACTGTCAGTGTTCGTTCTGCCACAATGCAGTGATCAATCAAATGACGTAATGATGATGTCACCAAAAAATTAAAATTCTGCTCTACCGGGAATCGAGCTTCCACCCTTGGATTTTCCGGGTTTTTTTTCAGCATGGTATTTCTTACATGTATTTACATAAAAAACAGCTACGTACATTATTTACAAAGTAATCAGTTTGTAACCGAACAAGTCGAATTGAAATATACAACACCACACAACAAGAACACGTCTCAACAATGCACTAAAAAGGGGAACAGTAGGGAAGGGGATTTTTAACGCAGGCCCAAACTACCTAACCATTTATATATACTGAATCGGTTCAATTATGTCTTTATTGCACAATACTTAATAAGTTCAGTGCGAATGCAGGAAAGCATAGGGCATAGAGCAAAAGTGTCATGTACCAGCTACCTCGTCAAGAAAATCAGAAACCTTTCACCCATTATTTTTTATTCGAGAAAAGGAATGTAGGTACTTTTTGATATTTAGGCCGACTGTAACTAGATCTGCTTTCTGAAGCCATTTTTTTTTTAATTCATGATTATTTGTCAAATTGAAGAAAGTTTTTACAGTGGAAAGTAGTAGCTGCCATTCGTGAAAGGGTTTTGACGAAGGAATTTAACTTCAGATGGGGCGCAAAGAGCAGGCACCGCTCGCGTCGCAGGTGGGGCGCTAAGTACCGGCGTCACTCGCTTCTTCTGCTTCAATTCTTCTGCTGCTTTCCAAATGTGGTGCTCCTTCCTCGCACACCTGGTAAACTTTATATATTACGTTACATATGTCTACAAATGTATGACATTCCCTGATGCAATGCCATCCAGCCTCCCAGTCTACTGCCTATCCTTTCCTTTGGCGGCCACCACTGCACAGCTCGTTAATCGTCCTCGACATTTACGAGTTGTCTAGAACCACTGTGGTGTCCTTGCGCTTCGCAGGCAGTCACAGAGGAGTTGAGCAGTCGAGCGCTGGAAACCATTACTTCAGCTGGGTTTCATTGATGTGCGCTCAAATCCATGCAGGAGTTAAATAGCAGCAAACAGCGTTAAGTCAGGCTTAATGGAGCGCGCATTCTGTAAACTAGATTGAGCCGCGTTGAACGTTAGCAGCTAACGCACGCAAGCTCGCCTTAAGCAACACCGCTACCGCCCGCTTTCCTCATGACTATACACCATCCATTTGTATACGTATATCACGTATGCGAGCGTCTGTGGCCCCAGAGCGATTTAAACCCGGTGAGAAGTCTCATGATTCCTACGCTTTCAAGGTGTGAGGTGAAGCTAAACCTTCGATTCCACAAATAAGAATTTTTGAGCCCCCTTTCTTTACTGGATAATTATGATGTCATGCAATTTAAAGCAGTTACTGAGAAAGTTTTCAGACTATATTTGAATTTCACAGCCGCAGCACATAACATCATTCATCAATGTGTTGGGATGGAGGTCTTACATATCGCACCATATGAGTTGAGGTTGATCACGGTGACTATCTAGTAGTGCTTATGTGTTCATCACAATTTCAGTGTTCACAAGAAAACTGAGTTAAACATAGAATGCTAACTATCCCGTCAGAGTTACCCCGTGATCATTTGTGCAATCTAGTAAATAAGGAGTAGCTCTAATGTATCTCTAAATGGTAAATAAAGCCCATGTTTTAAAATGCCAATAAAATATTATGTTGGGAGCTGTATTCATCTGAAAATAAAGCAGAGCGTTTGCGCCACAATAAGACGTGAGTACACTTGGAATACAGCTCTCTTTGAAATTTTGCATCTAAATATTATCTTTCAAGCTGGGGGAGCATACCACTCTACTCCTGCGCATCACTGCACACCACTGTGTCCTCGACAACACCGTACTCCGTTGGAGAGCGTATACGGCATTATAAGAGGTCTATTACAGCTTGGCGAAACGAGGCACGAGTGTTTCAAACAGCAGTAGCAGCTAAAAAGTGTTGGCTACAAGCTCTCGAAGTAAATTAGTCACAAAAGATACGTACGAAAATAAAAATTTCTACTTTTGTTTCAAGCTATTTGATCTGCTCTATATATGTCAATAAAGGCTGCTGTGGCAATGGCCTCACGAACATGATTTAAATTGATGTGGTGATAATTATCTTTATCACCAAATGTATTTCTACAGAGGTCATTCTGCAGGATTGAAGCTAACACTCCTCTTGTAGGCCAGACTCCAGGAAAGCTTGGTTTTACATTTCTACAGCCTCTATAACCAGCTCATCGTGCACTGTGCACCGATTATTGTGCTCCTAGACAAGGAAATTGTCTCTCACGCACTCCTTGTCCAATATTTCAAAGCATTCATGCTTCTTTTTTGGTTCCTCGCTGTCATGTCCCCATAGCAAACAATATGATTTTCCTGAAAGCAGAAAACTGCATGTTAAATAAGTCGTAAAAAGGGCATATACTATGCGGAACCATTGCGAGATGATTATTCGATTGCAAAAATTCAAACAAATAGTAAATTTGTTAATGGGCGGGTATTACTGCCCTATACATTTGAATGCCTGTTTCACAACATGCAGTAAATATATAAAGTAGCAGTGAAGAACTGTCAAATGGACAGTGCTATGGGTTCTCATCCTAGATATCCCATAATATCCTCGTGTCAGAGCTGAAAAAAGAAGGGTGACAAAAATGCGTTTAACTTTCTCACGCAGATTGTAACCATCACCAAAATCAGGCCTCTTAGTATCAACATGTTTCCGAAGAAAGAGTTCTATGCAGAGTAATTTAAAGTGGGGATCATTGTTATAAGAAACAGCGTTTACGCCGCTGATGACTCAATGCCTACAGGGTTTATTTATATATACTGTCTAGGCTGAGGCATTACAGAGAGGAGTGGGTTAACGCATGCATTAAGAACAAAAAACAAGAACGGGGAATTGGATTCATTATACAACATTAAAAATGGTGCAATAAACGGTATTGGCAATGGTTGTTTGCAAGAAACTGGTGTCAGTAATGGCAGTGACCAGTGTGACCAGTATGTGACATGGCCTCCCCGGTAAATCCATGTGGCCAAAATAAAGAGATGAAAACATTTAAATTAAACAAAGCGCACCATATAATCATCCAATCTAGTTGGAATTCAGCTGACGTAATGTTCGTTTGACGTCTGTGTAAGATGAAGCTGGGACTATGCAAAAGCCGAATAACGTTACACAGTTAACAGCCCACCTCTTGGTGTGACAAAACACAGGTTAAATTTCCTTCAAGCGTAAAATGCCCAAATTTCACTTACATAAGGGATACAATTATTTGAGAAAAACTGTTAAAAGAAATGCTTACTATTACTTGTAGCCATGACGAAACAAGCCCAAAGCAACTACTAATGCATATTTCTACATGTATTCTATGCACACATATTCATAATTATATCCGCTTACACAGCTTAAAAACATGGAAGAAATTCGGGGCACGTTTTTGCGTTTTTCCTAGCAATACTTCTGTATGAGCTGCGATCATAGAGCTTGCTCAGTGGCAAGCATAGGATTCTTCATGAGTTGTGATATGCCGAATTTCCCTCGTGGATTTTCAGAGCCTCGCGAAGAAGTATTTGAATAGGCTAGACCGAGGCGCACCCTTGACCATTTCAGCAGAAAATTTGCAGAGGAAGTATAGGGAGCATTGTCCCGCCTAATACTTTCTGTTTCACATTCTCCTGGGTACAGCTGGGTTTTACTTTATAAAAATCTTATTTTACGTTCTTTCCTTCCGCGCATCTAATGCCTTGTTTGGAGCGCTTTACTGAGGATTAAAAGGTGATTCTTGGCTGATACGTTTCTGCAAAAACTCTTGCTCTGATAGACTCCTATGGTAACAAGCCAGAGACATCATGTGCCTTCTCTTCAGAGCTATCCGCGATGAGCTCTCTACCTAATAATAGTTGTGCGCCACATATCTTACCATGCTAGCACAAAATTACGAACGCTGAATGAGGCTGGTAACGCACCTGCATAGCAAAGTTTTCTGATCTTCTACGGTTTTCGTATGGGCATTGTTTGTCGAGCGATACATTCCTTTTTTCAGTTCAAAGTACGTCGTAGATGTGGCCCAGAAAAACTCTTAAGCGGGATCCTGGTTTTCACTGGGATATATTTCAGAGCACTTTAATAAAAGAACTACCCATTAATCCTTACGGCATCCGGTTTCTACCCGAACAAAGTGACGAGGTCCCATATGACATGATTATGGTGCTGGGCCTCCATAGCATTTGGAAAACGTAGATGGCATTTAGGCACGCCGAAGAAAATGTACGATCTGTCAGGGACTTCATTGAAAGTGTCACATTTCTTAGAGGTGTTCTCAGCAGTCAGCCTGAGCAGCTTCAGTGGATTAATGCGATTGACGCACTGATAATAATGAAAAGGTTTTAAGAAATCTTAAGTCAAAGGTAGGCTAGTGATTTCTATGCCTGTATGTACTTTGTTGACCGGCTATTAAGAAAAATAAAACCGGGGTGTAGCGCAGTTGGTAAGGCGCTCTTCTGGTGATCCAAGGGATGGAGGTTTGATTGCCGGTGGTGACAAGGTATATTTCTTTATTTTTAAACGTGCGCTCTGGAAAGTAAGACATCCCTTGGCGAAAGCCTCTGCCCACAGCTCCTGCTTAAAACAATAACGCATTAAAGGTTTTAGCCTTAAAAGGTCACCAGTTCTAATATGGCAGCGCTACCTGAAACAGAAGCCCGAAAATTGCAAGCTGATGCGTGAGTCAGTATATATCAAATAATTGGTTAGAGGAAGTGAAAGGCGCCATACTTATCCGACTTGCTTTTGTGGACACGTAAACCGCGCCATAAGGGGGCGGGAGAACGGGGGGAAAGGTAGTGGATACAGAGAAAATCGGGTGCCGTAGTGGAGGGTTTCGGAGTAATTTCGACTACCTGGGAACCTGTGATGTGATGCGGTAACAACTTTATTTTTCCACTAAATAAGGAGGCCCCAAATCCCCGCCCCAGGCACACAGGCCTACGGGACGGGAGCCGAGACCTCCACGATTAGAAGCAGGCAAAGAGGTCTTGGCTCTTCGCGGCTTCTTCTGCCAGGCGGATGGCTTGTTGCTGTGGCGCAGGGACCTCGCTCCGTAGTAGGCTTCCCAGGCTTCTCTGCAATTTATATTTGGTTTAGCCCCTGGGGAGCTAACACATTCCCAGATTAAATGATCGAGGTTCGCTCTCTCCCCACAGTGTTTGCATTTATCGTTTTATCTATCGTCCATCTGGACATAATATGCCCAGGTCGGGTTTACAAAATTCCCAGCTTGCAGGCGCCGCCATGCGACTGCCTCCCTATTTTTAGACTTTTATCCAGTGGTAGCACCAGTCTCCTGCTTAACGTGTAATTTTGAAGAATCTCCGTATACTTTTGCAGACGCTCGTCCATGTTCCGGCAGTCGGGCGGGTCCACATTCACCCGGAAGTAGAGAGCTCGGGCTAATAGTGGGCCGCTTTGTTGCCAGGAGCGGACGTATGTGCAGGGATCCAAATTAGCCGAGTTTTTCTGTTTAGTCGTCTACTGGTCAGAATCCTTGTCGCTTCCGGAGAGACCCTACCCTTTCGAAAATTCCAAAGAGCCGTTTTGCTACCGCTGATTATGAAAGTGGCTTGCGTTCCGACGCAAACAAGTGCATATAGCAACTTCTTCAGCCGTTTCAGCGTTGCGGCTTCTAATGGTGGCGGCTGATGCCGGGGCACCTCGGCCGTCGACCACCGAGGCGACCGCCGCCCCGTTTTGCCACTTGCCGCAACCACGTACCGTAACCGACTTGCTGTCCATCGAATTAAATCGTCTGATTAGTGCTTCTGCTCTCTTCTCTCTCATCTGTTTGTTAAATATGGGATGCTTGTTGGAAGAGAGGGGGGGGGGGGAATTATTATATTTTCTCGGCAGTCCTGTGGGACACTTAATTTTTCTCGTAGTCTTCGATCTGCCTGCCGGCCTACCATTTCAAGTATAGTTCTGCCTGTGGTCATTTGACTTAATCTTTTCAGCTGCGAAACTCTGACAGCCTCAGCTATTTCGTCCCAGCTATTGTGCACTCCCATAGAAAAGAGCCTCTCTGTGGATGTGGTTATGGTAAGCCCAGGGCCCTCTTTATGCACCGTCTAATGAGAGAGTCTAACCTCTTCTTCTCCTCCGACCTGAAATTTAAGAACGGCATTGCATAGCTCACGTGACGTATTACGTAAGCTTGGGTTAGTTTAAGCAAGCTTCTTTCCTTCAGGCTTTGTCCTTTCAACGCGATCCTTCTAAATATTCCAATGGCTTGCGTTGCGAATCCCTCTACTTTTTATTGTTCCATCCTTATATTCTTTCTCCTGAATGAATAGTCCTAAGATTCTGATTTGATTTACCTTTGGAACTGGTTTCCTTTCTACTTTATTGTCAAATTTCCAGCTGCTCTTGCATCGGAGTAAATTTGGGTTATAGATGAATGATTCAAATTTTTGCGGTGAGCACGATAGACTCCTATTGGCAGCATAATCTACAACAGTGTCCGCCGCAGCCTGCAGGCGCGCCTCAATGCTCGCAACACTACCCTGGTTAATCCAGAGATTGATGTCATCCGCATAAATACTGAAATTTAGCGCCTTTATGCCCTCACAGCTTTTTGGGGGCCCCTCATCGCCCCGATGAAAAGGAACGGGGACAGAACCGAGTTCTGCGGCGTGCCCCTGCTCCCCAACATCACTGTGGGAGACTGAATGTCTTGAAACTTCATGCAAGCAGTTCTGTTTGACAAAAAGTCCGTGATCTACCCGTATGTTCGTGCACCTACTCCGATTTCTTGGAGACCGTAGAGGATCGCTTTGTGTTTAACTTTATCAAAAGCCTCAGTCATGTCCAGGCCGAGAATCGCTTTGGCATCTCTAGAACGCGAGTCGATTAAGTCGTATTTCAGTCCGAGCATCCCGTTCTGCGTGCTCAAACCCGGTCGGAAGCCGACCCTCTCGTGCGGCCGCAGGTCGTTTTTCTCCATAAAGCGCGTCAGCCGTATCTGGACTACATGCTCCATCAATTTCCCCATGCATGAGGTTAGAGAAATAGGTCTTATATTTTCTGGTTTCGGGGGTTTGCCCGGCTTTGGGATTGGAATTACGTTTGCCGACTTCCAGCGCCGAGGCAGGTGGCCTTGAGTCCAAATTCCTTGCATATACTTCGTAAGAGCGCTGACGGAGTCATCATCCAGATTTCTTAAAACTGTATTAGTTATCACGTCAGGGCCCGGGGCCGATTTCGCTTTTAGTCCCAATATTTCTGCCCTGACCTACCGCCTCCGTGACGGGTGCGTCCAGGTCCTCGTTGGGAGCTTAGTCATACTCTGGGAGGGGGGCACTATGAGTATCGCCAATGTACATGTTGATTAGTGCATCCATAAATTCAGCGTCAGTATTCTTAAACGCGTGCCTGGCTTTTGATATTATAATTCCTGATTGGGATTTTGACCTTGTATGTTCTAATAGGTGTCTCAGTAGACCCCGCGTTCTGGAAAGGCTCATGCATCCTTCCATCTCGTCGCATCTGCTGCACCAATTCCGTTCGCATAATTTGACCGCATAATTTTCTATTTCTTTGTTATGTCTAGCTATCCTCCTTTTAAGATTACGGTTCAACATTTGCTTTTTTAGTCTGCGCTCCATACGATGTTTTGCCTCCTTCATGTGAAGCAGTTTGCTATCAGCTATCTCCGGGGCAACGTCCCCTTCAAGAGTGTTTGTTGCCTCTCCAACGTGAAGTATGAGGACCTCCGTCTATTTTTCTATGTTGGTAATTTTCCGTGCGGCAGCCTTCTCCCGCTTTTCCTTAAATAGGTCATATTGCGTAACCCTTGGGTGACACACGCGGCGCGTCTTTACTCCTTTTTTAAGAATCGAGGCCAGAATGAAGTGGTCGCTGCCAAACGTTTGCTCCGATTTTTGCCAGTTCAGATCTGTCACATTTTTGGAGAAGGTCAAGTCAAGGGAAGTGTTTACGCAGACGCTGTTACCCACCCTGGATGGAAAAAAAGGGTCCGTGTGCAAGGTGAGTCCCTCCAGCTCGTGCGCGTCTTCCCATAACTGCCTGCCTTTAGGATCTTGTTTAGCGTAGCCCCATTCCAGGTGCGCCGCATTAAAGTACCCGGCTATTAGCAAGCGGCCACTCCCGGCTGTGATTATTGCTTTTTATCGTGCGGTGACGTCGCACAGTATTGGGACGCCTCTTCGTTTCACCTGCACTTAAACGCACCCGCCCGCGTCCGGGATCGAATCCTGCTACTCCAGCAAAGGATTCTGGCATCTTAACCACTGCACCACTGCGAATAATTTTCCTTGTTGCAGCAAAAACAAGAATACTAAAACAACTTCTTTTGAGTGAAGGTTTGCTTCGCCGCGGTGGTGCAGATCACAAAATTGCACCACAAAGGCGGAGCAAAGCTTCAGTCAAAGATTCAGAATTAGAACAATCCACACGTGGTCTCTAGAACGATGCAGGTATTCAATGATTACAGCTGAAAGCGGTAACCGAACAAAAAATTGACTGACAACTACATCCTACTATGAAATGCCCAGTTGACGCTGCTGTAAGGTAGGAGGATCCACACGGGTTATTGGCGTTTTCACCACAAGTGATCAGGATTGCCCTCGGTCGCTACCGCAGCTTTCGAAATTTCTAGAGGATTTTAGACTGCTTAAAAACATGCTGCATATGTGTCACTCTGGCTAAGCTCATTGAAACTCGGCGGAGTACAACTACCATATTATGGACGCGTGCAGGCAATCTTACCGGCGATGGTAAGGCAGTTCACCCATCCTTTACAAAGCTTCAGTGCAACGTAAATATTCAAAATGACTACCATGTGACTAAGGAATCTTTGGGGAGCACAATTAAACTCGTCTCACATCGAGCTGTAACGAACGGCAGAGCAAGGCGTGCGAAGAGAGAGAAGAGTCAATATCTCGTGCATTGGGCAGAGCAAGTGGCGAAGGCACAAGAGCGGCTCCGAGCGGCTTATTGAAGTACCGTGACAGGTGGTACGTGGCCTCCGCGATCTACAGCGCTGCGCCGGAGCCAATCGCGGGGGCCGCGGGTGGTGCAGTGGTCGAGCTGTCTGACGGCACGACTAATGTTGAGCTGGCTGAGGAGCTCCTCTTCGGCTGAAGTGAATCGTTCAGCGTGTGCGACACGATGCCGTCCCGTATGCAAATGACGCGAAGAGCAGCTTGGGACCTTTAGTAGTGGCCTTTCCCGCATTTGATCATATAGCCAAGGCTGTCAAATTCAAATAAGGTTCATCCAAAAATACTACTAAATAAGCGATTGAGAAAGCAATTTTTAAGAAGAGACGATCGTATACGACGCGTGCTGACTTTCCGCTTGCCGAAAACTCGAATACATTCGGCTCCCCTGATAGGAAGAAACAGCGACGAGAGAAACGAAGTGATTTCGCGCTCTCTATGCTCTCCTCTCCTTCTTGAAGTTTCGAACGTGATTAGCTAAGTGCGCACCGTGACGGGAGAGTTGCTATTGGGCGGTCATCGATAGGAGAAACAGTTAGGCCCTCAATTTTAAGAAGTCGAGATTAGGGAGTTTGGAGCAGTATAGTGAAGTAATGCACCATGGTGTGCACCGCATATGTAGCATGAGCCAGTCGCTTTGTAAATAGAATAGAATTTGCCTCTATCTGTTGTGTAACTATTGTGTACCATTTGTTGTTAATAGAGTACCAATCTCAGCTTGGTCCTATGCTCTCGTAGCGTCGTGTTTCTTCTCCCTGACAAATGGACACCGCTCCCACTCCGCGCAATTAAAATCCTCGGCGTACTTCGGACAATCGCCCAATTTACTACTACTGCGGTTTCACTGGACATGTGTCCCGTCGATGTCGGTGTCGCATGACCGCGAAACTACACTTGAGCAGCCTCAAAACGTACTACGATCCGCTCCTCTTGCCCTCGGCATAGATCGCCAGGGTGGCTACTCTTCGCTCCGGGGGAACTGTAGTAAACTATGCGAGGATATCACGAGGATGAGAACGACGAAGAGCCGGTGCGCTGCTCGAGCTCGCTTGTATGTGCCTATACTGGCTGCATTCTGCTACGGCCCACCGTGCAGCTTAGCGAGGGAGATTATCCCAGTTAAAACAGAGTAAAACCGCCCTTTCAATATATATATATATATATATATATATATATATATATATATATATATATTGACCTACCTGTACATTTCGCCTTTAATGCCGTGGCGGACACGTGGGCAGCATATCTCTTTTTACACGTTTTTATAGTATTAATATTTCTCTGGAAGTAATGAATAACAGTCTGTTACATTCGCTACGACAAAAGTCCCTAGAGGAAAAACGTTGGCTCGCATTTTCTCTCTCTCTCTCTCTGTCTCTTTTCACTGTGCTTCGGGATGCTTGTTGCTCGGCACCTCGCTTTGTTCGCACGCCGTCAGTGTGGAGGCATTGGATGACAGAACAGCAACAGTCGTGTTTCTGCCAGTGCGATGGTCTTTTGTGTCTGGCTCGAACGGCAGTTCTACGACGAGCGCGACGGACATATGGCCATTAGTTGTAGCAGCAATACACCATGGTTTTATCACAAGCTGCGGCGTATGAATAACAAAAAAAGCGACTTTATCGGCAGGCCAAAAAAGATGGTAGTTTAGGCGCGTGGGAAAGGTATAAGAAATGCGACAGAGAATACCAGTTATTATTAAAATCCACTCGACGCCAGTTTTTCAATCATGACTTGTCCTCTCTGTTAACCAACAACCCTCGTAAATTTTGGCGCATCATAAATCCCAGCTTTCATCATGACATTTTGCTTTCGGACAGTTACGGCGTCATAATAAATGAATCCGATTGTGCTCAGGTTCTTAACGTTACCTTCTCATCAGTTTTTACCAAGGAAGACATTAGCTCATCTCCTATCTTAATTACATTTCATGACATCTGCATGCCTGACATAGTTATTAACGAAGCAGGTATTTCAGTTTTATTAAACAATCTCAAAATTACAAGTAGCTCGGATCACCTTGGCTTTAACAATAAGATACTAAAAAATACATCCAGAAGCATCTCCGCTATCTTGTCCTGTTTATTCTCGCAGTCGTTATCGAACGGACTAATTCCTAATGACTGGCGTGTCGCAAAGGTAATTACCTATATTCAAATCAGGTGATCGTTCCTCCCCACTTAACTATCGACCCATCTCTTTAACCAGCAACTTCTGCAAACGTCTAGAGCATATCATTCATAGCCAAGTCATTAACTACCTCGAAGATCCTAACATTATTTTCAAATATCAACACGGTTTTCTCAAGGGTTTTTCATGTGACACTCAACTAGATGGCTTTGTTAATGACTTACAATCATCACTTAACGCAGGCTTTCAGGTCGACGCAGTTTTTCTGGATTTTTCAAAAAGCATTCCATCGGGTCCCTCATCACAGACTTTTACTAAAACTAGCACAGCTTAACATCCACCCTAATGTGCTCGCCTGGATTAAGGACTTTCTTTGTTCTAGATCTCAGTATACCTCAGTTAATAATTCTAACTCTTCTTCGACTTATGTGACATCTGGTGTACCCCAAGGAAGCGTGCTTGGCCCTTTGCTTTTTCTAATCTGTATTAATGATTTACCTGCCTGTGTAACATCTAGAGTTCGTCTTTTCGCAGATGACTGCGTAATTTACCGTAACATTATTAATGACAGTGACCGCCAGTTCCTACAATCTGACCTGAATGCAGTAAGCTCATGGTGCTCATCCTGGTTAATGACTTTAAACGTTTCTAATTTATTTATTTATTTATACAAGTACCTGCAGCGCCCAGGGGCATTATAGCAGGGGGGGCAATAACGGAAAAAAAAATACCTAAAATGAGCATGTTACAATACTGAAAGTATACAGTAAAGCACATTTGTTTAACAATAAAAAGAACAACACTGAAAATGTGAGTGCGAGAAACAGGTTTAAAAGGGTGGAGAGCTACTACGACAAATTGGACGCCAGGAAAGACTGAAAATGTTTACCTGTTTTACATTGTGCTATGCTCTTAGGAAGACTATTCCAAAGTGCAGAAGTGTGAGGAAAAAAGGAATTACGGAACACATCAGTTCGACATCGCGTTACAAGAACTTTCAGCTTATGGTCGCGGCGTTCAGAGATAAAATGTGGAGGTAGAATGTACAAGCTCTTGTTTATTCCCGTAAGATCAGAGTATATTTGGTAAAAAAGTTCTAATTTTGCGGTTAGTCTCCGGTAAGCCAATGTTTTCCATCTAAGGTTTTCTTTAATTAATGTGATGCTACTACGGAAGTTATAGTTGCCGGAAACAAACCTGGCAGCGCGGTTTTGGATGCGTTCAAGTTTTTCCACAAGGTAAGAGCTTTGAGGGTCCCATGCCGCACAAGCATACTCGAGTATAGGACGGACGTTAGTTACGTATAGCTGTTCTTTTACTTTTGTGGGGGCTTTATAAAAATTTCGTCTAATGAGATTTAGCGTTCTAGATGACTTTAAGGTTAAATATTCTATGTGTCGGTTCCATGTCAAATTTTCTGAAAAATAGACCCCTAGATACTTGTAATGTTGGACCTTTTCAAGTGGTAGCCCGTCCAAATTATAGACTGATCTCACGGGAAGACGTTTACGGGAAAATGACACATACTGGCATTTAGCAGTGTTCAAAGACATGCCCCATTTAGTGCACCAACAATGAATTTTGTTCAGATCACTCTGTATACTACTTACATCAAGATCATTTCGTATATTCCTGTAAATGGCACAATCGTCAGCATATAATCTCACTTTACATTCAAGCCCTTCAACAATGTCATTTATAAAGACTAGAAATAGCAAAGGCCCCAAGACAGACCCTTGGGGCACGCCAGAGGTTACGGTGACATTCGTTGAATTAGTACCATTGATTACAACATTTTGAGTTCGCCCAGATAAGTAACCTCTAATCCAGTCTACTACTTCAGGGTGTATACAGAGAGAAGATAATTTATATAACAATAAAGCATGAGGAACGGTATCAAAGGCTTTGCGGAAATCCAAAAAGATGCAGTCTACCTGAAAACCAAGATCAAAATAATAAAAGAGATCATGAGAAAATTCTACCAGTTGAGTCGTGCACGACAAGCCAGGCCTGAAGCCGTGTTGAGCATTTGAGAAGAAATTATTGTTTTGGAGATGTTTCATCACAGAGCTGTAAATAATGTGTTCTATAGTTTTGCAGCATATGCATGTAAGAGAGATTGGTCTGTAGTTTTGCAATGCCTTTTTGGGACCACTTTTGTGGACTGGGATGACATTTGCTGCCTTCCAGTCTGCAGGTAAAGAAATGCTGTATAGTGATTTATTAAACAAGGCTACTAAGAAATGCGCAATTTCTTGTGAGCAAGCTTTTAATACATGCGACGGGATGGCATCAGGCCCACTGGCTGATTTGTTTTTTAGGCTAGAAAGTAACTTGAGGACACCGTTATATGTGACAGTAACCGCGGGCATGTCCTCGTAGGCTTTTTCTTGTGTTTCAGGCAATTCACCAGAGAATGCGGCAGTAAAGACGGATTGAAAATAAAAATTGAAACAGCAGGCCTTCTCATAATCGTCGGACACTGTCTTCTCGTCAACTAACAAAGTAGGGACAGAGGTCACCTCTTTACTATTGATTTTAATAAATTTCCAAAATTCTTTTGGATTTTCTCTTAACCTTGTATCAAGCGATGAAATATAAATATGTTTATTTACCTTTATTTCTTGCTTAATTTTGTAGCTTATCTGGCGCATTTCCTGGAAAACAGACTGCTTGTGATTTCTTATATATGTGGCATACAGACGGCGTTTCTTATTAATTAATGCCCGAATTTTCTTATCCACCCATGGCTTATCATTCCGGCGTCTACGTGTAATAATTTTTGAAGGGATGTGTTGCTCAATTAAAGCCATTAGTTTATCTCTGAAAAGAATCCAAGCTCCATCTATATCCAGTGACTGGATGACTTCATAAAAAAGAGGGTAGAAACTAGAAAGTTCTCTTGAAATTGACGTGTAATCACCTCGGTCGTAAGAAAACACTTTCCTGGGATGTTTGTGGGCATATCTGACTGAAGTGGTAGAGCACGTGGCCACAACACTGTCATGGTCACTGATACCAGGGATGACAACTACATCTTTAATCAATGACTCAGAGTTAGCAAAAAACAAATCCAAGGTACTCTCGCTATCATGACCTCGTCTGGTGCTCTCAGTCACGAATTGGGTCAGGTCATTAGTTGTAATAAACTCTGAAAAAGCTAGAGATAAGGTAGTCGAATCAGCCAAAACAGGTTTCCCTTTATTCCAGTGAACGGCAGGCATATTAAAGTCTCCTCCAAGTATATAATCACTATTTATGGTAGTTAAAAAGCTTGATAACTCACTAAATGATTCTGGACTAGAAGAACCAGGAGGCCGGTAAAAGGACCCAATAGCGATGTAACTGCCATGGTTAAGTCTAATCCTGCACCACACAGATTCAGAATTATCAAAAGAGCTAGGTAACTCACTACTCTGAAGGCATTCATCTATAAGGACAAAAACACCACCACCATGTGTGTTTCTATCACACCGGTAAACTTCATAGCCACAAGGAAAGACTTCGATATCTGCAACGGATTCATGAAGCCAAGATTCAGTCCCGATAATAACATGTGGTCGAACAGAGGAAAGCAATGCAGCAAATTCGTCTACCTTATTTTTCAAACTTCGGCAGTTAACTAGCAAAATACTAAGCGGAAGGCTGCAAGGAGAATTAGATTTTGCACTGGCGCACAAAGCTTTAGACTTTGAGCAGTGGTTGACATTTAGCTATCTATTTATTTCCGTCACCATGTCATCTCCGCTATCGTAGACAAAAATTTTGTTGCCTATATGTAGTTTGTCGAAACGCAGTTTGAATGAGAGGTTCGTGGTTTGAGCATATTCGTACAGTTTTGAGCGAGCGCGTCTAACAGCGGGACTGAAATCCTCACGAATAGCATATCGTTTACCCTTTAGCTTTGATCCGCACGACAACAGTAGTTCTTTTGCTTTAAACCTACAGAAATTTACAATAATCGGCCGGTTCTTTCCTTCACGAAAAGTTCCGAGCCTGTGAGCACGTTCGATATCATCTGCGTGGGTGATCTGGTCAAGCTCAGTTTGGAAAAACGCGATAACATTTTTCTCAGATTCTTTCCAACTTTCATTTTCACAGTCAGATAAGCCAAAAACTATCAAGTTATTTCTGCGTGTCCTGTTATTTGCATCCTCGAGGGACGATTTCGCGTTTACCAGTCTACGCCGATTATCTGAGGCGCCTTCTTTGACTGCAAGTAAATCATTTTGCAGTACAGCGACTGAGTTTTGAAGTTCCTGCAGCGAACAAGCAAGAGCATTCTGTTCCTTCATAACTACTTCAAGATCGGCAAGAAAGCGTGTCTGTCCCTGCTCTAACCTGCGGACAACTGCATAAATGCCCTCAATAGTACATGCATCAATACTACCACTGTCCGGACTAGGGCCAGGATTTAATTCAACATCTCCCGAGAGGAGTAAAAGCAATGCAGAGAAAGCACGATGGGACAAAGTACGTAAACCCATGCATTTCTTAACCCACTCCAACAGACTGTCGGGGCACGACACCGCAATCACACATCGGTTAGAGCACCGGTAACAAGAAGCAGGGTTTCGATAACCAACCTGTGCGAGAAGACGCGGTAAGCTCATGTCGACAGCGGTGTAGCGCCCCGGCAGCAGAACGTCAACGCGGCGTTTAAGTAGAGCCTCCGCCCCCCTGGTATCAGTTGACGAGGGTGGTTGCCAGTCCAGATAAGTGAATGTATCCAGAGTTGGCGCTTGTTCGTTGTTTTCCGGGAAAGGCGATGTTCGCACGGCCTCGCGTGCGTCCGTTGAAGAAGATGATGAAGACGGGGCCAAGCATCCGGCCACATTGAAGAAGCCGTCGCCTGGCCATGGAATCAGCAGGGCTCCGAAAAGCACCTGTGCGAGAAGACGCGGTAAGCTCATGTCGACAGCGGTGTAGCGCCCCGGCAGCAGAACGTCAACGCGGCGTTTAAGTAGAGCCTCCGCCCCCCTGGTATCAGTTGACGAGGGTGGTTGCCAGTCCAGATAAGTGAATGTATCCAGAGTTGGCGCTTGTTCGTTGTTTTCCGGGAAAGGCGATGTTCGCACGGCCTCGCGTGCGTCCGTTGAAGAAGATGATGAAGACGGGGCCAAGCATCCGGCCACATTGAAGAAGCCGTCGCCTGGCCATGGAATCAGCAGGGCTCCGAAAAGCACCTGTGCGAGAAGACGCGGTAAGCTCATGTCGACAGCGGTGTAGCGCCCCGGCAGCAGAACGTCAACGCGGCGTTTAAGTAGAGCCTCCGCCCCCCTGGTATCAGTTGACGAGGGTGGTTGCCAGTCCAGATAAGTGAATGTATCCAGAGTTGGCGCTTGTTCGTTGTTTTCCGGGAAAGGCGATGTTCGCACGGCCTCGCGTGCGTCCGTTGAAGAAGATGATGAAGACGGGGCCAAGCATCCGGCCACATTGAAGAAGCCGTCGCCTGGCCATGGAATCAGCAGGGCTCCGAAAAGCACCTGTGCGAGAAGACGCGGTAAGCTCATGTCGACAGCGGTGTAGCGCCCCAAAACTAAACTTATATCTTTCACCCGTCGTACCGCTCGCATTTCAACCACTTACATGCTCAATGACAATGCTGTTCAACTAACAAACACTTACAAATACCTTGGCCTGCACCTTCAGTTTGATCTAACATGGCATCACCATATCGTCCTCACCCTAGCTGCTGCTAACCGTTCTCTTGGTCTTCTTAAACGTACTCTAAAACACGCTCCTATCCATGTTAAAAAACTGGCTTATATCGCTCTAATACGCCATAAAATTGAATATGCTGCGGCTATTTGGGACCCTGATCAAGCCTACGTTATCACCAACATCGAATCCTTGCAGAACCGTGCTGCGCGTTTTATTTTTTCAGACTATTCACCTTTCACTAGCGTCACAGCATTAAAGCAAAGTGCTGAACTGGAAGACTTATCATGTCGTCGTAAACACGCTCGGTTAGTGATTTGTTTCAGTCACCTGATGTCATTTTTCCACGACTTGATCATGCCTTCAAAGTTAAACGCGCAGAGTATCATTTATCATCTTATGCCAATTCATTCATACTTCGCACTATCATTGAATGGAGTAACTTGCCATCGCACCTCGCTACAGAAACTAACATAAAAAAATTCCAAGAGCTACTTCGCTGTGACGGAAATGTGTAGAATATTTAGTGTTGTTTTAGAGCGCAGCTCTTTGGCGTCCGTTCCTGGGTTTCGCGTCGGCGTCGGGGTCGGCCTCGTAACCAGCTCCGCCCCCCTTTCATTCCCCCAGCGCTAGCAGCGACCGACTGATACCGCTGGATGCCGCTGACGCCGCTAGAGAGTCAAGATAACGTGACAGAAAGAGGAGGGGAGGGTCCCCCCCCCCCCCCCTGTTCCTCTGTGGCGGATAGGGTGCTCTTCAGTTGCCGACGCGCCGGTTCTTTCACGTAGGCCCCGGCACGTCGACGAATACGTGACCACCTTCCCACGGCTAGTCCTGGTTCTTGGCGCTGCGGAAGCGAGGGTATCATATTGTTTGCGTCAGCATCGGCGGCGTTGTCCCTGAAACCAACTCCGCAGCTGGGGTTGACTCACTATCGGCGTCAGCAGCATCAGTCAGTCGCTGCTATCTTTTCCCTCCTCCCTTTATCGCGTTGTCCGCTTGCTGCGCGCGCTTCTGCCCCCATCGTTTGCCGCTGGGTGTACATGCCGCCCCCCTCCCCCCTCTTCCTGCGAGTCTCCGGTTGTCAAAGCGCCGGCTCGAACTTAATTCCTTTCTTCGCTCCTCCTCCAATGCAACCCCTATGCGGTGGCAATCAGATAGCCAGATCGGTGGCGGCGGATCTGTATATGTGCACCGCCCGAGCAGACACCGATGTTAGTAGTGGGGGACTTTAATGTTGACATAAAGACAAACAGGAATTTCTTCCCACTTATGCGGGAGAACATCCCGTTCCTCTCGCTCGTAACGCGTCCCACGGCTGTGTCAACCTCGCGAGGCACTTGTATAGATCTCGTCTTTGAGAATCAAGCATTGGTGTACCAAGTTGAACATATATCAGTCTATTTCTCCGACCACAAAGCTTCCTTTATGACTGTCAAGAACTGTTAGTGGAGTCTTTTTTAAAGGAATACGTGTTAAAGGAAACAGTGCCGCACTGGCGCCACTGTCTGCTCGGAAAAAAAGGCGTGGGATAAAAATTAAAAAGTAAAAAGTAACGAAACAAGTTAGGTACATAAAAAAAACTAAAAAAGTAAAAAAAAAAGAAAAAAGTTAGTGCACCAAGCGTGCCTCGCACTAAGTCCCTAGGGACATACCAATCACTAGCTCAGCACGCTAACCACTCGGCGACGCCAAGAACTGCCTTTTCTTTAAACATTTCTGCATTTTATGTCATGACCAGCATTTATAAGGTTGGGACTTCATGTTTCGTAGTCTACAGGCCATTACTACCGCTCTAACAATTGCAACTTCTTGATCATTTTAACTTGCTGTCTGCTCTCACGACTTGCAACTAATGTTCTGGGTGCCTATGCGCGCTATTTTGTGCACTGGAATCATTTTAACATGTGGAGTTTGACATCGCTGGAAAGTTTACCAACGCCGGCTCTTGGGTGGTGCTCTGCTACCGTGGGCGTAATTTTCGCTGAACACGGAGCTTTAGTACAAGCCTTCAGGGAAAAACGTGCGACCAAGCTTCAATACCGGCAAGCGCCGCAGCGATTACCCTAATTGCGTGTAACTAAACCTTATTTGTATCGAAAGGAACAAAATGTAGCGCACCAAGACAAGGACAGAGAAAGAAGACACACACAGCGCTAACTTCCAACTAATGTTTATTCAAGGAAGAAAGCATGGTTTTATACCACCGCGTATCACATGCGCCAAAGAACATGCGCTAGCAAGTCATGTCACTCAGATACGCAATCTCCTTTGGCAACAACGCGACAGAAGGGTTACTAATACAATCATCTTTCAAAAGAGTAATCCATTCAGCTTCAACTATTTCACGCGTTAACCGGTTTTTGTGCACTTTTAAACCATACTTTTTTTCAGGAGAGGAATACAAATGCAAACACGGCAATGAGCCGACAAACCTTTATCACATCTGTTACTGACGTCCCGGCCATGCTCATGAAGCCTATCATTGAGGCATCTGCCCGTTTGACCAATATATTGCTTGCCACAGGATAGGGGTATTTGATAGACTACATTTTGGATGCAATTAACAAATTAACAAATTGCAATTAACAAATGCAATTAAGAAACATAAAAAAAATGTTAATTGCATCCAAAATGTAGTCTATCAAATACCCCTATCCTGTGGCAAGCAATATATTGGTCAAACGTGCAGATGCCTCAATGATAGGCTTTGTGAGCATGGCCGGGATGTCAGTAACAGGTGTGGTAAAGGTTTGTCGGCTCATTGCCGTGTTTGCAATTGTATTCCTCTCCTGAAAAAAGTATGGTTTTAAAAGTGCACAAAAACCGGTTAACGCGTGAAATAGTTGAAGGTGAATGGATTACTCTTTTGAAAGATGATTGTATTAGTAACCCTTCTGTCGCGTTGTTGCCAAAGGAGATTGCGTATCTGAGTGACATGACTTGCTAGCGCATGTTCTTTGGCGCATGTGATACGCGGTGGTATAAAACCATGCTTTCTTCCTTGAATAAACATTAGTTGGAAGTTAGCGCTGTGTGTGTCTTCTTTCTCTGTCCTTGTCTTGGTGCGCTACATTTTGTTCCCTTCGATCATGTACCAACAAGCCCAAGTATCTACCCTTCTTATTTGTATGTAAACATTGCGGGAAGCGTTGCGATGACCGATGGCTCGGCTGCTTGATACGCATAGTAAGAATGAGCGCTAAAGCTTGAGAAACACGCCAAATATTATGTATTACAAGCGCTGTATGTTGTTGGTTTTTCTCTCATGGGTCCATCGCTCGGTAAACTACTCTCTTCCCCTACTGGAAAAATTGTACGAGATTTGTACAAGACTGCTGTACGCAATTATTGCTGCGTACAGCCTAGGTGAACGTACAGCCTAGGTGAACGTACAGCCTAGGAGAACGTACAGCCTAGGAGAACGTACAGCCTAGGTGAACGTACACCCAACGTGGCCGTACAGCCTACGTGAAGTGTACGACATACATGGCATGCATGACTGCGTAATCCCATCACAAAACTAAACGCGTATATATGCAGAGCTGTATGTTAAGAGCTGCCACTGGTCTGTGGGCCAGATGTTTCATGTCCTATTTTCTTCTGCTCCTTGAGGTCTGCTGCATGCCAAAATTTAATCAGTTTATCACCACCTGATTTGCCCGTCCCCTTCGCAGGTTGAATTGGGAAGTTGCGCTTTCTTTTCATGTATTTGACATCGTCGATCAAGTGCAAACCTTAATATGTAGCAGGAGTGTAATGTCACACAATTTATGTTTGGAGACTTCAGTTTGCGTTACAATTCTTGTATTTGCATCAATATGTTTTGAAAATATGTATCATAGTACTGTTGCATGACAGGTGTGTAAAAAATTAGAGCAGTGCAGAATCTGCATTGGAGTAATATGAAAGCACGGATGCTGCTGTTGGTTGCTTAATTCACTTCTTGTTTACCCATTTTAGTCTTTGGTACTTTCAAATTGCGTGCCAACACCCTCCTATGCCCCTTTCCGGCCTACTTCCGGTTGCGTGTCACATCCTTGACGTCACCCTAATTGACTGATTTGACTATTTTAGTCTTTGGTACTTTCAAATTGCATGCCCAATCCCTTCCTATGCCCTTTTTTTGGCTCAACTTCAGGTAGCGTGGCGTCAGCTTGACTGGTTTAATTAACATGTATTTGATACATCTCGGCCGCACCCTAATTGACTGACTTAACTATATTTTAGTATTTGATACATTCAAATGTGGCGCCAAGCCATTGGATCACGGTAGACAAGCGGAGTTATGAACAGCGTTTAACGATCTGGGGGTGGCACTGCGGTAAAGCGCTTGGCTGGGGATCCAAGGGATGGAGGTTAGATTCCCGGTGGAGACAAAATTTGTTTTTTGAGGAGGAGTCGCACACCTCTTAAGCGTTTCTAGGCAATGCTGGCAGAGCTTGGCGAGGAGGCTGCACAGCTGGCCTTGGCTGTGACGTCACACGCATGCGCAGAACTAGGCTATGTGAAGCCACGCGAAGCTGCAGTCTGATACGCGTAGACAAGCTTTCGCTTCAAAAGGTACGGCTTGCAAAAACCTGTGCGTGGTTAGCGACCCGCACACAGCGTGAGGATTGTTCGAGACTCAGGACTCAAAAGATGCAAAACAGCAGTGTGATCTTAGAGGACGAGAGACATTGACATAGGAATGCTACCATGCTAGTGATACTCTGCATGGTTGCAAGGCTCCTACACTACTCCTCATGTTTGTGTTGCGCATAATACTATTATCCCAGCTTTAGGCCTTGTGCAAGGCCTCAATCAGTGTTTGCTGCAGTTGTATCAAAATGTTTTGCCGAAATGATGCCCTCCATGAGATATGCCTCATGTGTAAAGCATGCATGCTTGGAAAAGACACATGTGGTCACCTGGATTGGCTTTATTCATGCCATGTCTCAGCATGGCTGACACACTGCGGTCACAAAACATCTGCTTTCGGTCCACCAGGTTGGAGCTTGGATATAGGTTCCCTTGTTCTGCTGCTCTTGACCTGTTGGGTTCGGGCTTGGATACAGGTTTTCACTGTGCGACGTCTGCAAAATGCAAAAAAAAGCAGGACTATATCCCAGATCCAAAAATTCAGCTCATGTCTTTCCAAACATTTTGGGAAAGGGACAAGTAGGTGCTATACTATCATTTGACAACAATTCAATTCAAAAAGTTTCGATTCTGAACTACAGAAATCTGAGGAACTGACACGAGCGTACAGACTGTTCAGCATCAGACCCCCACAAAATTTAATATTTAAGTCGAACAGATATTTCAAGGGCCTTCGAACCATATCCTATCAATCAATCAGATATATGAAGGGGAAATTAGGGTATTCGTTATAATACATGAAGAAAAGAAGCCAACAGTCGGCGAGGCCAAGGAAAGCACTGGGGATTGTACTTTGTTTTTTTTTGTTGTTTTTGTTTTTTCAATTTTTGCTTCGGTAATCACACAAATTAGTAATGTAATCTGTTTAGGGGAAAGATAAACACAAAGTAGAAGCAAAAACAATGTACCGATGGTGGGGACCGAACCCACGACCTTCGAATATCGCGTCCGGTGCTCTTCCAACTGAGCTACATTGGCCGCTGTTCCACCTGCTACTTTCTTACGTATTAATGTTGTCTCTATACGAACCTTGAGAGTGTTCACCAGCGCCGCCCTCAACCATAGCGGTGGACGTGGAATGTCCTGTGTTACCGCCAGCGTCACATAGAATGCGATCAAGAGCGAGGGCGAAAGCTGTGCTAGAACCCTCTTATGCTACCTATGGCTTCAAGACTTCCAGAACCGAGACCCCCGTTGGCGACAAGCAGATAAATGAAGGGGAAATGAGGGTACTCATTATAATACATGAAGAAAAGAAGCCAACAGTCGGCGAGGTGTTTTTTTAAATTTTTACTTTGGCAATCACACAAATTAGTAATGTAATCTGTTTAGGGGAAAGATAAACACAAAGTAGAAGAAAAACAATGTGACGATGGTGGGGACCAAACCCATAAAGTACAATCCCTAGTGCTTTCCTTGGCCTCGCCGACTGCTGGCTTCTTTTCTTCACCTATTGATCTATGACATTTGTACACCGCTTCATGAAAAGCTACAATAACTACAAAGTCAAGAGAGCAGTACAAAACTGGAGATTTAAACGGCCTTCGAGAAGTAGAAGTGTGCACTCTTGGATATGGCTCGGCATACACGGCTAAAGAATAAAATCAAACCTGAAAGATTATGCAATCCTACATATATGATCATATGAAGATGCACGTCGACTCAACCTTCTGCCTCTGCTCCAGAGTGAAGGAAGCAGCTGTTCCTCTACTCAAGGCTTGGTTAGAATTCATGACGGCCTCCGAGCGTTCCTTCCAACAAAGTCTTCTTGAGAAATACCATGCGGAAAGAATGCATGGAGACCTTGACTGAAACCCAGCGATCCTCGAGGCATTTTTTTTAGAAATGAAGCTTTACTTTAATCGCTCCTCGAGTGCAGGAGAAAACTCAAGTTTTCTCACGAATTTCAAAGTTGCAATGACGCTAATATAGGGCCACTTCGACCTCCACTTGCAAACATGAGGCATTGTAGCGTTCACACGCTGTGCGGACTTCATTCTACTGCATACAAAGCCCTTCATTAAAGCGGATACAATAAGATTCACAGACCCACTCTTTGAAGCATTGGCTCTGTGGGAACCTCAATCTGACTCGAAAATACTGAAACATTGTTACAAGTACGACCAAGACAAGTCTCCCGAAGTCCATGCAGCTAACGATGAGTATGGATAGCTGTTGTCAGGTGCAGCTTTTAATGCTGTAGTTGATCACCGCATTATACTGCTGTGGTATAGGCATATTTCAAGTTGTCACCGGATGCCTCAGCAACATTTCAGAGCGAGCCGAGTGCCAAATTGCAGCAAGCATTTGACAGCTAACAGCAAACAAAGCATGTGCAGGGGTTTCTATGAACCACTGTGAACAGTGGTGCAATTGTAGGGAATGGCATATTGTAAATAGGAAGAGGGAGGTACCGGAGGTGCAGTTGTGCCATGGAACACCTGTGCTGCACACATCGGTGGCTTGCTGATTGCCTCGGTGCATGTTTTAGACGCACGGTGCTGTGGGGAGGGGGGGTCAATTCTGTCTTAGAGTGGCTCAGGGATATTGCAGTCAAGTACATTTACAATTACAGCTCCTAGCTTGCTTGGAAACAAGCGGCGTTTGATTCTGGAAAGCCAAATTTCTTGGCTGGGGTGCATGCGCTGCAATATGCTTCTTTGCACTTTACATGTGCTCAACGCTCACCGCCGAGCACTTCGAGTGCAAACACGCAACTAGGTCACTAGATTTCACAGCAATTCCAGCACTTCTCAATGCCTAAATCCTGTTCTACACAAGCTTTATGTCAATGACAGAAAATGTTGCCAGACGTGAATTGTTTTCAGCCATTTTTCACAGCTGCCTTGTTCATGCAGTTTGCAAAACATATTTTTGTTCTGTTGTGGCCAAAGAAAGACACAAACGCAGGCAGCCAGGAACGTGAGTGTTATTCACGAATGCCTTTGCTTATATAGCCCTTGTCTTGCGCATGCGCCTAAACTCACATCTGATATTGCGCAAAACAAGGGCTATATAGGCCGAGGCGCTGGTGAATAAAACTCACTTCCATTCCCAGCTGCTTGCGTTCGTCTCTTTCATCGGCCACAACAGAGCAGTTTTACTAGGCTGGGACTTTTTTTTATGCAATAAAGCAACTCAGGCTATGAGTAGTGAAGTGCTCCAGAAATTCCAATCACCTGGGGTTCTTTAATGTGCACTGATGTTGCATAGCAAACGGGTGCCTTACTTTTCGTCGCCATCAAAAAGCAGCTGCCGCAACCTATTAGGCTGCGACTCTTGAGGCAGCTTGTTGATGTTGTTCAGAAGGACTTCACATTAGAAAATGACCAGGTTACACGTAGTGGCATGTACTTTCCAGGCCAAATTTTGGCCTTTGTCTTGTCCCTGTAAGTCATGTGTGCTCCTGTAAGCCACGTGTGCTGCCTAGAGTGGAGGGATATTTCTAGAGGATACGAAGTCATAAGAAATGCTGAAAAGCATTCAAGAATCTCAACTGGACCTTGAGCAGAGAAGACTGTTTTCTTCACTTTATAGAGCCGAGGTAGTGTCAAGTCGAGACATGTTTGTGAATTCGACCCCAAGGGCAAAATTTGAATTAAAAACTATTCCACAGGCATAACAGACTCATGCCCTAATGTCAAGTCCTTTGAACGTTCAGAAGCAACCTCTATATTCACAGGCTAACAGAACATGTTTCCCAGGATGCATGAAAAGGCAGCTGTGAAAAACAGCTGAAAACACTTTAATGTCAGGAAATCTCACTGCCGCTGTGATACAGTTCATGTAGAGCATGACATATGCACTGAGAAATGTGAAATTTAGTGACCAAATTTGTTTATTAAGGTTTGGTTTGAAGTTGTTGCTACACTTGCTCTTTGACCTTGCAGGGCTAAGGGGCAAGGGGAGAAAACATGCATGCTGCTTTGCAACGTATGCACCCAAACAAACAAATTGAACTCCCTGATTGGTTTACAAACAAAGCTGGGAGCCACAATGGTCACTGTGCTTGAAAAGCCATGCCTTCTGCCTACCGTGAATGTGTCTCCACAAAACGAGCGAACCAGCCACTTAGACAGCACCGCGAGTCTGAAGACGTCTGTACTACCCTGATATGACAACTAAGCCATTGATGCCTCTAGCACAAATGTTCATTGTTCCAAAGGCTCAACTGCGCTGCTAGTGGGCCCCCAGCTTCCTTTATATGTATGTGCTAAGACCAAAAATGGTAAGACTGCCCAATAGGGGGCGATGAAGAGGCCATGTTTGATGTTTCAATGTCCGAAAGGGGGGGGGGGGGGGGCTGCCACTTTCAGGCAGTGTCTGATGAGTCCTAATCTAAACATCCTGAGCATACACACATGCAGCAGCAAGCGTGCAATACAGGTCTAAAGGTGTACGCCGAGATATCTACAGGCCGTCACCGAGTGTTCTCGCTATGTCTCCATAGCTAACGCAAAACTGATCTGCGTGCCCACCACCACAGTTTTCTCTCAGCACCATCGGAGTGCTGTAAGTCTTCAATGCAAAACCATTACTAGCCCTTTTACACGTAATGTCGTCTGCAACCGCTGTTGGCTGTGATGGTTCTGAAAGAAGAGCAATCACGCCATTGTTGTGCATAGAGCAGCTTGGTAAGACGAGGCATGCGGCTGAGCTCAATACAGGAGCATCAGATGGCGTGACATTTGGAAAAACCCTTTAACGTGAAGTGCACCGAGCAGCTGCCCTTAGCTCAGATTGAAAGCGAAGCCAGCAAAGCATCTATATCTACTGTGGCTGCATTAGCTATGCACCGCTGCCTACAAGAAACGCAGTACATCAACTGTGTGTGCAGCCAGCCACACCTACTCTCGCTATGCTAAAGTCTGCTTTGATTGATTTCCTGCTTAGCCAATGATGCCATTGGTGCTAGTGGGGCCTCTGATGGAGATGCTGGCAATTAAGACGTGGCTGCTGATTCCACAGTGCCGGTTTTGCAAAAGCTATTCTTTGCAGGCAGAAGCCCCTTATCGGAACATTTAGGGCAGTGATCGTGCAATCAGAAAGTTCGGTCAAAAATCTGGTTTTCTGGAAAATCAAAGGGTTGGAAGGTATGTACGCAACATGCCTTTCCCCACAAGTGTGTCCCTGTCTCTGGAAGTCACCATGCAGAGCAAACTTGCTCTTAGTCCTCAAATGTGTATCATAGCTCTGCATTAAGTAGGTTCTGAAACATTGCTCCCATATAGTGACAATTCGAAATGTGCAGCACCACAGAAGTATGTGATGATCAATTACAGCATTGCAGTTTGTGATAGGCCATGGTTATGCATACTTGGTGTCAAAAGCTGGGATGTCAGGAGGGTAGCCAAAGCTGTATCCACGAAACAATATGCCAGAAGTTCTGGGTTGAACAGGGTTGACCTGGGCCGTCACTCAGCCAATGCTTCACAAAACAGATCTTGCATACTCACTGCATCCACTTTTGTGAAAAGCTGGATAAACTCGCAGAACAAAGCACAAATAGCGGGCAAATGATATAATGTCCCGTGTTTACAAGTTGAGTGGCAGTCGATGAGCCCTCAAGGTGACCTAACTGCCAACAAATGAAAAGCAGGCATTGAGGGCTGCATGGAGTTGAAGTTCAAGTGAAAGTATTTTTTGTGAAGTGCCAATTTCCTGTCACGATACTCAATCTCACAAGCTGTACGCTGCCCTGCGAATGGCACAGGAGCCCTGGCCCATTCAGGATCATACAGATTATAATAGGTAATTGTGCTCCTACGTGCCTCTTGCTCCTTGAACTGACCAGGGTGAAAATGGGGGCACAATTATCTACAAAGGCTCTTTGCAAAACTCAAGAGTATCAGCTATCCTGCATAGCGTAATTCCTGTGGAAAAATATTTTGCAGGTCCTGGGTGCACAGTCACGTCGCACATGGATGACGTAGCCTATACGACACATATATGTATATCCTAGATTTTTTTAACAGATGCGCACTGCTCAGTCAACACGAGATATACGGGAATGTAGTGAGCACTGATTCTGTGCGTTTGCAATTTTTTGCTTTCGTTCTGTTTCTTTCGATAGTTTAGTGTACAGCTTGTATGGGTATGCAAAGCGACGCGGGGACTCTGGAGTTGAGTCGGCTTTATCGCATCATGTCACCGGGATGGTGCGTTTGCTCTCCGCAGTGTAATGAATATGTGCAAGAGTACTTGCCGTATGTGGGGCTGCATATATTCAGTACCAGAGCTTGAGTTATTTGCGAACACGCCCATACACATGCAGTTTTGTAGTGGCGCAAAAAATTATTCTGTCAAGACAGAGTATCTTCTGAACGGTGCATAAACATTGATGTTTGGATTAAGACATGAAATAGTATACAAGATGTTTCACATAAGGTTTGGTTCATGGGGTTTAATGCCCCAAAGTGATTCAGGCTTGTATCACATAGCGGGCTTAAGGTACAAAACCTGCCCCAGTGCACGGGCACAGAAGCAGCCAAATCTTCAGTGCTCCCTTCACTGCCACTCAGGCTATCACAGCGCACACCTCACTGCTACGGAAAAGGAAAAAAAGGAGCAAGCGTGCATACTGCTCTGTGCTTTGCCAAGGGCAGCTCCAGGCGGTCACTCGTTTGAAACAGCGCCACCTGCGCTGGCCAAACCCCCCCCCCGCCCCCATTTTTTTTATCCTCTCCGCACTACTAAGTAAAAAAAAAAGGAAGAAGCATACATGCTGCTGTGCGCTTAGCTCGGAGAACAGCTAGACCCCCCTCCCACTACCTGCACTCCCACTTCCCACCCACCCACAATTTATTGAACGCCCCGGGCAGCTTGAGGCAGTCACTCGTTTTAAAGCACTTTGACAGCCAACCTCCCAGTACCCTTTCGTCCTTCCCGCATAGACGAGAAAGACCTTGCAGCCCTTTTCTCACTCCCTCCCAGTAGAATGAAAAAGGAAAAAAAATCGCCACGCAGGATATGCAGGAATAATACAGACACGTCACTTTTGTGTCAACAAGGTATAAGTTGCTTTGGCCTGAGCAGAAGATAGGGAGGACTAAAGATTTGACTGCTTCTGTGCACAGTGTGTTAGAGCACAGGGCTCAATCGGCCACCTTTGTACCTTAAGTTAAACCCGTTACATGAAACAACTATAGTGCTAAAAAATTGTTTGTTCAGTAACTAAGCCACATTTTGTATAAATTCACAGCTTAATTTCAAACATCAACATTTATGTGCCCTTAGAAGATGCTCTCAGTCTTGACAGCTATTTCTTTTCACCACTACAAAACTGAAAGTGTGTGGTGTGCATGTGTGCAAATAACTCATGCACTATAAATATGTTCGCAGCCCCACATAGGGTCAGTACCCTTGCACATTTTCATTACAATGAGGAAAACAAACGCACGATCCCACTGCGAAGAAGCAGACTCATGACTCAGTTCTTGTGTCACTCGAATATCAGCAACCCTGCCAAATTACCAGAAGAAAAAGAACAAAAGCTAAGCAAAAATTGCGAACACACAGAATCAGTGCTCACTCCACATTCCCTCGCATCGTGCCTTTTGACTGAGCAGCGCTTTTCTCTCAAGAAAAAAAAAGAATACAAACTCCACGAGTAATGTGTAGGTGACATATAGTAGGCTATGTCAATGAAGTATTATATGATTGTGCACTGAGGACCTGCAAAAATATTCTCCCAATCCCCGTTGCGGCAGAAGTTGGGTGCAATGCTGAATATTTCTGTATTAAGTCTCATGTTATGCACGAATCTTGGGAGGAGCATGCCTTCTCTATTGAAAACCAGAAGGGAAGGGAAGGGGGTTATGAATGGTACCTGTAAGGTTAAGGTGCTCTTAAGCGCTTAATCCCTTTAATAGAGAGAGCAAACCAAGGCAGAGTGGAGCAGGTAATGGATGTGGTCAATGTCACAAGAGATGTCTCCCGGCAGCACCCTATTTCTGCCCCCAAAACAGGTTTTACCGCCACAGTGAAGGGGTTTTCGCTGAGGAGAGAAGCACTGCAGAAGTATTCTGCCAGAACAACCCCATACCGCCATTTACATTTGCTGAAACTTGAGTTCTCCCTCCTCACTCACAAATCATGAGGATGTGCTTTTGTCTACTCTCCATGGAAGGGGTATGGTATCGGTTACCTTTAAGCCTCGAAACAATGCTTTTCACAAACACGCACATATTTCAAGGTGGAAGCAAGGCCACCTGTTTCTTGCCACATTTGTTATCATCAGCAGCTGCATTTTAATGAGGACAGAAGCCAGCAACACTTTCCTCAGTAGTTTGTAGTACCTCCGCCGCCAATACAGCTAGCCGAGAAGTAATAACTGCTTGACGTGATTCCACATGCACAAATTACATCAGCTTAACACTTAAAAGTACAGATAACACTGAATTTCTCCATCCAATTAAACGCTCAACCACTTCCGTCTCAGTTGCTGCAGTGCTACTGGCATCCCGGTACGTGGCATCCCAGCCATGGGCGTATGGTGAAAATCTGCAACCAGTATGCACTCAAGAACTCTGATCACATGTGGCCGGCCTGCCACTACTCAGAATACTGTCAATCATTTTTAAATGAAAGATGGTAGTACTTATGTGAAAGCAGTGCAATGTCAAGACTACTGAAACCTATATCGACTGCATTGCCCCTACTGTACTCTGCTAATTTAACTTGCAGTCAGAGGAGTATAACTAGCCCAACAACTGCAGCAACCACAGGGAAGGTGCATGAGCCTTCACTTCAAGGTGTACTATCCTCACATCTTATAAAATCAGCTGGTAATGAGATTTGTTTCAAAACTTTTGGCTTTTCCTACCTTAAAAAGAAACTTGCATTTTCTGTAAAATAGCATTTTAGTGAATAGAATGCAGAAATGTATAACACAAGCTAGCTTCAGCTTGTCCTCAATGTCCTTTTATTACCCTAAAGCTGAACATGAGCTATGAGAGACATCATGAAAGAGCGCTTCTGGGCTAATTTCCAGAGCCCTCCCTCTTCCACAAAAAGTTCTTTAAACTGTGCACTGGCACTGCCCAACATGTAGGCAAATTTGCATTTTGCCTGTATCAACAGGCCCCAGGCACCATTCCATTCCATATTCTCAGGCTCAGCAGCCAAATGCCATAGCCAGTAAGCAACGGCAGCAATCAAAGAAAACACTGAAGAAACCTGAACCTCAAAATAAACATAAGGAGCCACAAATGTAATAGTAGGTCAGGCAGATAAGAAACTACACATGCTGAAAAATGTCTTCAGCACTTACATCAATGTCCTACTTGCCCATCATAGCACTGTGCGATTCTGGCAAAGGGTATTGTAGAGCTTGAAGAAGCCATTGCTTTGAAGCCACATGGAGCTTGCTGTAAGGTAAAAAGTACCATGAACCAACAAATTAAAGCGTAATATAGTGTAAGACCTACATGTGAGCAAGAAATAAAGGCATAGAATAGGAACACCACAATACTTTTTTTTTCTTGAAATGATCCGTGGCATGCTGGTGTAAGTCGCTGTATGAATTCGCCTCTGCCTGCTAAGTAATCCTAGATTAATATTTTTTTGGATTCAAACTTTCACTTTAGGATTGAATTCGTTGAAGGGCGACTGCCTATAAAGCCAGAGAAGAAACAATGTTGACATCACCCGAGACATACCAATACTGAAATAAATCCTTTCACTCCATCTCGTCGCCAGCCTGGCAAAAGAACAGGTCAGGCATCACAGTGCCCCTAGTTACAAATAAAGCATTTACTTGATTTTAACTGCAAGTACATTTTAACATCAACCTATCCATAATCCACTAATGCCCACTAGGCCCAAGATCAGACAAGCTCTCCCTTTATGCGTTATATCGAGTGAGCCTCTTAATTTGTAGTGCAGGGCCTTAATACATGCTTGTAACTACAATACTACTTTTCTAAGAGATGTGGAACTTCATTAGAATTCATTTTATGACCTAAGTAGCAGAAATTGTATTTTATCTTGAAACAAGCAGCCCGAAAAAACAAGGCTGTGAAAGGAGACAAGACAGGCGCTAACTTGCAACATATAAAGGAGTCAAGCAACAATGCAAACCACTCAATCACTTATAAGCAGAAAGCAAAACATGAGTCACTAAAATTTAAGAGCACTTCCCTAATCTAGATATCCCAACTCACTGCATGTTAACACGATGGACGGCTCACTAGCACATTCATTACCTAGTCGTGAAATGCCTTCAGCTTCAATGATTTTCCAGCTGATTTGAAATGGATGACAGCCAGAATGTGCGCAGCTGAAAGAAACTGAAAGCAACCAGTGCATTCTTTACAATGCACAGCCAAGTTGGTACCTCTACCTATATCTACATAAATGGAACCGCTCGGATATTTTAGTGATTGATGTTTTGCTGTCTGCTTATCAGTGACTGAGCAGTTTGCGGCGTTGCTTGGCTTTATATATTTCATGTTTGCATCAATAAAATTTAGTTGCGAGTTATTGCCTGCTTGCCTCCTTTCACATCCTTGTTTTTTCGTGCTGCTACTTTCAAGACGACGCCTTACCAACTCATGCAAATTGCCATCCTTCTCAAAGTATGTTAGTCAAAGAAATTTACTTCATTTGGTACTGACCAGCACACATGACCAGGTTTGATGCAACTTAAAGGCGATCAAAGAGAGCATCATCATAAAGCATGAAAGTTGGCTCAGAAATGCACCTCTCCATGCCAGTGTATCTTGCACAGACATGAATTTCTGTGGTAAACAAAACACTGGGCTGCTGCAAGGGTAGTACAGCAGAAGCAGAGGGTGCTCCGACAGTAAGAGGAAATATGGCACTGAATCTTGCTATACACGGAGACATGTTGTGGGCTATGCAGCCAAGGTACGAAAGGAAAGGAGACAAGTTTTAGTCTCTTTGCCGAGGAGAGTGGTTTGCTCACTATTTGGGCTAGGCATGTGCAGGCTTGAAGTGAAGGGAGAAAGTTGGTGAGTTAATGCAAGGTCACTAGCGCTGAAGTAACCCACTCTACATGGTAAGGGAAGAGAGGTATGTTGCCTTCACTTTCTTGCCTAGCTTCAGCTGCATAGCCAGACATTTAACCCTGAGTATAGTGATGTGCTACCGTGTAGAATTGAACATTGAAAGTAGCACAGGAGTACAGCACCATTATTCTATCCATGATAAACAGGTAATACAGGTAAAGAGCATGCTGCACTCTAAGGTTGCTGACGGCGTATTTACTTATCTTACATTAAAAAAAAGTTAGTGACCCATAAATATGATACTTCTGCTATTATGAGAACTCCACAGCTATGTAAATTGCAAGAAGAAAGTGAACCTATGGATAGCTTGCACTGACGACTCACTAGGCACCCACTGGTGAACCAAAAGTAGAGCAAAAATCTGTCTAATTTGCATTCACCATCTTCATCATGAAGGTATTGCAGACACTAAGCACAGTTCACCATCATAGCACTTATGATATCATCCAAGCCATCTATAAAAGCTACCCAGATTATCACATGAACATTTCAGTAGAGATGACTTTCCAAGGGTCATATTATGACACTGACCAAATTCTCATGAAAAAAAAATTATGACCAAATCAGCACCTTTCTCGGAGTTCAGTGCATGGGCGTGAGATATGCTTTTACACTTCTTTTCGTCAACTGCTACTGTTTCAGGAAAAGGGGTCATCAAACTAAGTAACCTGAGTTGAGTTGCAAACAACGAAATTTAGGAGTGTGGTGAGGGGCAGACTTTGTGGCATTGCGAAGGTACTCTACTAATGCTAACAGTAGGCAGCCTTGATTTGATCATGGGGTTCAACATGCCAAAGAAACTGACTTCGAGGGTCAGCCATTGTAGATAGCTCTGGATAATTTCGACCATCTACGCTCCTTTAATGTGCACTGACACTATAAAGCACATGGGCACCTAGCATTTTTCCACCATCGAAATGCAACCACCCCAGCTAAGACCGAGCCCGCGTCACCCAGCTCACTAGTCAAATGTCCTAAACGCTGAAGCTGCCACAGTAGGGTGTAGGCAGCCTTGAGGCAGGGTTACATTTGCAGGCATGTTTTGTACAATCAAGCTTATATAAGCTAGGTATGGCCAAACTGTGGCTCATGAGTAGCATGAGGCTCCTTGCAAAGTCCAGGTGCAGTTCACGACTGCTTGGCACCTGTCCACCTCTCACCATTCACAGTATTTCTGCATCTACAGCCAGCTTTTTTTTTAGGAAAAAACAAAACAAAAATACAGCCAGCTTCTCTGTTCTTTCCCCTTTAAGTTCCAAACCACCTTTTGTTTAGTATTCTTTTCAACAATGAAACAATGTGCCACCCTATGGACACACATATAACAGAGCTGCTCACGACTGTAAAAATGCTCATTCGAGAACTTCAATCTGCTTGCTTTACAAATGGAGCAGTAGAGGCATATTAACAGTTGTGGCATGAGTTCTTCACTCTGACCACCTGCTTTGTTAAATAAAAAAAAAAAGTCATTATCATCATTTACTTTGCTCTTTGTAAAATTGTGCCTTTTTAGTCAAGAGTTCTCATTAAAGGTATGGCAGCTGTTGCTGTAGGCCCATAGTTAACGAGCTGTTTGACATATGCCCGCACTGTACTCGCTTGCTCATACATGGAACTGAGCCTTAGCAACCTTCCTGGTGATGCAAAGAGATGTTTGCCCATGCTAACATCTTGGCATTTCCATAATGGCGCAGATCAGTGTCTCCACTCCCACTTGTGCTGTGAGCATTCCTGTCACTAGCACATATTGAAACCAAAAGCGATGGCAGCAGGCAATGTGACATACGCCAGCAGAGAGATGTTCACTTGCTTTTCCTCCACACATAGTGAATTACAATCCCAGAACTTAAGTGGATTGCCCGCTCCACAACAGAGCACCTGCATCCAGCACAGATTGTGTCCCGACTGTGTTTGGAACTCATGCTAGCGCAAGTAGGTAGTGCCCATGGACTGACAGAGGAATTTTGTGCGCTAGCCTGTGCTTCGTGTACACATGCCGTCTGTTTTAAACCTGTAATAGGTCTTAGAATGGTGTTGACCTCAACAGTTTATGCCATTCTTTCAGATAGTCGAGTGCGGGCAAGCACGGTAAGATTTCTTTGCCACTATTCTCAAATAAAACAAAGGCTCAGATCACTGTTTTTACTGTTTCAGAGTTGAGGAATGGCTTCGAGTTCACAAATAGCGCACAAAGATTGTTTCTGCACATAGTTTTCCAGTCGCACTCTGAGCTGAGGTCTTTAAAAAAGATTATTGCAGAATACTGCTGCTCTCAGACTTGCTGTCCTCAAAAGTGAGCACTAGTTCATGACAGCAATTTGCATTTGTAGCAGCGGCAAGTACCAATAGTCCATTATTGCAGAGGGCACAGCAAGCGCAGCAGAGACAATCTACTGGAAATGGTAGGTGCAGCTGAACACATACTCAAGTAAATTTCCAGCCGGTCCTGTTGATTTCGGCAGAGCAATCCAGACTGCTCCATGGAGCGATCTTGGCTCAGCAATCGCTCCTCATCTGCATTTGGAAGATGAAACCTGTGTTCCGGATCTGCATTTGGAATACAGTTGGTCCAAAATGAGCAGAAAAGAATGTTCTGTAAGTGACCACAGTCTGTTATTGGAATTCACCATTAACAGAGTTTTACTATCTACCACCTCGATCTGCTCATAATTTAAGTAGCATTATAAAAGTCTGTGATCCTGCAGGGACCTCTGATCTCACACAAAGGATTCAGTGGCGTAGCAGGCACAACACACATCAAGAGGTGCCAGATAGTGTAACTTGTAAGAAATGTTATGCTAACTCTGCGTTACTTGCTGGCAGAGCAAACAGTATGTCCGTCATCAAACCTTCTTTTAAACCCTACTTCATGGCAATGGAAAAAGGCATTTCGAGTCCACTTGAGGTCTAACTTAGTACAGTAGCGATGAACAAGCCCCTGAGCCTGCCATGTGCCAAGGCGTAAATGCGCTTCACTGTATTGCACGAGTGAACAACCGGAAGGCTGGAAGCTTGAACAATCTGTTTCCAGAAAATGGTGACGTTGTTTGGGCAGTTAGGTTGGAATAATAAGCAAGCACTCTGCCCGTACCTTCATCTACTGGATTTCCTCTGAAAGGTATGTATGCCCAGCAAACAATGTCTGCAACTTAATCCAGGAGTAAAATCACAGCATGTTCTGAGGACTTCGATCATAACATTGAGTTTTTGATCATTCAAGTCACCTCAACATCAAATCCAAGACATATGTGGCAGCTTATGGAACATTCGCACATACAAAACACACCGAGAAATGCAAGCCAGTCAGTCTAAAGGCAGCCTATCATCCTCATATTGTTCATAGCCTTCCTAGTGCCACCAAGTTTGCTTCCCTACTACCCTCTGAACATGCAATGTTCCACCCCAACTCGGGTTACACATAAGCAGTGCACCAAGAAAGGCAAAAGTTCATCCCTAGCTCCCACTACGTCAACTCGGAAGAATGTACAGAGTCTTTACTTGCTCTCTAGCAGATCTAGCTTGGATTCATTTTGCACTCAAAGCTCAAGTTATGTTTCAACAACTTCAACATATTTATGAAGACTGCAGTGCAATTATCCAACTTTTTTTTTTTTTTTTTTTGCTGAAGTTGACATGGTGAGTGAGCAGTCTAGTTATACAATAATTTTCTCCAGTTTGAACAGCCAATTAGAGAAATAATTTTTGTGAGCTTTCCTTTTTAAAGCTGCTTTGCTGACAAGTTCCTGCCTGCAAGGCAGTGAAGAAAATGTGGGATTATAGCTATCTGCACACTTCCATTAAATGATCTCAACACTGACATGATGATCAAGTGATATCTAGGAAGATATTGGCACCAGCGCAGCAAGCAGTCTGCTGCTTGTGCATCATGACGGGCCAATGCTATCGAACTGCCAAACCTTTTATCATGTCAAAACACGCTCACCCGATCAATTATGAATTGTGAAAGGCTACGCACTCAAAAGTGGAAACACATCCATTCAAAAAGTAAAAAAAAAGTAAACTGCAGAATGTAACGTGACTGTTCAAACCATGTATGGAAGTGCATGCGGCCACCAAACGATTCATAAATGTGGTAGCCATTCATGAGCTAGATCCAGACACACCACTTGTTGTTGCGACTAAAGGAAGAAGATAACGAAAATGCACGGGCCTACTACTGGCTCTGTAGCTGAGCCACCTCCACTGCCTCGTGCGGACAGAAGAGAAAATAGAGAAGAAAAAGTGGGAGAGAGAGGCACATCGCGACAGCCGTCGTCCACCACTGAAACGGTAGTAGGTACAAAGACTGCCTACAACAGATAGAAATCCAGTGGCAGGCTAGCCCCCGCCGCAAGCTGCGGTGACCTACCAATCGCAGCACCGTAGGGCCAGGAGCAGCCACCCCCCGAAACCACTTCCTTATCAACATCTACAGTTGTTTCTACAAAACATGCATAAATTTTAACAAAAACGCCACACTGGAATGATACCTTGAGCAAAGGCTTGTTTTGCTTGGAATCCTGCATGCACTCCTCAATTTAAAACCTGCATGAATTTCATACACTGAGTACAAAAAAACCTGCACACATTTTGATTCACATTTCATATCAGGGAAGATCTCGATGGGGCATCTCAGCACAATTAGTTCAGATTTTTTTGCTTCATTTGTAGATAATAACACAAGAAAATCAATACTATTGGTACTGTTGAATGCATAATTAACTTATTATTATTATTATTATTATTATTTATTTATACTGTAAGCCTTTTGACAGGCTCATACAGGAGTGGGCAAAAAAAAAGTCACAATTTCACAGACAGTGTACAATATATCCTATAAGACAAAAAAACAACAACAAAGGAATAACAAGGAACATTGGACAACAAGGAACATTTTAGTACCGACAATATATGCACATGAAATACACTCAAAGCACTCCGTGATTTGCTAGGGCAATCCGCATAAATGCCTCTGCTCGCATTGTTGCAGTTTGCTGGGCAATAAATATTTCCACCTTGGTGATGAATTCATTTGCAGATGTGGAGGAGACAATGTCGAGTGGCAGATTATTCCAGACTTCTATGATGGACGGAAAGAAGGAATGTTTAAACGTGTTACAGCGGGTGATAAATGGCCTAATCGTCCTGTCATGGTTTGTTCTAGCTGAATGTTTGTATGGTGGTTTTAAGTATTCTTGTTTGTTGATATTAATACAGTCATGATAGAGAAGATAAAAAAATTTTAAAGAAGCAATGCGTCGCCGGCTGTTCAAAGTTTGGACGTCTGCTCTGTTGCGCAGCGCGGTTGCCGAGACATGCCGCGAGTACTGCGAAAAAATAAACCGAAGGGCTTTGTTTTGCATCGCTTCTAATTGATTGTTAAGGTATGCTTGATGTGGATTCCAAATTATACTGCCGTACTCAAGGATTGGTCGTATGAGGGACTTATAACTTGCTAGCTTTACTTTAGCTGGCACCTTACTGCTATTTTTGGACTGAAGGCCTGAGTTTGGTGTGTCATTTATATGCACTTTGTAGTTTTTGTGGATTACTTCAGTCAAAACAAATTATGCAAAAGAAAATGTGAAGCCAATACAGGTGAAAAAATTCAAAAATAGCTAAAAAAACTTTTTTTTTACCTTCTACTTGCACACAAGGCTCGACAATGGTGCTTTAAGTACGATTACAGCTGAATCATACTGCCGTCGCGTGTTCACCGGCTCCTTATCCCATAATCCGCAATATTTATAGAACATTTGAATAATGAGCTAGCCCTGTCGTAACGCAGGTAGGTTTTACCGCTTATTCAGTCCGTGTAAATTCAATGCACAAGCGCCGGAGCTTCAACTGCAGCACAACGTAAGGACCGGGTCGAGGCACTTACGAAGTTGCCCATACTAAATTCTTGCCAAAGGCTGAATCGCAGTACGGCACCGGCATCATGCACCCCGCAATGAGCTTACGAATGATGATTTGTACGGCATATTTTACTCCACCCGTGCAGCCCACGACACTGTCTCTTTTCCAAGACACTGCAAAAGCATTAACACCCCCCCCCCCCTTACTTTGTCAAAACCAAACAACCGTTTGTTATGAACGCGTCTTGTTGTTTACGAACTAACAAACTAGCATTGTGTTGGCATGCATGACCAGTTCTGCGCTGTTTTCAGAAGAATGTGCAGGACAGAAGGAAATTTACTTACATCTGAGATGCCAAACGTGTCCCGGGTGGTGACCGCCCTCCAATAGTCCCGCCGTCAGCGTAGTGTTTCCAGTGATAGCGCACAAAGGAAGACGCACTATCTGTTGGGCACGCCGGTACACCTTTTGCACAGGTTTACACAGAACCTGACGACGCTTCTGCACATCGCACGATCTATTTTGCTGTGCTTTGTGCCTCGCAAATCTCGAGAGCATGACGCCGCCAGCAGCACAAAAGAAAGCGCGACGCCGCGACGCCGCCACCAATGGCTATGACTAGCACTACAGCTTCGGCTGCTTCGGCTGATTTCGACTTGTTTCGGTTTCGGAAGTTGTCGACTTCAACGGCTTTGCTGTTCGCCTAACAGCGGCAAGCACGATGTCAAGTGTCTACGCGCTAACGCTACATGTTTGTCGTGTATGCGCGCCTGTAGTTTGCGCATTCAGAAATGTGGCGGTGCTAGCGAAAGCTAGCGGTGGCGGAAAAGACCACCGTGAGTTTCGCTTCTTTTTTAGCGATGCTGGAAAAACTATGCGTGCTTGTCGACGGGTTGACAGATAAGAAATGCGTTGCGGTGGTTCAGCAAATCGGAGCTTTGGCCCAATGCATCGCCAAGTTCCTTGCGAAAATTCCTGATCATAAACAGCGACAGCGGCCATTGTTTTAGTTTATTTATTTATTTATTTATTTGAACATACTGCTTCAAATGGTCTGCAAAGGCCGTGCTGAAAAAAAGTTGTGTGCTTATATTGGAAGATCAAGTGATTTGTTTGGAAACAGACGCCGAATCCTGCTCGCACACTGTTCCACTGGTCACCCGCGAGCGATACTTTCTTTTGTGATGTCTGCATCACTACTATCAGTGTTTAACTCTTGAATGGTGATGAAATTTTAATGGCTCTAGCTTATAGCAAAAGCAAAAACAGTTGTGTGAAAGCGTGTGAAAGCATGGCGCCTGCAGTCAGGCAAGATATGCGACATGCAAAAATAGCTTACCGGTCAAGCTTCAAGCGAAGACAGTGTGGAGTGTTTACGTGGGGATCCGGTAAAAACGTCCCCGGAAAAAATGTCCCTATTGGCGAAGTAGGAAAAAACGTCCCCGAACGGGGCTCGCTATGGGACGTAGACTACGTTTCTCCGTGGCGAACTGCAATGATGAATGATGCATGTTAACTTTATTACAGCGGTTTCACCTGTCACCTTGGAATTGACCGCGAACATCGAATTGATGCGGGCATTCATGACAAAAAAAAATTATGGCAGCGGTAATACAGTGACAGTGACATGCTTTAATTTACGCAGTTCTTGTAAACATTTCGGGCCCCCAGAGGACGCAGGTTCCATATGATGATTACATTTAACTTAAAGCCGAGAAAGAATGGCATAGCATTTGTTGTTTTTTTTTTCATGTGTGTTCCAGAATAAATCTTTTTTAGGGCCGGTTTTGGCCTTGGGGACGTTTTTTCCTAGTTGCCGCTTCTTCAGGGGACGTTTCTTCCGGAGACGTTTTTTCCGGGGACGTTTTTACCTACACCTGTTTGCGTGCACGTTACTTCAATTAAGCACTAATGAAACTGACCATACAAATACTTCAACTTGTCTCTGTGGCCTACAGCATACATGCAGTAAAGAAGCAAAAGTAGCCAAGCTCCTTGTTCCATGCAGCATAAATAATTATGCACTGCTGTTGGAAACTACACAGCATATATTGGTGGACGATCGTTGAATGTGCAGCTTTCTTCAATAGGTTACGCATCTCGCGTGACGCAGCCTACAGTGACACTGAAAAATGTGCCATCTAAAAGACATTTCCTTGCAATATTATGCTGCAGCATATATGTGTATAGTATGCATAGCTTCGAGATGCAACACATATACTGTTGGTATCGCCCCTCATAAAGTACTAGGATTTTTGCATCTTTTCATCAGTCTAAGATCACCGATTCAATCGTTTCTTTTTTTTTTTTTCATTTGACAATGAGACGGACAGCATTTGCAAGTGTCATTATGCAGCAGAAAGCTTCAATTCAGAGTAGTTCAGTTCAGCAAGGGTTTGTTATAGTCTCAGGAAACTTAAAAATGGCGTATAGATGTAGATGTGCAAGTCAAAACTCAAAAGGCTGTAGCAACTTTTTTGCTCGGCGTATCCTTGTGCTGAAAAAGAGAGTCAGTCTGGTTGTTTATAATCAGCCAAATGAGTGATGTAGAGAAAGAAGCAGAATTGTTGTCATCTTCTCTCCCATCCCATCTGTTAGTGCTGTTCAGTCGTTTGAGAATTGGCTTTCTGTGGTCTTTGCAAGGGATTATGAGTTCGTGAAGTTCAGTACTGGAGTTGGCTTTCACATTTCTGTTATCACACTTACTTTTCCTTCTACAGATGAAACTCCAAACCAATTCTTCATACAAACTTGTGATGCCTGACGGTGGTAAAGCTGTGCAGTTATAGTGCGTCACCTCCATTCATATGCAAAACACAATATAAGGGTGATTTTGACTGCCAGTTTGACTATCGTATACATGGCAGCGGCAACACATCAACATTGTGCACACAGCATAGTGGCAGATACAATGAACGAAGGGCAGTGCTAGTCAAGGTGTGCAGCAGGAACATCATTTACTAAACTTTAAGTGAACAGTTCTCATTCGACTGAAAAGATTCTGCACAATAAATACCAAAAAAATCCTGATTAGTCGACATATTGGTCATGACGTCACAGTTACATGACCTCGCGTGAGAATTTCAAACGTCTCACAGTGAAATAAAGCTAACAAAATACGGAAGGTGCAATTGAAGCCAATTATCAAGGAAGCTCTTCTAATGAGGACATTTCAGAAAATAGTAGTTTAACAAAATAAATATGTTGATACTAAAGCTAGAACCCATGTGTGCCCTCTGCATGCAATGTCTATAGCCATGTAGGGTCAAAGGTGTGTTAGTGGGGCATTTAGGGAATGCTGTTACATTGGTAATAATATTTAAAAGTAGATAACTTTAAACGAGAAAAATTATATAAAAATTTGCAGAATGAAAATGCAGTTCATGTTTAAGATGCTGTCACGTCTATTATTGAGGTAAACTAGCTGAAGCTCCAAAATTATTTTAAGTTTGTGTAACTACTTTCTCTTCTTATATTTTGCACTGATCATTATAATTAATCTTTGATCTTCTGCATGTTATGCCACTGATGTGCGTTCAATGAATTAAGTTACAATGCTCAAATCTTGTCTTCGTTCATCTTATTTCTTCCGCATTTCTTTCATGCCATGATATATATATTGCGGATACATTTTTGTTTTGTGATATGTTCATGCTGAACTCTGTATTTATTAAAGAATATGTATTCTATTGCCTATATTTTACATTCAATGTAAGCAGCACGCCCATGTAGATATACGAAAGCATTAAACTTGAAATATATATGGCATATATATCAATGATTATTCAGGAATTAACATGTAAATACAATATGGTTTGCCAACCAGATGAAGGAAATTGGTATCAACTGTCTAACTCGGTGATAAACTGTAAAACTATGACACAAACTTTAATTCTCTTAATAATCTTTTCTATTTAACTGTCAAATATGAGGACATACATGCGGATGATACCACTAAATGGCAGAAAGTGAAGTGGAGCTCAAGAGACTTCTGATGCGCGTACAAGAAGAGAGTGAGAAGTTTGGACTTAAGCTGAACATTAAAAAGACAAAGATCATGGCGTCTTGCCCCATCATGTCCTGGAGCATAGAGGGACAAGAAGTGGAAACTGTGACAGATTTTCTCTTTTTGGGCTCCAAGGTAACCCCGGAAGGAGACTGCAGCCATGAAATTAGGAGACGCCTACTTCTGGGAAAGAGAGCCATGGCTAGCCTTGACTGCCTAGTAAAGAGCAGAGGCATTAGTCTGCCAACCAAGATCCGTATAACTCGTGCTATGGTCTTTCCAGTTGTGATGTATTGATGCGAGAGTTGGGCTGTGAAGAAGGCTGACCGCCGAAGAATTGACTCGTTTGAATTGTGGCGCTGGCGGAGAATCTTGAGAGTTCCTTGGACGGCCAGAAGATCAAATCAGTCGATATTGTCGACCATAAACCCTGACTGCTCATTGGAGGATCAAATTCTAAAGTTAAAGCTCAGCTACTTTGGTCATCTGATGAGAAGAGAGGAGTCGCTGGAGAAAGATTTGATGTTGGGAAAGGTTGAGGGTCACTGGAGAAGGGGTAGGCAGCGAACGCGATGATTAGATGGCAACCTCGAGGCGCTGCAGATGAAGTTATGTGATGCTAGGAAGATAGTGAGAGACCGGAAAGCGTGGCGTGATATGGTTCATAGGGTCACGAAGAGTCGTACACGACTGAACGACTGAACTGAACTGAACGGATGAGGACATACGCCTATGAATATCTTCCAAACCAACTAGAATATCCAATTGAGAACTATGTATATACCATATGAAGTGCCATTTGAAATCCCGGGGACCAATTCAAATTTTCGAAACCACTTTGAATATCCAATAGGGTAGGACATATATGAATTGTAATACTGTATAATATGGAAAATCCAGTTGGGATTCTAAATGATCATTATGAACGTGAGAACAATTTGGAGTGCCCATTGTTTGCAAAACCATTTGGGTAATTCCGTTAGCTGCCAAATTGGTCCTAATTTTGTGCCCATTTGAGCTCATATATGGCTGTATCTAATTGGGTCCGTGTGGGGCCGAATGGAACCATGTTATAACTGGTTTAATTTTTTACGGGGAGGCTTAGTGAGCCAACTGAACTCGCATGGATCCTGAATGAGCACTGCGAAATCGAGTGCTGGTGCTGTACGAGCATCGTGATTTTAAGCGAGCGTTAGGATGTCTCCTACAACTGAGCGTACGAGCTCTACGAGACCGCGTACGGCGTCTGCGGGGGTTTTACGTGAACTGTACGAGATCTTCTACAAGCTGCTTGAGCCCTCGTACATCTGTACGAGACATCCTACAATCCTCGTACAACCCTACGAGACATCGTACACGCTCTAGGAGACACCGTAGATGCCCTACGAGACATCGTACAATCCTCGTACAACTCTACGAGACAACGTAGACGCTCTAAGAGACCTCAAAATTCTTGTACAAATCGCATAGCTCTTAGAAATCTCCCACATTTCTCGTACACATCGTAGCAATCTCGTACATTTCGCATACACTTTTTCAGTAGGGTCCTCGTTTTAGTTTTTCTTTCTGCTGTTTATACTGGACCGTGATGCAGGCTACGCTCGCCTGCGATTGAGCCCGAATTGAACATTTTGGCAGTGATCATTGTGTTAGAGTGCCCTTAAGATCAGCTGTGAAGTTTGTTATGCATGGTAGCCCACATTATTCAATTCCAGCTTTAGCAGTGCGTTAATCGTCAGTGTGTTATGAGATCGAGGCGCGGCGGTAGTTGTCTCTCTCGAAACGCTCGAAACGACCTATCGAAAGATACTGTCTTTGTTTTCTTACAAATGCGCAACGACTTCGCAACAAAAAGCGCTTGCTTGAACCATATTTTTCATATGCCCCCCGATGGTCGATTGAAAGTACGCTGTTGCCCTGTTGGCCCCTGAGGGATGCTACTCCGGCTGACGCCGCAGGCCGCACCGGCTATACTGGGGCACTGGGACCAGTGCGGCCCAGCGCACATACAGCGCTTCTCCCAGTGCATCGCGCATGCCAGCGACACACCCAGCGTCAAAAGTCTAATCCCAGCGTTTTTCTCCCATCGCACCAGTGCAGCCAGTGTCTTCCCGTTACTGCTCCAGTGAATATCGCAGACCTCCAGCGTGCCCAGCAGATCCAGTGCAAAACCAGCGCGAAAACCTTACTGGTTTCGCACTAGAGACGCTGGTTTTTGCAATAGGGAATTCTTATTGTAATTTTTGCTAATTGCATCGTGTTTTTTTACAATTGTATCCTCCCCCCACCCTATGTAATAAGCTCCTTTGGAGGGCCTTTAGGGGTAACCTGAATAAATAAATAAATAAATTATTTCCCTCTTCTTACCTTCCACTGACTTCTTTCACTTCTCTTCTGTTCAGATGTATAATAATTGCAGTCAGTGCTCTCGGTGTCTCCTGCTATCTTCGTCCTCGTCCTACGCTCTATTTCATCAAAAGAGTAAACTGCACGTTAGACTGTCTTTTGAGACCGTCTTCAAATGGTGTTGCACCAGCGAACAATGCACGACCGATGAGCGTCGTGAAACGTCTTCGAACGGCAGCCTGCCATTGAACAGCGCCATTCGTTACCAATTAAGGCTTATTTACTCCCCCCTTCAGCGGCATCGCGTGTCACACTATATTAAGCCTACAGAGCAAAAGCGATTGCCACGGACCACTTTACATAGCGGAGGAGTACGAGTACCGGTCCCCACTAGTGGGCATGAAACTAAACCCCAAAACTGCAAGACAAAACAAAAGTCTGGGCACCAGCAGCAGTGCGCCTGCTGTACCCGCGGGAAGATCCGAAGGCAATGGGTTAGTTATGACACTAACAAAGAAGGGCGGTATAGTTGCTTTTTCGCTTAGCATTTTGAAAACTCTCACCCGGCTCCGACAGACAAGCCTCACTGAACGAAAGAGAACTGGCTTTTCAAAAGTCATCTAGCCATCCAGCAGATCTCCATCCATAGAACAAAAGCAAAAGAACTACACCTCTCGCTCTCTAAAAGAACTGCGCACTCCGCTCAAAAGACAGCCGAGGACGGGAGCATTATTACGAATCTTGCGAGAAAGAGCAGGAGGTTGCTTTCTCGCATCGCTAATAGATGGAGCGGAAGCCACACCCGCCTGTGACGGAAAGGTTCACTGAACGAGAGAACCAGCAACCAGCTCTCCGAAAGATCCGACGGCTCCGACCCCTTCGATGGCTCCGATAGCTCCTGATCCGACGTCTTCGGCGGCTCACCCGCTCTTTGAAAAGAGCGGCTCCAAATATCCAGCTCGCTCCGGAGCGACCCATCCCTATCACATCCCGCTTGTTTCCTCGTATATTGCTCAGATTATGTCAAATATCAGATTTGCATCCGAATGAATCTTGAACTAATTGAACCTTTAAAGCTTACGTCATCAGCTGGCATCGATGGCATCAATGTTAAAGTGCTCAAAAAACACAAAGGAAATCATCATTGTCCTACATTTTTTTCAGCAGTCATTGTAAACCGGCATCATCCCTCATTATTGGAAAGTGGGTAAATTGTTGTTTCTAAGCCAAGTTCAACTATCAGCCCATATCACTATCCAGCATCAATAGAAAAACTTTGCCACGTAATATTTATGTCTATATCACGAATTTTCTTATATATGTCAAGTTCTTTAACCCTAAGAAGCACGTATTTCCAAAAAGACTTCCAAGAGACACCCAACTTGCACTATTTCTTCACAACATAAGTAATAATGTAGACCTTAACTCCCTCTGTTGACTCCCTCTTCGTCGAAATCGAGAAAGCGCTCGACAAAGACCCTCACAAACGTTTACTACTGCAAATGTCAGAACTAAACCTTAACCCACTCCTCTTCAACTAGGTACAGATTTTCCTCACTAACCCTCAGCAATTTGTAAAGGCCAACAATAAATATTAGCTCCCTAACGTACTCTCCGCGGTGCCGCATGGAACAAGTCCTTTGAACTATCCTGTTATTAATTTACATCAGTGACTTAGCTAACAATATTTCCTCAAACACTTCTGTATTTACTGACAATTCTGTCATTTACCGTTTTGTTAATGGCGCTGAAGATAACTATGATCTTCAGTGTAATCTACAAAGTTTAGAAGAGTGGTGTCGTAGCTGGTTGGTTGTCCTAAATACTTACAAAACTGAGCTTGTTTCGTTCCACAGGTAACAAAACTAGCGTACCCTAAAATATTTTCTACACGGTTCAAGTGTTTCATCCCTCAATTCATTAAGTATCTTGCGGCTGACATCTCAAATAAAATTATTTGGTTCATACACATTACCTGAATAAATAACGCTAATTGAGCTCTCGGCTATCTTCGTCGTAATTTAAGCCTATCTTCAACAGCGGTTAAATTACTACCTTATTAAACATTATCTCGGCTAAATTTAGAGTACAGCTCTGGCAACTGGGACACCGCTCAACTTAAGCTGAGTAAATGTATTGAGCTTCGTCAAAACGACGCCGTTTGACTAATCTACTCAAATTACACGTACTCGAGCCTTTTTTCTTGCCTAAAAAGTTACTTGCAACTACTCAACCTTCAACACCGCTGTATTGTTGCACGACTATGTTTGTACCATAACATGTATTACAACTTTCCTTATAACTGTCCTATCCAGCCTGCTCATGGTTATTTAGCCTGCACAAGCTTCCATAAGGCCGCTAACACACATCCTGCTTGCACCGTACCACATGCCCACATGTTCTTTATCCAAACTGTTCGTGACTGGAACAGTCTTCCCTCACGAGGTATCCTTCATACAAACGCGGACCATTTCATGAAAGAATTGAGACATTGTTTTATTAACACCAGGTTGTTTGCCCACCCCTCTGGCAAAGTCCTCACTGAAGTGCCCTTGAGGTATCTGAAATAAAAAATGAAGACCCCAACTTACACACCTTGCGCCAATGGACATGTCGAGATCTAATACCCCTTCCATTGCAGTCTATCAACATAAAGCGGCGAAAAGGACATGGTCGAAACTCTAACGGAGGCACAAAGCTACATGAATATTATTGTTAGCCGGGCTACGAAACCGGTGATATTCACTGTGGTTTTACCTTTGGCCCAAGGGGTCAGGAGACCCAGTTTAAGAGGACATCTCAGTGGAGCTTGCTGCCAGAGTGCATAAATTCCGCCAAGAGGCAATCTAGAATATCCGCATATAGCATGGTAATACCATTAAACGAGCTTCGAAAGAGAGTGCCGAACTCTCAACCGGGCGATACGGTGTTGATTGAGAGGGAACCAGTTGTAAAGGGAGAGTCATGCAGTTGGTGCTCAAGGTTCATAATCCAGTACATTGTCATGGAAACGCTAACCTGCGACATATAAAAAGTGCGCGCTTTACCAGAAGTGTAACTAACAAAGCATGCTACAAATATGAAGTAAGGGCGTACATATGGTGAATTGCCATTACTAACTGCTGCCTAGGACAATTCATCGTCGGTCAGAAACAGGGACAATTTTGAGGTAGTCTATATGCAAAAAAGGTGGTGCCCACAATTACTCCCAACCGAGGCCGGCTGAAGATAAAGTATGATGACTTTACTCACTGGAGGCTCGGGGCACGTATTACGCCGTTGCGTTATCCTCTCGATGCTACCTCTGAACGCTTCAAAGCTCTATACCGCTCTTAAGTTAATCGGGTGCTCCAGCAGCTATTGTGGGCTTAGAGAGCATAGTTGGGTCGTATCGAATGAACTGTGCTGCCGTTCGAGCGATCCTCTTCTGCTATGTGTTTTGCAAGTCATGTAAATGTAGTTTCCATGCTAAGATATAAATTAATTGGTCTTTTTTTCGCTACTAGCTGATACCCCTTAGATTATATATTCATCGATTCTGCATAGAGTTTTACTGGCAGGAAGTTTGTAAGCCTCTGACAAGTTCTAGAATGGTGGTCAAGTTATCGAACTATACATAGAAATATCTGTAGAAAGTTTAAATATTCTTGTAATTTTCAATGCTTTATATTATTCCACCCATGAATGTTTTTTTCAAAACATTGAAGACAGGCTTAGTCTATAATCGTACTTTCGTTGTTTATATGGATTAAATTCTCATATGTATAACAGTTTGTGTTAATATATTGTGACGCCAAGATGGAGACTACAGCGCGAGCGAAAGGGACGATCGTTATAAAGGGAAAACGACGAACGGTCGCCTCGTGCTGGGTGCTCTAGCGAGGTTGCTGAAGTTCGCGACGCTTCTCATAATGGCAATGAAGACTCACTCGTAAATTCTTGATGTAGATGCGGGGTGTCTCTTCCAGCTGCGGACGTCCAGCGACATCACCCCCACTGGTCGCGCCTACAATTTTACCGGCGGAGGGGATGGGAGATGGAGAACGGCGAACTCGTGAAGCTGCAGTTGGGGTCACGCTCCTGTCCGATGCTGGCGAACGATCCCACAACTACGCAAGCCACGGGTCCCCGGAAATAGGAGTGCAAGTTGGGTGCCTTTTAGGGACGGGGTGGTAATTTTGGTGCTATAAGTAGGTCGAGGAGTTTTAACAAGGTGTTTGGCGTTGAGGACAGAATCGCCAGATGTGGCCTGGGTGACCGCAGCGGTAGCACTAAGGGAAGATCGAGGAACAGCCGGCGCTGTCCTATAGTCGCTACACGATGCGTTGCATCGAAGATTGTCATCATACAGCATTGGTGACGGCTGGTAGTAGCAAGACATTAGCCTAGGGGGCGCTCTCAGCTTGTTCAGCTGCCTCAGCCGCTGTAGCTCCCAGCATTCGCCAATCTCTGTTGCATTACCCGCGGCTGCTAGAGACGGACTCGGCGGATTCTAGGAAGGGAGAGATGAAGCGTCCCAACTGAACCCTTGAGACCAGGCTACGTTATCTCGAACTATATAAGGGATCATGGATAGAAACTCGCCAGACTCTCTTGGGTTAGTAGCGTCAACGTTCGGCAGCGCTGAATTACGCCAGGAACGGCGTCGAGGCCCGAACTGCCGATTAGCAAATCGTAGATGTCTTTTGCGAACCTTTTTATCAGATGGCCACGCTTGTCGCTTTCGGTGATTCGAGGAGATTCATGCTTGCACAGTTTAAAACTTCCTCGATATACTTCGTACAAGTCACGCCGGGAAGTAGATCTCTCTGAGAAAGTGCCTGTTCAGCCCGTTTTTTCTTGGTATCAGAGTCACCGAAGCATTTCTTAATCTCTTCGATGAAGCCGTTCCATATCACGAAATCACTCTCGTTGTTGTCGTAACATGTTAATGTCGTGTCGGTAAGATCGAAGACCACGTTGGCGAACTGGGCGGAAGAGTCCAACTGATTATACCGGCTCACCCGCTGGTAGTGGGCAAGCCATTCATCCACATCTTCGTAAGATGATACTGCGAATGAACGAGGCTCCCGGTGATGTTTCCATGAGTTGCTAGGCCTGGTCCTCAGATTGTCGCCGTCGAAAGACTTTAGGGAAAGATGCTGGTAGGCCAGCAAGACGCGACATTCGCGCAGTTCAAGCAGGGCTTCCGTATTCGAGGTATCTGGGGAATGTGTGCGCCGCACCTTCAACCAACATGTTCCGAGTGGGGTTTAATTACCCGCATGAGATGCGTCGGAAGCTTCAGCAAACATGCTAGAGCCCCCAGCACGAGCCAACCCCGCCACCGTAATCTCATGTGTTGTTTTCTGCTTCAGGCAATAGTACTCTGCCACGGACCACGCGAATTATTACTAGCGATCGTGGACGCCAGTTCACCCCCGTGGTTGTGGACCAGATTCTCTGTTCGTGTGCCGGTCATTTTCGCCATTCACCGATTTACTATCCTTAGACGACCGGCCTAACTGAACGCACGAACCATACTATCATAAGCTTTCGTCCATGTGCTTTGATTCCAAGCACAAAAACTGGCACAGCGTCTTACCATTTATCACGTACGCTAACACCTCCCCCACGACACTGCTTTCTTCAACCCATTTTGTTTGCGTTACGCTTGTTTCCCACGATACACACTGTACATCATCCTCCCCCTTCTTTCCGGTCCTGATGAAAATTCCTCTGTCGCGGAGTCACTCTGCCTTGCCGATGAACCCCACCGCGTTGCCCGCCTTAGTATTCTTAAATCTAAGGATCGCTCAAAAGCACACTAAGACGCTCGCAGTCGTCACGTCACTTATACACCTGGAGATTTGGTCTTGCTTTGGCGGCCTTACAAGAAGCGGGGCTTGTCCCAAAAGCTGCTGTGACACTATGATAGACAATTTGTCGTCCTTTCGCAAATTAGCGCGCTCTGTTACCGCATCGCACGTCTAACGATCAGCGGCCGTCGTTGCGAAAAAAGTGAAGTCGTCAACTTGTCTGAAGCCCTTCTCATGACGTGACATCGTTTAACTCGCACTGCGGGCTTCTGCTACGTAGGGTAAGTGCGACGCCCAGAATGAGATGACGACAAGAAAGGGGCGATCGTGAAAAGGGAAGAGGACGAACGATCGGCTTGTGCAGGGGCTCTAGCAAGCAGACTCAAGCTTCCGACGCTTCTCATACGGGCAATAAAGCTTCGTTCGTAACAATAACGTCAGTTTCAGAAAAAGTAGAACTGCAACATCTGTATTTGTCGTCCGTTCTATTGTCATAACCAAAAACCAAGAATGGGATAAAATGCAATTTTGCAATATCGGCACTACAGAGAAATACGTAAGCTAAAATTGAAAGAAAGGATCTATCAACCGGCTACCAAAGCTCACACCCACTACTGAGGACAACTAAAATTTATTTTTTTGATTCTAGCTCCGCTCATTTCTTATACACTACTGAAGAAGCACCAAACGATGGAGTAAATTTCTTGTATAAAATATTCCTTCAGTTGAAAATAGTTCCCCATCCGATAATGGTAACGCGAGATGTGCCCTTTCAGTGAAGAAACAAGAAACTAGGCCTATACAAAAAAAATCTTTCCCTTGCCCAACTTAAAAGCAATTTTCTTTGCAGAAAATGCTTAGAAGGATGTGATGTAGATTGCTGCCGCCCCACGTATCATCAAGAGAGTGGTACCGCCGATCTAGAGGCGAGTGGATCGATAGTGCCACAAAATTTAGCTGCACTTTCGGTGCGGACATTGATCGCGTACCTGGTACGTTCAGGCTCCTACGTTTGGCGCATGGGAGCCTTAGATATTGTCGGGCAGAACGACTGATTGCGCTCATGAGCGCAAGCAACCACGATTGCCTATGAAAACGAGGGCATATTGCCAGGATAATAAAGTACACAGGCTGCGACCAAAAGGTTTTGCCGATGCCTGAAGACTGACTAGCCTCGGAAAGGACCTGTCTCAAAGTGAGCAGATAGCACGGCAACAAGGCATTATTGCCACAAGCCCATGCATCCATCGACTGCACAGAAGATAATTGATACAGTTAATGAATTCAGTTATATTTGAGTCGCGGTAAAAGGTTGTGCTGTTGTACCACGTACAGTTATGAGCATATGAAAGGGTAATTAGATGAAGGTCTTGTGCGCAATATATGTATTCAATTTACATTCAAAGAGATTTGGTGAGTAAATGTTGCTCTTACGAATTGTTTTTGATTGTGCTGAGCGATAACAGTACATCCTTATAATTAGTCGACACTGCAAGTAAGCTGCGCTTACAATAAATTGTGAGTTCGTCCCAGGAGTATTCATACGCATGAAAAATGTTGGCAATTTTAAAAATGTTTATTTTCGCGGCAATGTTAGCATGCACTAGGATGAACGGTCTCGCCAAAGATATCGAAAGATTTGAACAAATTATACAAAACAATACCCACGGTTCTGAGCTATACATTTCGAAGCATGAACATGTGGCGCTGGTCACATGCAAGGGACACTGGGATGTTAAAGATCGCTTTTGGTTTCGTCAGATGCCGTGGCCGGTAACAACATGGACACTGCCCAGATATGAGTTTCTTCGATATCTGAAAATGAACAGGCGTCAGAGCATTAAGACATATGTTCTGGCCGCACAGGTAGGCGCAAAGGACTTAATATGCTTTGAACGGACTTTGATGTTTCCAGAATCATCCTACTTAGTTGACTGGCTTGTAATCTTGGAGACCAAAGTTGTGAGTGAGACATTTAGCCACTTTTTTCCAGAATCGCCCAGACGCATTTTTTCTTGCCAATGGTGTCGAGAACAGGTCACACACGGAAACGCGGAAAGACAGCCATCGGAAGAGAAGGCTCTGTTGTCACTCTATTCGAAGGAATCCGAAGAGCATCTTCGTGACAATGATGTGCGACGCTCAAGACCAAGCCAGCTAAGGAACAGTGTAATTCGCGTAGGCTGCGCATTTGTTGAATATTCGAAATCCAAACACAATTTCTGCAATGACATGGCGTCGCACCTTATCTGGTATGCACTTGGCGTGTACAACGTCACTATTCAGTGGAAAATGTACAAACATAAAGTACTCCTGAATGAGCTGCTTAAAAGCAACTACGATATGGTAGGCACCTTGACTATTATGACTACTAGTTTAGGGCAGCGGTTCGCCATTCCAGCGGCGTTAGACTTTGCACAAGAAACGTTTTATGTGAGAACAGGCCGCCTAATGCCGGTCTCTTTGCTAGATATTCTAGTTAACTCTAAGCTCGGTGTTTTTCTGGTTATTATAGGCATTGCAATTTCCTCAGCTGTTCTAACAGTAGCTGATCTCAGAGAAAGAAACATTCAGTTAGTGAGCGCAGCGTGCGAATTTTTCGTGTTTTTTCTCTCCTCTTTTTACGCTACGTCCTTTCCAATACCTAGAAGAACGCGCTCGTTGTACGCAAGAGGAATTGTTTATGGCGTGTGGATCATGGCCATTTTACCCTTTTCGAGTTATTCCCGCGGTGAGCTTATTTCAAGACTTAGTTTGCAGAAAGAAATTAATGTGGTTGACACACTCCAAGAACTTGAGGATGCATTGGATCGCAAAATGGTGGTTCCCTGTTTCGCGAGAGGTTCGTTTATAGAGGCCATGCTTTCTAGCAAAAATAACGAAACCACGCTTCTCGTGAAATTGAGAGCAGCTTTTCAAAACAGCACGAACAAAGATCGTTTGATAATGGCCGATAAAAGACTATGCTTCTCTTGTGCTCTGCGACATAATCATATATGCTTCTCAATAAGGGTATCAAAGTCAGGATCGACCCAATTGCCAGAAGGGCTCGTGGAATCAAGAGAGAATTTGTGGTCAAGCTGGGCGACCATGCCATTCCGAAAGAATTTTCCAATGATCCGCGGATACAGAGATTTTCTTCGGAGACTAGATGAAGCATTTTTATTTCGGGATCGAGAAGATGCTTTTATAAAGAACGGTGACAAAGAAGCGCACAGCAGATATAGCAGTGTTGGGTTGAGCCAAGGTGCAGAGTTATATCTATTTTTCTTGGTTTTCAGCGGCCTATTGTGTGTTTCTCTTGGAGCATTTCTGTTGGAGTTAATAACAATGTCAGACTCTGTTATCGCAATTTCCCCTTTCAGTTGAAAGTATTATGTTCAAGTAAACCTTTATTGAAGAAGTATAAATTCGTAACAGTTTCGAATAAGGCATATAAAATTTAAATGACATTAGTCCACAAAGGATACACAACATTAGATGTCTTCTAAAAAATCAGCTATCCGAATAGAAAATAAGCGGAGGATCCTTATGAGAAGAAAATCATGATTGGCAGAAAATTAGTCGTCAATAAGTAAGGATCTGGTTATGCGCAATAAAGAGAAGTGCCTGGGGGAAAGGGCCCTTGAATATTAATGCCATGCTATTATAGCATACTCTACAAAGACTGTTTCCTCAATGCTTGTTTTGTGGTGTTAATTTTTTCGCGTTCAGAATGTTTCCTACTCTAATATACTGCTCGTTACATGCTTATTAAAAGCAAAATTACCAGCCCTATTCCGCCCCACTAATATTTGCCTAATTCAGTTCAGCGCTGCGGCAGTCCCTTGCTAAGATCGGAAAAAAAAGAGTTCTCAAAGATTGATGAGAAAAACTGAAATGGGGCATCAATTTGTAATTAGGCAAAACTGCTCTCAATAATTAGAAACCAGATCTAAAAGTAATGCAAGCAAATTTAGGAGCTCAAGACATTCTGCAATGTGTGTAGAGATATTATGGATTTCAGACTACATACATATAATTTGCTTTAGTGTTCGCACATCTATTGCACTGCAGGGACGTGTGAATATTATTTACGTACGAGCGTCAATGGTGTATTTCTGCCTGGTAGTGTATATTTCCCGCCTCTCACTCAACGACTCAAGAGCGTCCGATGCGATTAACGTGAAAGCATATCAAGGGGCATTCATTTAATGCTCTTGTGTCCTTTGGAGCATGCAGCCCGTCTCAAGATCGGCAACTCCATTTCTAGCCCTTAGCTGCTCCGCTTGATCGAATGTTTCCTTTCGAATTTCCGATTCAATACGAATACCACTTGACAAGTATTGCATCGCAAAATTTTGGAATCTCTAAAAGGTTCACAGTGTAAGTTCCCACACCTAGCAAACTCAGTAATGTGCAATGCGGAATGTTTTATTTGCCGAACAAGGAATGAATCAATAAAAAAGGCCTCCATTTTCCAGCTCACTAGTTGAAACTTGCGACTTTAAATTACTATTCGGCTTTTCTCACAAGTTTCACCAGCTACAGCTAGAAACTTCCTACTTAGGCGCAAAACTTTTCGGGGCGCCATATTTGCTCATCTTTTTACACAACTCAAAACAAACGGCTGCTGAAGATAGCTCTTCACTTTGGTGCAGGTGAGATCCATGTTGTCTGCTAGTTGCATCAAGAGATTATTTACGCCACTGAGACGAAATTTCTCTGTAAAAAAACGGTAATAGTGAGTATTGTAGTAGTTCATTCTGATATATAAACAGTGCTAGAATTAAGGTCAAGGAAAATTAACTCATCTCTTGCGTGTACTGTATGCCATTTGTCTTTTCTGTTCGCGGATTGTTTAAGCTGCACATGAATTGCTACTCCGCTTTCAACATCCGGCCTTTCTTTATTCCATACGCACGATGAGGAAACCGGCGCAATCTGTCTCTTACCTAACAGGAATTCGTGCTTAGTAGATTGTATGAAGCCGCCGCAAAACACGGGCCACATAAATTCAGCGACTTACGGGCAATATTCCGAAGACATACTGGGGCGCTGGAAGTGTATTGCTAAGCGAGATAACAAATATACGATGAGCGCTTAAAACCTGCATAGTGATCGGGGCCGACTAGCGGAATGGCAAACACCTTGTAGCGATTAGTGGTAGTTCACAACTTGGACAGTAACAAAAAATGTCTTTCCGGAATACAGAGTACAGAGAAAGAAGGAAAGAATAACACCCCATACCGGCTTTAAATGTGCTGTGGGAATTAAAATTACAACAGAAATTCAAGCAAGCCTTGGCCGCGGCCTCACAGATTAGCCGAAGCCTAACGTCGACGATGAGTAGACGTTTGATTGGAAGGGATGCACAGAAAAACTTTTGATACTTTTTCTTCAAGTTCTCATTTGTTATTCGAACACTTCTGGCAGCTTGGGAATTTGTAGTTGTCCTATGCCCGTATTTGTCAACGGGTTTGCAGTGATCATAGCAGATATCATGTTTTTGCTACAGGCAGATGTTGAATCAGCCTCTACTAGTTTGGTGGCGCTTCTTCGTTGTATACATAGGGCGCGTTATAGATCTGATAAAATTTGTTTCCATTACTTATCTTGTTGCTAGAGCAGAAAAACTGCTCATACAGTTTAAAGAGGTTCACAACAGTGTTCAGAACACTTCTGGTACGTTGCGTGTTTAGAGTTTATCGAACACATATTTGTCACCAGGTTTGCTGTGATTGTCGCAGATATCACGTTTTTGCTATATGCGTTTTGTAGATGTTGAGTTAGCATCTACTGGATGGGTGATGCTTCTTCGTTGTGTGAATATCCGCCCGGGATTTTTCTGATAAAAATTAGGTTTCCAGTACTTTATTTGCAGATAGATAAGAAAAAAGTTTTCATACAATTTCTGGAAGTTCACAACAGTGTTAAGAATGCTTCTGGCACCTTGCGCGAATGGACGTGTGTTGAGCCCGTATTTGTCTGTGGGTTTGCATTGATAATAACAGATACCGTGTTCTTGCTAGGACGTTTGTTAAAAGTTGAGATTTCCTTTACTGATTGAGTAATGTTCCTTGTATAAATGCGCGCAGTTATTGCTCCAATACTTTTGGGGGGTATTCAGCTCTAGTCATGTTGATTGTGCAGAAAACACATTTCTTACTTGTACAGGCCATTCGCAATTTTGCGATGAGTATTTCTGGCGCATTGCGTGTTTGAAGTTGTCTTGTACACCTATATTTAGCATGCTTTGCAGTGATCGTGACAGATATCATGTTTTTGCTTCACGCATTTGTTAAATGCTGTTTTCGCCTTCATCGGTTGAGTGATATGTTCTTATTTTAGAGTGTGTGCCATTATTTCTCTAATAAACAAATTTCTTTTCATCTTTGTCTTGTTGCTAGCGTATCTGTCAGCATCGTTTTCTTCGTAATAGTCATATTTCCCTAATGACTGAGTTAACTAGCCTAAAAAAATTTGAAAGTAATACAAAGGCGCGCTCATTGCTCACCACCACCAAGAATTTTGCCCGATCTTGTTTGTGCCGTCATTCTGCTTGGCAACGCTTTTTCGTTGACCACGACCATGTAGGCTCAGTCGGATAACTCAAACAAAATCCGATATACCGGTTCCGATGCGTGATTTTAACGACCGGTCTTTAAAATTCGCTAGCCGACAGGGAGTCTTTAAATTTGTGAAGCTAATTTTCACTAAAGATAAAAACAAGGAGGCACTCAAGATTCTTTAAGGGTAATAAGACGAAAACATTTAGGGCAAGCTCTACCGCATTGATTTTTGGAGATAACCCAGTCGATGACAGACACAAGGCATAAGAGCGGCTTCTACGGTGTTGTTAAGAGGTTAGTAGCTCCCCCTTGCGGCAATTTGCGCGTGCTCGTAGCGGCGCTTGGTCTCTAGAGCCGGTAGCAGATGGCTTGTTGCAGTTCTAGATGCGTGACTGTTCTCGCACACGCTCCCTCCTGGAAACGGGGGTGAAGCCCTCGTCCTCGCGACCCCTAATTTGGGAGGCAAACAGCAGGAACGCCACAAAACAGAAAAAAGATATGCTACTGAGGTGCCCGGTTGGCAGACGAGTTAGCGCACTCGTCTGCATTATGGATGCGCAGAATTCCAATTCTCGTTTGAATACTACATTCTTTTAAAGTTTAAACAGCCCATGAGCAGAAATATGCGGTACTAATCACGTGACCGGCCCGGAAAGGCGGCAAGCATTGCAGCGGCCGCAGAACAAGCTCAGGCACAGGTGCGGCTCAGTGACGTAGAATTCACGTGTATGTGACGTCAGGGTCCGCCTCTTCCAGGTCAACGGAAAAATTTTTCCCGTCCCCTTTTTCTATTTCCCTTTTTTTCCTTTCAGTTGTTGTTGAAGGAAATGATGACATTGTTGCGTAGGATACGATAATTCTCAAAGCTTGCATAGAGAGTGGAAATGCCAAATGGCTGTTCGTAATGCTGGTCTTCAATCCAGAGCTATTCAAGAATATTTGGGGACTTCTATATATTTATTTATTTTAGATACATCAAAAGCCCATGGTGCGGGGCATTACATCACGGATGGGCATGACACTTAAATGTCAATTCTATGCATTAGATAACTGATGTTCGGAAAGCTGAGTCAAGTTTAAATGAGATTGTGAATGTCTTTGAACAATGGCAGAATTTATTGTTAGATAATAAAGTATTACATTTAAGCTGGCACATTCTTGAAAAATTGGTCAGTATTTAGCGTTTGTGAAATAAAGGCTAACAAGGCAAAAAATAAAAGCGTTCACTTTAAAACAATCGATCTCATTCGAAATAGTCGGCTTTGCACTCGCGAAGTCGGTTTCAGTATTCGAGCGTCTCAGAACTTGAACCAGCACAGCACATGTATTTACGGGTTTACGACATTGATTACTGGCAAACTAACCTTGCAAAAATTATAAAACTTCATTTAAGCTTTATGCTCCTCCCTGTGTGACACCTTGTTCATGTAATGATGAATTGCTAAGTGGGCAGTGATTTCGTTTAGACTCAACATTCTGCATCAATTATCAAAGATAATAAATTTTACAGATTGGACGAGATATTAATTTAACACGACACTGAAAAGTAACAGCTCTTCCAAAGAAACATGAACTGCCTATCAAGTTAACAATAAATAAGAAAGCTGGCTATCTGCGTTTAGAAAAGCAGAATGCACGGCAAAGTAAGGTTGGCTTCACAAAGAGAAAACTCAAGCATCTCGCCTGTGTTTCAAGGTCGGTTTTTTACTAATAATAAGTGGTTTACTGCTATAAATCTGCATGTGTTCAACTGCATTAAAACCTAAAAGTTATTTTTATTTGTCGATGCTGCATAAATCACAAAGACAATGCAGAATGCAATGTTGCATTTTCCTTATCGGCCCCTTGCACTCTATAATGAAGTAAAGCCAACTTTTGCAGTACACCTCCGTAACTGACGAGCTCCGTAACTGACGAGCTCCGACACGAAGATTAGGAGCCGGCAATAATTTGGCAGCTCACCATTTGTTTGTCTCGTGGGCTACTAATAACTGTAATAGAAAACGTCTCAGCCATACCTGGGTCAGCGCCGTCATAGAATGCAGACGATGAGGGAGGAGTTATTGAACGACAGGAAAGTCTTGATTTGGAGGGAGTGCAGTAATCTACACTGCCATATGATTCACTCCGGTTTGATCAACTCAACGGCTTATTGTGCAGCATAACGAAACGAACTCTAATAATTGGTTCGCAGGAAGGGAAAGCTGCAGTATCTGTAACACTTGTATGTGGAGAAGAAAAACTATTTTTACAAACATCCTCCCTCTACAGCGACCCTTGAGAACCATGGCCACAAAAAAGTAGTCTTGGTTGAAAGAGTTCAGTCCCATGTTATCACTTCTCTGAAAGGCTTTATAATGATCCGGTTTTTGTTACCTCTGGTGGCACTACATAATGCAAAAGTCTGATAACATTCGAACGACTTTGACGATATTTCATAATTGGCGATGAAAGGCAATGGATCAACATTTTCACTGGTGAACCAATTTCGATAAGATTTTCAATGACGGCTTGCTTCCTCTTATTAGAACACATTGCAAGATTCAGAACCTGAGCGGAAATCGAGAACGTCGAGCTGTCATATTTAGTAAATATTTGTGTCAGCTAAGGAAAACTACCATTCAAAAAATCAGGCAGTTGAAATAACCGTTTTTGCTTAGGTTACTTCTGGTAGTTTATTGTGCAGGATGAGGTCAATAGCTGGCTCTATAGACTTTTGTAAATATATGAGCACTTTAAAACCGAACCTCATTTTGAAGCGAAAGCTTCACTAGGACAGCTGCAGCGCGTTTTCTACAGGGTGCAGATTTACCTTAAGCAGATCGTCTACCGCTTGACTAGCAGTGCACCACCTGCTCGCCTATCGCTTCTCTCTCGCAAGTCTTGTGTACTGAAAGGCTGCTCTCCATTCTTCTGCTTTTCAGTACACAGGACTTGAAGCGATAGGCGAGCAGGTCGCGCACTTCTAGGCACGCGGTAGACGATCTGCTTAAGGTAAATCTTGTATACTGAAAGGCTGTGCTCCATTCTTCTGCTGCCCCGCCGGAGTGGTGCAGTGGTAAGACGCCCAACTACTGTGCCGGAGTTCCCGGGTTCGAACCCGGTCACGGCCGCTGCGGCCTTCAATGCTCCCCTCAAAAATCTGAATTTGTGCACATACGCCCCTCACCCAAAGTGTACGGCCAAAAGTGAGCTCTTTTTAGAGACAGGATCAATTCCTGAACGCACAGAAGTCCGGGTACTGGGGCTCTTTATTCATCAACATAGACGGTCGGACACTACCTTGGCGAAACTCTGTAAGGTGGGGGACCAGGTGGGCCGCATGGTCCGCCGGGTTTCTAACAAACGTTTGGGGTTGCGGTGCAAAGACGCCTTGCGGCTGGCGCATGCATTCGTGACCAGTCGAATCTTGTATTCGACTCCTTACCTCCACCTTCGGAAACAAGACGAGGATGCACTCGAAGTCGTCCTGCGCAAAATTTTTAAGAGAGCCCTCGATCTCCCCGTGAACACCTCCAACCAGCGTCTACTGGGCCTGGGCATGGTGAATACGTTCCGGGAAATCCGAGAGGCTCACTTAACCAACCAATACACACGTCTTTCTAAGACACTGTCGGGTCGCCGCCTCCTTGCCCGGCTACACATCCAACATACCACCCTTATGGAAGATCATGTACGCCTCCCTTTCGAGTGGAGATGCGCCCTCCACGTACGCCCTCTTCCTAAAAACATGACACGTGAAGACCACAATGGCCGGCGGCTGGCGCGGGCGGAAGCCCTGGGCCGACATTATGGGTCGAAACCTGGCATTTACTACGTGGACGCCTCCGGCCCCCACCATGGGGATGGTACACGGCCGCAGTGGTCCACCAGTCTAAAACGGTTAACGGGCTTACATTTCGCGCCCGTGACATAACCCACGCGGAGGAGGTCGCCATTGCGCTGGCAGCTACCCACACTGATTCTAAAACAATTATCTCCGACTCGCGAGGGTCCTGTGGGAACGTCGAGCAAGGCTGGGCGCCATACCTAGCCTACCGACTACTTCAAAATTGCACCTACACCGGGGACCCTGCTTACCGGAAAATAGTATGGGCTCCTGCTCATATGGGTCTCGAGGGGAATGAGGCAGCCGATGCCGCCGCGCGCTCTCTTTCCGGGCTTCCCATCGCGACCCTCTAGATCAGGATCTCGAATTCGAACCCGCGTATTCTTTTAAAGACATTGTTCTTTATTATCAATCTTGTCATAGCCTTTACCCTCGCCCAAGTAAAGGTCTATCTAAGACGGAGGAGCGGCTTCTACTCCGTCTTTATACCAACACTCTGCTGGGCCCGGCAGCACTAAAACATTTTAATCCCTCCTTCACGGGCAGTTGTCCGCACTGTGCGGAGAAGTCTTCGGACATCTACCACATGGTATGGGCTTGCCCATCCAACCCAGCTATTCCTCCTCACCCCAACCCCACTCGGGAGGACTGGGAGGCGACCCTGCTCGGCTGCTATGACCTGCAGGCCCAAAAGGCCTTGGTCGAGCGCGCCCGGGCAGTGGCCGACGCCACTGGGGTCCGGTACTAGGGACCCCACCAGGTATCTGTAAGGGCTGGATGTTCATAGATCCGGCCGATGCATACATCTACCCCTTTTTGATTCAATAAACGTTTGTCACCACCACCACCGTTTCGATGGATGCGAAACGAAGTGGCGTCCGTGTGCTGTGCGATGTTAGCGCACGTTAAAGACCCCCAGGTGGTCGAAATTACTCCGTAGCCCTCCACTACGGCTCCCCCTTCTCTCTTTCCACTTTCAGTCCCATCTTCATTCCTTCCCTTACGGCACGGTTAAGGTGTCCACAGAGCAAATGTGACAAATACTGAACCTTTCCCTTCCTGTTAACCAATTATTATTATTATTATTGTTATTCTTCTGTTCTGCGCTTCTATGTCACGCACCTGTTTCTTAGTCTGCACACACCTGGTAATCTTCACTCGTAAATATACACATTGCCAGCCTTCGCGGAGCGCCGTCCGTGACGTCGTCACGTAGCTATGGGCCTCACTGCACATGCGCGGTGGTCTTCAGCTGCTGCGCCGCAGCGGGGGTTTAAGCGTTCAGGATCCGGTCGATTGCGAAGGCGTATTATACGCTGAAAATTGTGACGAGTCAGTAGTGAAATGCCATGGATGAGGCAAGAATGCTCAGCGTAAGCCCTAGCCATGCTCGCCTACAGGCCCTATCTATTCATTCTGCCGGCCTCGCTCTCCATGATAAAGCGGCACGCAGCTTAAATAAAGCATAGAAAGCTCAACGAGCGATGAAAACGCCTGAGAACTGAAAAGAGACTTGCAAAGCGACGACGCAAGAAAGCGGAAAATAAGGCGTAAGAAGGAAAACAGAGGAACAATTTGGTCTCACCCAGTACTACTACAGCTTTCGCTTTGTATATCCTGGCTTAGCTGCAGTTAAGCCACTGCCAGGTTTTTCTGCCGTCATTGCGTGTCACATATGCGTATACTTTTTAAGGCAAAATCCTTTCTAGGCTTATGGAACGAAATGATGTGCGCGAGAGTTGTGCACGACCTGTGCGCGGGATCTGTGCACTGAAGCGTCACTTAATGATCCTAATGACGTCATCAGAAAAGTAAGGGTTCGGTATAAGTAGGTATAGTAAGGGTTCGGTATAGGGTAGGTGATAGAACAATGCTCGGAATATAACCAGCCCTTATACGTAGCATTCACTAATTACGAAAAAGCATTTGACTCAGTTGAAACCTCGGCAGTGATGCAGGCATTGCGAAATCAGGGGGTAGATGGGTCGTACGTGAAAGTGCTGGAACATATATATATATATATATATATATATATATATATATATATATATATATAGTGGCAGCACGGCAACCAGAGTTCTGCATAAACAAAAGAACACAGTTCCCATAATGAAAGGTGTTAGGCAAGTTAGGGATAAGCGTAGATGGAGAATACCTCAGTAATTTGCGATTTGTTGAGGACATTGCCTTGATAATTAACTCGGGGGATGAACTGCAAATAATGATTGATGACCTAGACCGGAAAAGTAGAAAGGTAGGCTTAAAATCAATATGCAGAAGACTAAATTATCGTTCAATAGCCTCGGGAAGGAACAACAGTTTACGTTAGCTAGCGAAGCACTGGAAGTAGTAGGCGAAAATGTCTACTTGGGACAGGTAGTAACCGCAGATCCGAACCATGAAAAGGAAATAAGAAGAATAAGATTGAGATGGAGCGCATTTTGTAGGCACTCGCAGATCATGACTAGCAGGCTACCGGTATCGCTCAAGAGGAAAGTATACAACGGTTGTATCTTACCTGTACTCACCTATGGGGCTGAAACGTGGAGGCTAACCAAGAGGGTTCTACTTAGGTTGAGGACAACTCAGAGGGCTATGGAACGAAAAATGGTAGGGGTAACATTAAGAGATAGGATGCGTGTAGAGTGAGTCAGGGAAATAACTCAAGTTACTGGCATTCTAGTGGAAATTAAGAAGAAGAAATGGGCATGGGCGGGACATGTAGTGCGAAGAGAGGATAACCGATGGTCGATTAGGGTAAAAAACTGGATTCCAAGGGAAGGAAAGCGTAGCAGGGGGCGGCAGAAAGTTAGGTGCACGGAGGAGGTTAAGAAGTTCGCAGGGGTCAAGTGGATGCAGCTAGCACAGAACCGGGTTAATTAGCGAAATATGAGAGAGGCCTTCGCCCTGCAGTGGGTATACTTAGGATGATGATGATGATGATCCACCGGCAATAGAACCTCCATCGCTCGGATCCTCAGTCGAGCGCTTTAACCAACTGCGCCTCGCCCGGGAGCGTGAAACGAAACTCATACATTTTCTTCTACACCACGAGAAAGATGGCTAAAAATAAGTAATGTTTCCACAGGGAATCAAACAATTATCCCTGCATCCCCAGCCAAGAGCTTTAACCAACTGCGCCACTTCCGGTGTAGTGAAATGCACATCATAGTTCTTCTTGTCTACCGTGAGGATGATAGTAGCGATGACAATGACGATGTAATTAGTGATAATGACAATGATGACATTAGCAATAATAGTAACCATTAATTTCCTTGCTAATAATGAGAGCAAATGTTATGCACCGTGTTCACTAACAACGCTTATGTTTTCACATTTTTGCTGTGTAGATTCCATGGTACTCACCGAATTTTTGAACGTTGATTTTGCTCCCATCTGTTGGGTTTAGGAGCATCGAGGTGATGCCTTTTTAAGGTAGTTGTATTGCTGTATATCACGGATTCTTTAGTTAAGGATTTTTCTGCAGCCATCATCATTCGACTTTATCAGTGATAGTATTGCATGAAATAACCTTGTGCTCTGTTTTTTGCTCACGGTATCGCTAGATGCGACTTCACCATTTTCATTGTCGCTTAAGATGCGCCAAGATGCATCTCAAATGATTCCAGCCCGTTAGTGTTTGTTTCAGTTCAGCGCTAGGCTCTTCGTTGCCAGCTTACGTTATTGTCATTACCACGTGACAATAGCTCATTTCGCCTCCTCCTCCCTAGGAGCGTTTTATGAACCCTGTTCTTAGCTCTTACAAATTATTTCTGCCTGGGCTTATTTAATTTAATTTCCTTTCTATTAAATGACTACAATATATTTACTCAGCATGCGAGAATTTCCTGACGTCGGCCGACTGAATGACATAGCTGAATTTATTGGTTCTTCTGATCAATCAAACATTTCTAGGCTGCCAATTTGTATTGATTGAGCTTAGGAACTGAATTTATAGTAGCATGCTGAGGTCTCTCATTTCTTTAGACATTACCTCGTCCATGTAAATGGCGTAAACAAATTAAAACATATATGCGATTGTAGCGCCAAACAACTTTTTTAGTGAATGAAATCATTTATAGCTAGTGAAGGTATATTGCGTAGTAAAGATTCTTAAACAAATTTAGCATATATGAGAACTGCTGGCAACCTCATCAACTACACGGCTCATTGTGCACATGAGTTACCAATCTTTGAGATAATAATTCATTTTTAGCATATCGCCGGGTTAGTTGAAATTACACCTTAATTTGATACGCTGCAATGGCCAGAATGTGTATGAAGAGTGCTGAAGAAACAGCGCTCTATCGTAAACAAACCAATTACACGTCCACCTTTCCCAAAGTACTGGCGGTTCATTCTGCTGCCATTTCTAACATCCAGGGCGCATTCAGTTAGTGATAGTATAGGAATTGTGACTGTTTTAATTTCAAAGCAATCAAAGGGATACTGGTTCTTTTGTTCTGAATGTCAACTAACAAAAAATATGAAGTACAGAACGATAATGTAATCGCTCTTCCCTGCGGATTTACTTGCGGCTTCTCATTTGCATATATTTGGCATATTTTGACATAAATAACGATCTCTTCCTTTTACCCCTAATACATCAATATTCTTAAATACATGTGTTGCCACGTTATCCAGCTGCCTGTCGTAGCTACCACCGGGCCCTACGAACGAGTCTGTGTGGCCTGAGGTTACCGTGGCTAACTCGGTATCTAAGAGCCCTTGATTGCTAGTTCCTACCCAAAACTCAAAGCTTCTAAGAAAATGTAGTGTTTGAAGCGTTTCCAAAATTGCGATATGATGTGATAAGGTAATGTTAGAAAATCCGTCGATATATTAGTTCTCGCCCAAATAAACAGCCAACCACCTGTTGCCATAGCCATGCCCTTGATTTCAACTCCGAGCACCGAAAACACCGAATTTTCGGGAGACCGAAGCTATTACAATATCACGTTAAGATTAGGTAATTCGGCAACCACCCAGTCACAGTGTACGCCAACGCCATCTTGAAGTGTTTTTCTAAACATTACCAAAAACTAGAGCAACGACTCACAGCGGCCTAATTGGGCTAGTTATGCCTTTCTGTTGAAAATTCGCCACTATATGCATTTAAGCCTGAAACAAAATTTGTCTAGACCCACTGACAATGTTTGAAAATGCGACGCATTTGTGGTCTTGGTTATGCGCTGGTTGCAAGCTATTTGAAAGAATTTAAGTACAAAGGAGTACTTGCCATTATTCTCAGGGCTGAGCAAAAGTTTAACGCGCCCACTTTCACGCATCACAGCAATGTCAACTGTTTCAGTCCTATAAGGTGAAAGAGAAAAAAAATCTGAAATATGATAACGAAAAGAGGGCCCAAATCTAGATTTAAACAACTATAGAAGAATAAATTGAGGAAACCAAATATTGAAAGGCAACTTTAACTCAAAACAGCTCCAACAATGTTTTGAAAACAGGAGGTGCTTTCTGAAAAATTTACCACGTCGGATAATTAAACTGCCTAAAGAAGCAAGCGACCCAAATAAATTTCATCGGTGACCTTCAGTTAAGTTAAAAATTGGTTCGCAGGATAGAAAAGGAGCAGTATCTGTCACACTTGTCTTTGTGGACACCTCACCGCGCCGTAAGGGAGGGGAGGAAGATGGGAGCGAAAGTGGAAAGAGAGAAAGAGGGGCCGTAGTGTTTGGTTACGGAGTAATTTCCTGGGGATCTTTAACATGCGCTGACATTGCACAGCACATGCACGCCACTTCGTATCGCCTCCATCGAAACGCAGCTGCCGCAATTGGGATCGAAACCGGGTACTCCGGCATACTAGTTCTGTTTAGTTTATTTCCTATCAAGTGCAGTGGAAGATGCAGTGGCATGGCCTCGTCTCTAACGTGTAGCTCGCTACCGGAATACTTTCATCGTCTTCGTGATCATCATCATCATCCTGACTATACCCACTGCAGGGCGAAGGCCTCTCCCATATTTCTCAAATTAACCCGGTCCTGTGCTAGCTGCATCCACTTGACCCCTGCGAACTTCTTAACCTGATCCGCCCACCTAACTTTCTGCCGCCCCCTGCTACGCTTTCTTTCTTTTCTAGTCCAGTTTGTTACCCTAAGCGACCATCGGTTATGCTCTCTTCGCACTACATGTCCTGCCCATGTCCATTTCTTCATCTTGATTTCCACTAGAATGTCAGCAACTTGAGTTATTTCTCTGACCCACTCTGCACCCTATCTTTTATTGTTACCCCTACCATTTTTCGTTTCATAGCCCTGTGGGTTGTCCTCAACTTAAGTAGAACTCTCTTGGTTAGCCGCCATGTCTCAGTCCCATAGGTGAGTACAGGTAAGATGCAACTGTTTTATACTCTCCTCTTGAGCGATACCGGTAAGCTGCTAGTTAAAATCTAAGATGCAGGAAAAGGGAATTCTGTTGATTAACAATACAACCAGCGAAAAATATATATGTAAGATAAATATCAATACCCAATGCGAATGCAGATTAACCCACTTTGCGGTGAAGAAAACAAATAAGAGAATATATGACAGAACAAAGATGAAAAAACAACAAAAAATTACAATACAAATGCGGAGCAGTGCTAGACAGGAATAGCATGACGAAATAGACTGCAAAGAAAAAAAACATGAAGTAAAGAAAAACTGATAATATGTTTGGGATGTATGTACATATATTTTATACACATACTCTGTTATCTTTCGGAATGCTTTGTAAGTTGCTTCGAAGAAATTAAATATCAACGCAAGATCAATGCTGAGTTATTCAAGGTTTAGTAATTTTACTGTTTGAGTTTCAAGATCCTGTTTACTATAACTGGTTCCTACTTGCCTTGTTTCATGTGCAAGGGGTCGAAACCTATAATGTGGAGATATATCTGTATACCTAGTCTACCACTTTCTTTATTGATGATTTGCCTTATTTTAAAGTAATATACATAGTTGGCTTGTGAGAAATCATACTTTACTTTAGGCGAAGTGGCTCGGTTGGAAAGTCGCTTATTTCACTGTTATATTTCTCAAATTGACGTAGAAAGCGCTTCTGCAGTACAAGCAGCCCATATCGTAATTTCCTTTTGGCATGGTACCCGACACTAATATTGCGCAAAGTAGACGAGAGTGAAATCATATGTAATACAAAGTTGTTTTAGGCCAGAGAGGGATAAGAGGAGCTATACGGCCCTTAAAACTTATGGCACGGGTAGGATCAAATAGAAGGTCATTATTAGTGGAGTCTAGGATAAATCTTCGGTAAACCAGATGCCTAATTTATTTGTACAGACACCAGGTCAATACTATATTCGATTCTGCCCTTAAGTGTCATGTCTTCTATAGCAAATTTGTTAACTGCTTTTAATAGTATACATCTATGTTTTTGGCGTGTTCAACTGCAAACAATTGTCCTTGAATCAGGTAGGCATTTGGGAAAGGTAAAGATTTGCTTCCTTTTCGATACCCTGCTCATATTTGAGCAGTTAAAAATTTACTAGTGTCATCAGCAAAGACGGTTATTTGACGTGTGTGTTTATCCTCCGTAATGTTATTTATACGCCACATTAATAGTGTGGGACCTAGTAAGGAACCTCGGGGTACTGCAAGGTTTATTGCAAGATTTTTCTAGTGCTGTCGGTTGTGGTTTACGAATTGGTATTTGAATGAAAAATAGCTTTTAATGAGGTCTGATAATCGCCTCGAGTTCTATTCATGTGGAGCTTATAGAATAAAGTTTTGTAGTCAACTGAATCGAAGGCCTTTTGTAAATCAAGATTGGTTCCCAGAGTATACATTCTTCACGAATATAGACAACTAGGGAAGTTGGATTCGATTCATCTCAAAGCAGCGCAAAACACAAGATTGAAAGGAACAGGAGACGACACAAGCGCCTGTGTCGTCTCGCGTTCCTTTTAGTCTTTTGTTTCGCGCTGCTTTAAGATGTATACATTCTTGTTTGAATCTTTTTATAATAAATAATTTAAGTTGAGCAAGGCTTTTTGGGGTGTGTTTTTTTGTTTTGAAACCCGAATTGAAATCATGAGATTGTCATGTGTTTTTGGGTGAACACAGTCAAACGTATATATATATATAGCCTTTAGGTATTGTTGTGATCGGGACGACTCCCCTGGCTTTCTACATGGCGCTCGACGCCGCCACGACGGCAAGGAGGGACCGCACATAGTCCCGCGATGCGCACGGACAAGAAGCAGGGGAACCGTGCAACGCGGAGAAAAAGAGGGAGCACAAAGAATTATGTTTTCAGCGGCCGAGCAGGAATGACCGCCTGCAGGGCTGCGTGTTCTGCGCGGTTCCTTTGAAGCCTTCGGAGGGACCGCTCTGTTTCCTGAGAACTGCTGTGTGACCGTGCCGGCATTATGGTGACAGTTTACCAAAAGACAAACGGCGACTACGTCGGACCTTTGGAAGCAGCGATGCCTATGTATTTTGTACTTTTTTTGTTAATGTATTTTTTTTTCTGTATCTCTTTAAACGGGCTACGCGCCCTCATCATTTTAAAGTTGTTTATGACAGCGTCTCTTCAGAAATAAACGGAGATGGTCGAGCACTGAGTCTCTTCCTCGAGGCCCCGGGCAGCGCACGGATGGCCCAGCTCCTCACAGCTTCAATCTCGAACCACCGCAAGGGCACAACACTCTGGCTAGAAGCGAAGGGATCCTCATGCATCGGAACCCCTCGATTACAGCTTGGTGAGTGTCTGACTTTTACCCTTCGAGATTTACCATGCTCTCGAGATGCGTGTCGGAGATGGCAGGTGTATCCATTATCAGAGTCAGAGCGCGATGTTTGTGATCCTGTCGCGATAACGAACGATCGGGGAATGTCTAGTGTCAGCTGATCATATATATCAATTCTTTACGGCAGCCTCCTTTGCTATTGATGTGTAAAGAGTTGGGGATGCAAATGGGAAAGGCCGTGCGCAAGCCTCAACTTATCAATGCCATTCTCGCTCTGAAGGAAGACGAGGATGAGCTCATTGAATGTTGGGAGCTAATTAAGGAACGGCGAAAAAAGGGGAAGAAGAGAAACGCCATGCCGACGAAGAGAAACGGTACGCAGACGAAGTCAAGCGCCGCGAACAGGACTTTGAGATGAAGCGGTTAGAGCTTTAAATGAAGAAGGCTGAAGCACGTCTTGCTGCTCCTCAGACAATCAGCATTAGAGACGGGGGCAATATTAAGATAAAAAATGTGATGCAATTTTATTAGCTTGGTTACGACATTGGTCTGTTCCTCATGCATTTTTATCACACATGCGAAAAAAGGGACTTAACAGAAGACTCTTGGCCGCAGCACCTGTTGCTGTAGTTGCCGTGTCAGGTCGCTGATATAATTGCTAGAATGAGCAAGGACGCGGGCTCTGACAATTATGATAAAAGAGCGAACCATCTAAAAAGATATCGTTTGCCACCTGAAGCATTCCGACAAAGGAGGTTCCATTAAGGAAAAAAATCGAAGGAGAGACGTACCAGGAATTAGGCTACAATCTAGAGAATAACTTGGTAGAGTGGCTGAACGGTGCCCACGTCTATGGCGATCATGATAGTGTCCTAGAATGCATGTGCTTGGAGCACTTTTTCCGGACCATGCTAGAACCGATGCTGCTCTGGATATTGGATCGGTCGGAGGTGACAACAGTGCAAAACGCCGCCTAACTAGCAGGTGAATACGTTTGTCGTCGCGGTATTCAAGTCGACAATCGCGCGGGAGAGTATCGCAGAGAAGGTGAGCAACGTGGTGAGTCTGGGACAAGGTAGGAGAAGGCTGGCGCTAAAATTTTCTTGCAAGAAAATGGGGCTGCAAAAAGAGATGAGCCTGAGAATGGCATCTCACGGGAGCCACCGAAAATCATTGATGAAACGAAAGAGAAGGAAAAAGAAAGCTTTTGAATCCCAAGAGCTTATTATTTGTTATAAGTGCCGGAAGCCAGGGCATGTTGCTTCAGGTTGCAGGGGTCCGCGCATACTGTCCTCCTACGTTAACGGAAGCGATGAATCTTTGCCACTTAAACTTTGCATGAGGGAATTCTTAGTCAACGAAAAGAGTTGTAAGGTTCTTCGAGATTCTGCCTCAATAATAGATGTTATTCGTCCTTTGTATGTCAGCGCCGCAGAATTTACGGGCGAATGTGCTTGGACCCATCATGTTGGGCAAGAAGACAGCGCCTCTTTGCCTCTAGCGCGCGTCCTAATCGAGGGTCTTTTCGGTAACAGAGACTGCTGCTTCGTCTAACCTGCCAAAGAAGTACCCTTATTTTTTTTATAACAGGTGTGAAACGTTCTTGAAGGCGCAAGGGACGAGTTTAGAACAGGTGGACGTCAGTGCACTGACACGGTCGAAAACAAGAGCGTTAGCAATTCAGCTAAGTTATGACGAGCTCGTTGTCGGAAGTAGTACCCTTGAGAACGGCAGTGACACTCACAGCAGATAAGGGCACAGCTCTGGCTGCAAACATTAACGAAGTGGTGATGGCAACAGAAACAAGTGGACGAGAAGAGAACATCGATTCAATTTTCCCACCATCTTGCAGTAGGTTCGCACGTTTAATGCCACTAGATAAAGCTCATTTCGTAAAAAAACTGGAAGATGACGACTCTATACCCTGAAAATTTACGATTCTCAAAAAGAAGGAATCCTTAGGGAAAATGCGACACTGCTCAAGAAAGATGGCCTACTATTCCGCCACAATAAGGACAATAAAGCCGTTATGTTTGATCAGCTGATCCAAAAAAGTACAGAGAGGACTTGCTTCACCTGGCGCATGGAAGCGGATGGGCAGGCAACCTAGGGCTGAAAAAAAGTAAGGCATTCCTCTTGCAGGAATGTTACAGGCCTCTGTATTTCAGGAATAGGAATAGGTTTTTGAGGTCTCATGAGAGCTGTCAACGCATCGGGAAATCGCATGACAAACAAAAGGCGCCTATGCAGCTGGTTCCGATAATTACATAACTTTTCAAGCGCTTGTTGATCCACATTGTCATGCCACTTCCAGCCACGAAGCAATGTGATAAGCAACTGCTCGCATTGTTTTGTCCTGCGACAAAAGTTACCGAAGCAGTGCCACTTAAAAAGCTGAGCTCTGCAGAGGTCGTGGATGGGCTAATTTCTGTATTTGCACGAATGGGTTTCCCTCGGAAATACAGAGTGAAAGCCCTAGTGTGTTCACTAGTGCTCTAACCAGAACATTCCTAACAAAGTGGTGATTTAAGCTGATCCACAGTTCCGTATCGCACCCGCAATCCAACATTGTTGATCGATGTAATTATACTTTTAAAACAGTGCTCCCAGCGCTGTGCTACGAGCACAAGAAGAAATGGGACGCCTTCCTACCGGCCACGTTGTTCTTGCTTAGGACGGTGCACCACTAGTCGATGGGGTTTACACCTGCTGAACTGGTGTACGAGAGTAATCTCCGATCTCCTTTGCTCCTGTTGACATAGAGATGGGAGGCCGAGGAGAGAATTCGACCGTCCTGGAGTACGTCTTGAGGATTTTGGAAAGGCTAGACAGGGCAGGAAAATTAGCCGAAGCGCAAATGAAGCCAGAACAGAGACATGTCTAAGGTCTATTTCGACCGAGGTGCCAAAGAACGGTCATTCAATCCGAATGATAAGGTAATGGTCCTGCGATCGTCGAAAACCAACAAGTTGAAGATTCAGTGGTGCGGTCCGATGTTGTTTTGGTTACGCTGTCGGCGGAACATCACGCGGTGCGAATGCCGGGCAAAAGAATATTTTGCAAAATCTATCACGTGAACTTTTTGAAGCCCTATTCTGAAAGATATTCAATCGTAAACCTCACGTTAAACATGACAGAGGATGTCAGTTTCAAAATTCCGAGCGTTTAAAATTAAAGGCGTGATTGCACGGCACCTGAGATTGAGCAAAGCACCGTCCAGCGCAATTCTCTTGACACAGAAAAGGTAGAGGCAAACTGATCGCTGAATTTAGGGATTTGTTTTCGAGGCGACCAGGAAGAATAACTCTGGTCACCTACGATATTGAGCTAATTTACACGACACCGGTCAACTCAAAACATTACAGAATGTCGCGACAGCGCCGGAATATCCTCCAACGAGAAATGGAAAAATGTAACAGCTTGAAGTGATTAAGAAAGCTGAGAGTGATAATAGCTAACCTATGATCATTGTCGAAGCGCCAAAGAACGATCCGCGACCCTGTGTCGAATACAAAAAACTGAACATCGTCACTAAGGATCAGATTTTCCCAATTCCAAGTATTGAAGAGAGGATCGAAAGGGTTAGCGCTGTAAAGTGCATCTCAACTCTCGACCTTGTTAGAAGGTACTGACAGGTGCCTCTGACTGCGAGAGCTCAGCGGTTTGCGGCATTTGTTACCCCTTTTGGCATGTTTGCCACCACTGCTCTGAGCATCGCACTGCAAAATACGTCATTCTGTTTTTCAAGTTTGACGAGCAAGTTATTACGCGGCATGGATAGCTTTGCAGTTCCCTACCTCGACGACGTGGCAATATTTTCGGACAGTTGATATGAACACCTGCAGGTTACACGACGCCGGACTTAGAGTAAAGCCTGAAAAATCTCAAATGGTTCGTCAGGAAGTAGGCATGTGGTAGAAGTTGGGCTTCACCGGTCTTCCGAGATTAAAATTGCTGACTATCATATCTCCGACCAGCCACAAAGACCGCGGTCAGGGCATTCTTAGAGCTTGTCGGCTATTACCGCCAGTACATAGATCATTTCCCGCAACTTTCAAGTCCTCTGATCGACGCTCTGCGTAAGGGCAAGTTCAAACATATTCTGCACAAATGCTCATGAGGAAAGAAATTAGTTTTCATTATTTATGCATATATGAGCGATATATGAAATTTACAGACAGTTAGAATTTACAGCTACACACAAAATACTGCGATTTTATTTTCAGAAATCACCTTCATCATCCGTTAGACTATGCCCGCGTAATGAATAGGCCTTATTCTTCCAGTTAGCATCATTCTTTGCTAGCGGCTTGAGCTTGACCCTGAAAACGTCTCCAACTAATAATGCAACCTAACTTCGCACACCTGCTGTTACTTTTTCCTTCCCTTAAATACGTATTAGTGCCCCTTCGCAATTCACATTCTTCTAATAACCATTTCGACACCCACTATGTTTGTCTAATAACTCTCTGTTGCAGTTTCAATTCAAATCAATTTATTTGCCATCCTGGTAAAAATGATGGCGGGAGCCCGGAGTAAAAGCTGTCGTTTGACAGCTTGAAAAAGCCACGGGCCCCCACTTTGGCAGCACCACAGTAGTCAGGCATATATAAAAAGCACATGTCATGTGAATTTAAACACAAGGTAAGGAAACATTGAAATAATAAATACAGCCCTTGTCAGTGTACAGTTCTGAACGCAAAGTACACAATAAAAACAAGCAGATAGAAGGCCACACTTATGGCGAGAGAAAAAAAAAGGAAAGGGTGAGGAAACATTGAGATAATAAATACAGCTCGTGTCAATTTACAGTTATCAACGCAAGGTACACAATGAAATCAAGCAGATAAAAGCCCGCACTTACGGCGAGTAAAAAAAACAAAAAACAAAAAACAGCTTAAATCAGTCATGAACAAAACCGTTCTATTGAATGCAAAAAGTACTGAAACAAATTCCGACGTGTAGCCCTGGGAAGAAAGATATTGCTTTGTGCTAAGTTGTTAAGCAGTCGGGGTAGTCTATTAGCTAATACACCAAACGAAGTTCTGCAAGTTTTTACACTCCACTGCTCAGCATTTCTTATATTGTATGCACCCTTTTCGTTATTTCCATATATTTTTGTCGTATTAATTAGTGCCGGTAAGAGAGTTTTATACACTTTCCTCTTCAGTGATTGTGGTAAATTTCTGGTCCTAATCTGGCAGTGATTGTGAAGGGCGCTCCATCACAGTAATGTTTTCGTAGTTATTTTCGCCTTATCATCTCAATCTGCGCCTACTACAGGTCATTATTAGATGTATTCTGTTGCCATTACCAGTATATTGCTAAACTTTGTAAAGTACATTACTTTCCAGAAGTTGTTGAAAATTATTTTGTCTTCCGAGCAGTATTGTGGGTGTACTATACCTTGCCGTCAAGATATCGTTTATTGTTTTTGCAATACTGAGGTAATCTTGATCAGTATTTATTCCTACCTATTCGAATTGCTGGAAACTGAATACTTGCAAAAATAGCGGTGAATTAAAAAATTTTTTGTAAAATTTGAGGCGTTTATTTTACAGTACTTACGCTTTAAACATAATATTTGAATATTTCCTGAAAAGCAAAAAGAATATATTTTCAACAGCAATATTTTAAATTATCAGTTGGGCACAATATTTGATTGAACAACTGATCAATGAAGTATACAAATATGGTGTAATAATTTTGCTTACATTTTTCAAAAAATATTTTTACTTCAAAATAGTTTATTGCTAGCCTAACATATAACATTATTGCTTCCCATATTCTAATATGCATATATCTAGAAACATTGAACTACGAAACAAGTAGTTATAGATATCCTTTGATATTAGAAGTAAATTCCAAATTAAACCTTCAAGGTTAAAACTGGCGGCGCCTCTCTTGTCTTCACGCTATTTTAAAAGCTTCAAACTTCTCGCTGCCTAGACAAGAGGTTTTGTGTTTGCTTATCACCACTGCTTTTTACCCTTTTCACTTCCCGTCATTCTCTTACTGCAAGGAAGATAGCCATGCAGGCACTGTGCTAGCTTGCTTGCTTGCCTTTTGCAACACTATTTTTCTTTCCGCACAATAGGGATTGAAATTGTGTGCTGTCTGTCCTAAAATGTAGCAGTAAAGATCCACAAACGAAGCCAGGACTGCTTGAACTGACCTGCAAAAGAACTGCGCAGAGAGAAGTGCTGGTAGTATCTCTGCATGATTAGAATCTTCTCAAAGAAATCACAACGTGAGAACGCCATCTCGGATAGCCTTTATAAGGAGACGCCGTCCTGCATTCCGTACCAGTTTGGCAGCGCTGCGCCGTCAAAGTAAAACCAAACCTACCAAACAAGGATGATTCGTTTTTGCCCCCACTCTATCAACATGTCACAAGAATTTTCCAAGGTTATAAGGTCCCCAAGCGTGAAATAAAGGCGGAATGTCGTAGCGTAAACGAAAGCGTTAACTTTTGTAGCAGCATTTGCAATGAACCTCGAGCTATGACGCGGATGTCAAAGCGCTTTGAAAAGTGATAGGCTAGTTGATATAATACAAAGCAAGTTTAAGAACTGAAAACCACAGGCTAACACTGCGAATTGAAGAACAAGAGCAGTACGGAAGACTGAATAATCTGGAGATAAGGGGCGCCACTTCTCAGGAGGACTGTGTAGATGTAGTAACCAAAATTGCTGAATATATAGATGAGCCAGTCATCACTTCTGCTATAGACACATGTCATACGGTTCCAACAAAGTAGTCATGATATAAACCTCGCGGTTGGTTTTGTAAGACGAGAAAAGCGATATACGTTTCTTGCCATGGCTGGGAAGGAGACGATTACAAATAAGAACATGGGCTGTTCGACGCAAAGATCTGTCTGTCAATGAGCATTTCTCTCTCTCTCCTTCAGAGTGGCTTGCTAAGCTAAATTCACTCTTCTGAACGTCAGGAAACACAATAAACCACCTTAGCTTTTGAAATATTATCATAACATGAAGTGATAAATTGATAACCGCGTCTATCTAATTATAATTCTGTACTTAGCGGTAGAGTCGGAACCAGCAGTATTAGTAGTACACTTGGGCTCATCTGATCCATGCGTAGACGCCAACTTGCTGGCAACCCTAAATCACGTACCAACGAGCAGTTGAAATTACTGGCAGCGGCAGAGAAGTGCTGTGGTCAAAATATTTATTTTTGCCATGGCTGCTGGCTGACGTACCAGCTGTGGCGCGCTTGCGAGAGGTTTGCGTCTTAACGCGCTTGGTGCATAATGTTTCGGCCTTCGTCAAAAAGCGATATCTCTGCAATGATGGAATGCAGAATGTCATGTCACACTGCCTTCACCTTCCATTATTTCGGCAACTCCAAAGTTTGATAAATGACTTACATAATCAGCGAGTGGAGAGGCGCTGCAAGACGTGTACGTCACAAGTCCCGCACGCATCGCCACAGGCAACTATGCGCGAGGGCAACACTGGTAATATTCGGCACAGCAGGTGAACTTGAGTTGCGCCGAAGAAAGAAAAGCATTGAGCAGACCACAGGCGCCACCGCTGCAGCCGCGCCCATCACTTGAGCCAAAACAGAATTTGCGGTAGTGCAGCAATAAATAAAAATGTTAAAGCGCTAATGTGTGAAGTCAAATAACTTCCGTGTATGTGGGTGGGGCCCGCGAAAGAACGCCAGCATTTGCGCGCATAAGCAAAGCGGATAGCAAGGAGAGAGACGCGAGGACGCAGAATCTCAAATTCTGATTCCGAATACCTGGCTTCTAAAGATTGCTTTTTGATTCATTGGGCGGTAATTTTTTAATTACGCATAGTGAAGCATTATTAGTTAGCGCTTAAAGCCCCTTTAAAATTTTAATTACCCTCCTAGAATTACTATCTAATGGGTGGTTTCCAAAAAGCTTAGTAACAAATTGTTAGAGTAAACCAATGCTTACTTTTTAAATTTCTACTACTAAAAGATGAAGAAAAATAAAGCAGATTAAAGGTATTACAGATGAAGAAAATTAAAGTGCAGTAAAAGTATTATTGAAAGAAAAATACTGTAGACGTTCACCATCACCATGATAAAGACGTCCCCTACCATCCAATACGCTAGATGATATCCCTCAAGTTAGCATTGTCCAATGACAGCTACAACTTTACCTCAACGCTTAAATATGATCCGGCGCACCACCGTTCTGAGAGCACTCTTGCGCTTTTATTTTGAAAAATACTTCGTTACATATACCAGTTAATGGCGAGGTTTTAAGAAATCATCACTTAACCACCTGAGCAGCTTGTTGATATGAAGGAATATGACATTCAGTAGCGTTTTCTCCTGACCCTTTCAGAACTCTTTCTGTCATTTACCGCCTGTGCTACCATTCCGTTTTTTCTAATTTTACAATTTGTTGCTATTTATTGCTCCCATAACATTTATCTCAGTCGAGATGTTCATTCAATTCAATTGTTTATTTTCATAAAGTATTTGTAGAACGCCAATGAAAAAAGCTGCACAGAAGCACCATGAGAGGCCTCTGACCCCCTTACAAGCAACAGCGAAGGAGCGATGCACGGACAATCTTCGAAGGCGTTGACAAATTGTTTTAGATGGACAACTCTTCTAAAGATATACATTTAGTAAAATTAATACACAATGGTAAACACGACACTAAGACATATGCACATAAAAAAGAAAAAGGTTATTGAGCAGCAGAGGTTTTCCTTCGAATGCATTCTGGAACGATTTTCCACACAAGAATAAAATTATTACACACTTAAAAAGCATCGAATATTCATTCCTCGCACAAGAAGGTTAGTAAGAAGATCCGAGTGTAGGAAGGATGTGAAGTTTGTAGGGGATAAGTTAAGAATACCTATGCCTAGGTTTTTGATAACAGTTCCGGAGTATAGGCAAGCTGTGGCGAAACACTTGGAGCCCACAGTTTGTTCTAGTTTGACGTATTTGCCAGAACTCTGTGTGCCGTTTTAAACGCGCAGGCACTCTTCGGTGTAAATTGGAAACGCTAGCAAGTGCCGTACTATTTTTTCCATTGCCATAATAAAACTGTCAGAGAAGGTATACCTGTACTTATGTTGAATCCTTACCGTTTCGTGGCTAAAAAAAGTTCGTGCTGTGTTCTGAATATGCTATTATATCTTCAATAACAAGTATATGCTTTTTCTGCAATGCCAATATTATACTGAGCTTCTATGCGTTGTTGCGCTCCACACTAAATAATAGTAATTTACGTTGAAAGCGAACAATGTCTTATACAGTGATAATTTTAGTGCGGATCGAAAGTTATAACGGTTTCTATTAAGGCGTCCCACTGTTTGACTATTTTTTTTGAAGAACTAAAATCATGTGACGACCCCGCTGAAGCGTGTCGGATATATAAATTCCCATCATCTTAAAGCTATTGCCGATTTCTATATGAGTAGAGTTAAACGTTAAACTACTTTAACGTTTAAATTTAACGCTTAACTTTAACGTTTAAAGGCAAGAGGTACTTGCGTACCTCGTACCTCTTGCCTTTAAAAAGATAGCTTTTGTTAACATTAACGTTTAGTCTGCTTTCTTTTGACCAGTTGTTCAATCAATAAAGCCGATCATTCGCCTACTGTTTACGTCGCTTGGAGAAATTGATGGAGCAAAAAAATTTATATAATTTGCGTACATTATGACTTTTACATGTTCCTAAATGTAGATAGTATCGTTAACGCTGAGGGTAAAGAGAAGCGGTATAAGAATCTCGCGGAACACCGAAGGCTAATTTCATTACTTGAGAATTTGAACCTTCTGCAGTCTATTCGCTACAGAAAATTTAATAATTTTATATGAGAGATTGCGTGCATCGTACCGTTCAAATTATTCAAGCAAGAGTGTCTGGTTTGCGTGGTAAAAGCCTGTGGAAAATCAACATATATTCCTATGTTTAGATGTTCCTGCTCAAAATTTTTTAAGAGGTACCCTTTTTGATCAATGAGTATCAGCTCTGTTCAGTTTCTAGAAAACTACATCAGTTGAGTACTGCACTATTTTGGGCGTGTTTAGTAGCAGAGGAAGCTTTACTTACGCGATAGGAGGGTGATAGTAACACTCGATGGTACGAATCGCTTCGTTGATAACATTTGCTTCAAACGTTGACTTCATACAAGCACAAAGCCTGTTATTATCCGATGTAGATCTCGATTTCTCTCGCACAAAAAGAATATGGAAGCTCTTAACCACCTGGACAAAAAAAAATTTAGTACAATAAACAGTGGTGCATGCCGAATCAACAAAAAATACTTTGCAACCCAAGCATGTTTGAAGCATTATTTTATAGCATATATTCAAGCCGTCCCTTTTTCCTGTTCAGTTCCGTTAGACGGGAATGCAGGCAAGATTATTCTAGTCCCGAAAAAGGTCCTTCATTGGCATCCAGTATTAACCGCCTTATTTATCCTATTAGCATTTTCTCTAAACTAACGAAACATCTAATTCACGCACATGTACTAACATTTTAGTTTCCTGTAATTTATTGTTTCCTGTATCCGAATTAGCATATAGGCTCGAACGTGCGACCTTATATGCCTACATGATCTTAGTTCCAGCCGCAATAATAATGTTCAAGTTAATGCAGTTCATTTTAGGCTACGAAAAGCATTTGTCAAGGTTCATAGCAATTTTAATTTTAAACCTTTCCCACTTTATTATTGCACCACACCTCTCTGAGTGACTTTGCGCTTTCATGGCAAACCTATAGCAATTGTTAATGCTATACTTCTTCTTCCAGGTCTCCTTGCTCTGACTGATACAGGGCAGTCAGAGCAAGGAGACCTGGAAGAATTGTATATTAGAGGGAGACCTACTCCCTCTAATAAACAGTTATTCTAATACAGAAACATTTCCTTCACTATTCGACTCCTTGCTGATCACTTGACATAATCAAATAACACCGATGGTATTGCGCAACGAAATGGCTTGTTTCATATCGAACATTGCTGCAAATCGTTAGTATTGTCTTTAATTGGAGATAATACATCGCTTATTTCATCGTATTGCTGGCTCTTTTATCCAATGCTTAACTATGAACTCTCTGACGCTGTTATTGCTTCCATGTCTGCAGAAGGTCTTTCAATTTAGTATATCGCATGATTTTTAACGTACTGCCAATACATAGATTATTAACGCAGCGAAAAGTTTCTTGACTTATCATTGGCTTCTCATGTGAAGTCGCTCGCCAACATAACATTAGTTCGTCCTAAGCTGGAATATACTGGAGCAATATGAGATCCTCACATTTCATACCTTACACACTTGAACCAGTTCAGAGGTACGCAGCTAGTCTTATTCTCTCTGATTACTCTTATTGTTCTAGTGTCACTACCTTGATATCTAAGTCTAACCTACCCGACCTCGAGACACAGCGTGAGACCTGTAGACGTAGCCTCTTTCACGTGTTGTATCAGTACTTCTTTACAGATTAAAACGAGGTCATTACGTTTTCTTTCGAACGAATCACACCAAAACAGTTTATTCTCTTAACCCACGCAATACTACGCACCTCGATTCTGTCTTTGTTTCAACAACAGTCGATCGCCTGCCCAGGTCGTATTCCAAACAGGCACCATACATTTTAACATCATCAAAATATTGGTATTTTATCGAGTTTCATTCACTGCACCCATATCTCCTGTTGTATTGTACTTCCCTTGAGTTATAGCTCTATTCGGTGCTTTGAGGTGTATACAAAAGAAATAAATAATAACTAAATATTGTTACTAAGGTCAGTACTTTGTGTGTGGAAACAGTTCGAACGCACAAATTTTACACACGCACAATATTAAATTCTGAACAAACATTTCTGAGATACTGAAAAGTCCTTTCTCTGCTCAGGTTCCTTATTAGCGAGTTCCGGATCTTGTCCGCCTCCGCCGCCGAGTTCTTCGTGGCCGATCTTATCGCCTCGACGACCTCCTCTCTCGTGATGGGTCGGTCCATGACCGGGTTCTCCTCGCCACGGTATTCTTCTCGGTAGCTCTCGACCTGATCTTTGCCGTAGTACTTGATCAGGACCTCTTCGAGTAGTTGTTCGTCCGCGCCTTCGTATTGGTTGCACCAGCCTCTGTATCGACTTGCTGCCTTCGGATTTGTTTTTGCTCGGGTTCATGAGGGCCTTGAGGATCTGCCACGTTCTGGCTGTGCTGAGGGTGCCGTTCAGCGAGTTGCTGAATTGCTGCCACCCCTGCCTGGCCAGCTTCGTCGCGTACTGCTCCGTTTGCTTGGTTATATCAGCAATTTTCCTCTTTAGCTTCCTGTTGAGTTTTTGTCTCTTCCACCGCTTGGTGAGCCCGCGTCTCGCCTCCCATAGCTTGAGGAGCCGCTGGTCCACCTCCGGTGTTTGTTCCGTTCTGTCTACTTCTTTCGTGTATAGGCCTTGGATTCGTCTGAGTTGTTGGCTCCACTCTTCCGGAGAACCGATGTCGCCCTCGAACTGCTTGCAGTGCGCTCTGAAGACGTCCCAGTTTGTCAGCCGAGCCATGCCAATCTTCCTCCTGACGTTGTCCGCCGCTGTGTGGTGGTCGATTCCAAGGTTCTCGAGTAGGTTTTCCCACTCCGCTTGTTTGGCGCCCCTTATGAAGGTTAGGTCGGGACTCGTGTCTGGACTGACGCTGTTCCCCTGCCTAGTCGGTTCATTCTCGTCGGTTAGCATCTCGCATCCTACGTTCTCTGCCGCCGTGCAGATGCCGCGCCCCTTTTTGTCCTCTCTCTTACAGCCCCATCTCGGACTCTTGGGGTTAAAATCGCCCGCTATGATTAAGGTGTTTTTTCCCGCCAACTTTTTCGCCTCCGCAAAGAGCCTAATAAAGTTCCTATTTGTTTGCTTGGGTGGGCTGTATAGATTTACGATATAGATGCTTTTGGAATTTGTTTTCTTTTTGGGAATTATCTCTGTAATTACGTGTTCGACCTGGGTGTCCTCTATTTCTTTGTGTGCTATGGCTACTACTTGTTTGCTTATGAGGGTCGCAGTGCGTCTGCTTTCCTGACACGTGTAGCCCCTGAGTGTTGGGGTGTTGTTTATTTCTCGTAACATAAGAAAGAGCGCAGGATCTGTCTCAAATCCCTGCGACACCTTAAACGAGCCGTAAAGAAAGGGAGGAAGTTGGGAGTGGAAAAGAGAGAACGAGGTGCCGTAGTGGAGGGCTTCGAATCATCGCGCCACAGATGCTTTCGCCTCATCGCATTTTAGTGGTGGTGCAAAGTGCCCCTTTGATTTTTTATCTGTAAGACACTTCTGGGGTTGTCTAATGAGCTATCATTAGTTTGGCAACGAATACCTGTCCGGAACACAGCAGGTTTTTATAAGCTACAAGGCTACATAAGCATTGCAACAAATTGGAAAGTTATGAAGGGCAAAGAAACGGTTGCATAGGACAAGCGCTGAATTTCAAATTGAAAGTTTGTTCTCGTCCTGCTTAAGCTGACAGGTAGCGCGCATTATGCGTCATCATTTCTTTGGCTTTCATGCAGGTTTTGTTTTTTTTTCTTTAATCGGTGTGTACTAGTTCGCCCAGTTCTCTTTACTTCTGCCCGACATACGTTCAGTGTGCTTTAAAAGAGCTCGTAATTTTGTTCCTTTTCGTTCTGCTCTTGTTCTTTCTTCGTCTCATCAGGCGTAACTGAAAAATAGGCATAAAAACCAGATGCATGAATGAACATGTATTTTTATCCATTGTTATCATCGCATCGTTATTTCAATGAGTAAGCCATCAGTAATATATACAGATTTTGCTTCCAGACTGTGAATTCCATGGTTCAAAGGAGCTACCCACAACGTGGATGTCTAATTTTATCGATGTAAATATCTTTGATAACATTTATACGACATAAAATTGCCGCGAAACGACCCATTACAATAAAAACAAAAATTAAAGAGCACTGCAGAATCTGCATTGGAGTTATGCGAAAATACGGATGCTGCTACTGGTTACTTCTAGTTGTTAATTTACTTCTTCTTTTCCCATTTTAGTCTTTGGTACTTTCAAATTCTGCGCCAAATCCTTCCTATGCCCTCTTTTGGCTCTACTTTCGGTTTCGTGACGTCACATCCTTGACGTCATATCCACTACGTCACCCCTTTTTCTCTTTCTGCTTTCACTCTCACCTTCTTCCCTTCCCTTACGGTGCAGTTGAGATGTCCACCCCCCCCCGTGCTAATATTCTCTGTATCGTTCCAATTTTAGTATATGTATTTTATGTCCACAGAACAAATGTGGCAGATACTGCGCCTCTCCTTTCCTGTAAACCAGGTATTCTAATTATTTACCTAATTACCGACTGGCCTAACTATTTTTTATGCAGCAACATTGCGGCACTCTCTATTGATAGACATCACTCACTAACCTCTACCACTTCTTAATGACTCACATGTGCTGCGGACACAACTTTGTGTACACGTTCTGCGAAAACAGTCTGCAGACACGGCCTGCGGACACGGTCTGCGGACAGAAATCTGCGAACATAGCGAAGTAATGCTTTCGCAATTATAAAGTGTGAGTGTTTGTAGCATTCTTCGGTCCACTCCAACAGACAAGGTCCGCTCCTCTATTGCAGTCTTTTCCCATTTCATTGACCACAGGAAAAAATTTACGCAAATGCTTTCTGCAAACATTCATTTGAAGAAAATAAAAAAAAAAACAGATCTCGACATGTTTTTAGAGTGCACCACCAGAATGCGCAGTATTTTGCGCAATAACCTCTGACTCCGAACCAAAATCATCATCATTATCATCACCCTGACCATACCCACTGCAGGCCGAATGACGTTCCATATCTCTCCAATTAACCCGGTTCTCTGCTAGCTGCATCCTCTTGACGCTTGCGAACTTCGTAACCTCATCCTCCAACCCAACTTTCTGCTGCCGCCTGCTACGCTTTCCTTCCCTTGGAATCCAGTTTGTTACCCTAAGCGACCATCAGTTATCCTCTTTTCTTACTGCATGTCCTGCCCATATCCATTTCTTCTTAATTTCCACTAGAATGTCGGTAACTTGAGTTATTTCTCTGACCCACTCTGCACGCTTCCTTTCTCTTTATGTTACCCCTAACATTTTTCGTTCCATAGCCCTCTGCGTTGTCCTCAACATAAGTAGAACCCTCTTGGTTAGCCTCCACGTTTCAGCCCCATATGTGAGCACAGGTAAGATGCAACTGTTGTATGCTTTCCTCTTGAGCGATACCGGTAAGCTGGTAGTCATAATCTGCGAGTGCTTGCCAAATGCGCTCCATCCCAATCTTATTCTTCTTGTTATTTTCTCTTTAGTGCCCGGATCTGCGGTTACTACCTGTCCTAAGTAGACATATTCGCCAACTACTTCCAGTACTTCGCTACCTAATATAGACTGCTTTTCCTTCCCGAGGCTGTTGAACATTACCTTAGTCTTCTGCATATTGATTTTCAAGCCTACCTTTTTACTTGCTTCTAGTTGCTTAGCAAGCCAATGTCATCAGCAAATCGCAGACTACTGAGATATTCTCCATCTACCCTTATCCCTAGCTACTCCCATTCCAAGTCTCTGAATGCTTCCTCTAAGCAAGCTGTGCATTGTACTGGGGAGATTGTGTCTCCTTGTCTAACTCCTTTATTTATGCGAATTTTGTTACTTTCTTTATGCAGAACTATGACTGCTGTGCAGCCACTATATATATATATATATATATATATCTTCCAGTACTTTCACGTATGGCTCGTCTATCCCCTGATTTCGCATTGCCTGCATCACCGCCGAGGTTTCAGCTAAGTCAAATGCTTTTTCGTAATCAATGAATGCTATGTATAAGGGCTGGTTATATTCTGAACATTTTTCTATCACCTGGCTGATGGTATGGATATGATCGATAGTAGAGTACCGTTTCAGAAAACCTGCTTGATCCTTTGCTTGATTGCAGTCTAAGATTGTCCTGATTCTATTAGCGATTACCTTAGTAAATACCTTATACGTAACAGACGGGAAGCTGATTGGTCTGTAATATTTAAGGTCCTTAGAGTCCCCTTTCTTGTGAATGTGCATAATGTTTGTATTCGTTTATAGTTCCGGTACCGTCGATGACATCAGGCACTGCGTACACAGGGTGGCCAGTTTTTCTAGCCCGATATCCCCCCGTCCTTCAGCAAAACTGTAGTTATCTGATTCTCTCCAGTTGATTTCCCCCTTTTCATAGTTTCTAATGCTTCCTTGACCTCGTCTTTCGTCACTGGTTGAACGTCTGACAGTTTTTCCCTACCCTCCAATCTCATTACCGTCCTGACTACTTTGGCTACTGTAGAGATCTGAATAGCACTCCTCGTCTACTTTGACTATCTTGTCCATATTCGTGATGACGTTGCCCGCCTCGTCACTTATCGCATACATCTGGTTTTTGCCTATGCGCAATTTCTTTTTTACAGCTTTGAGGCTTCCCCCGTTCTTTACTGCTTGCTCAATTTTCTCCATGTTATACTTCCTTATATCGGCCCCCTTGAGCTTATTGATTAGCTTTGATATTTCTGCCAATTCTGGTCTGTTGTGTTGGAAGCTTTCATACTCTGGCCTTTCTTAATCGAATATTTCGTCTTAGACAGCTTACCGGTATCCTCTTTAGAAATCCTACCGCCTACTTCTACAGCGCACTCAGTAATGATATCTCTGAAATTATTGTTCATTGCATCTAGGTTAATGTCGTCATCCTCGGTTAGAGCTGGTATATATTCTGTAGCGAGATCCTGAACTCTTCTGCCTTCCCCTCACCGCTTATTCGTTGATGGGTTTCTTTCTTAGTAATCTGTTGCGTTCCTTCTTAAGATTTAGGCTAATTCGTGACCTCACCATCCTGTGGTCACTGCATCGCACTTTCCCCGTTACCTCTACATCTTGCAGAATGGCGGGGGTTTAACACAGTGTGAAGTCAATTTCATTTTAGTCTCCCTGTTAGGACCTTTCCATGTCCATTTCCGGTTCTTCCGTTTGCTGAAGAAGGTATTCATGATTCTTAAGTTATTGCGCTCTGCAAACTCAACTAGTAACTCCGCCCTGTTATTCCTAGAACCAATGCCATAGTCACCTACTGCCTGTTCTCCTGCCTGATTTTTCGCTACCTTGGCATGGAGGTCGTCCATTAGTACAGTATACTGCGTCTTTACTTTTCGCATAGCGGGTTCTACATCTTCGTAGAAGCTTTCCACTGCCTGGCCAACATAACTATATGTAGCTGCATAGGCCTGTACTGTATACCGCGTATGTAGCGGTATACATTCACTGTATACCGCTTAGTAAGCCTAATTACGATGCCTGCCGCCCTCTCATTAATACTATAGAATTCATCTATATTACTCGCTATATACTTATTGACAAAGCTGCAGCGGTGCGTAGAGATGCAGCGGTAGAACATCGTCGCGGTAGAACATCCCCTTCACATGCAAGAGGACCGCGGTTCAAATCCCGGTGCCTCGCAATTCTCCACCGAATCAAACTAATGTTTTCTAAAGCAGCATTATACCGCATCTCTTAGTAAAATTTCACCATAATATTACATACAGCCTAACACCGTGATGATTACATCGCATTCTTCTCTCATTCATACAAAACGACAGAGAAAGCCAGCATAAAAACGTTTCTAGCTGAAAAAATACATACTTACTATCGGTACTTGCTCACCTTATATCCGAATTCTGCAATTTCACTGCTTTTATTGTAAAGAATTTCAAATTTCTTGGTGCATTGATGGGCCTCCACAAGTCACAGCCAAAACACAATTGTATGCATGGCACTTAGAGTACCGTTTGCATCGGTGTTCCTATGTATATGAACTGACGAAATACGGCACTCATTACGATGTTGTGTCAATGTGATGAGATCCTATTGTACTTGCGTCTGTTTACTCCGACCTCTGGCATTCAGGAGTATTACGAAGATGACTGAGGAACCACACCGGCATAGTACATAACAAACCCCAAATCCCTGTCATCCCTGAGGAACCACACCGGCAGAGTACATAACAAACCCCAAAATCCCTGTACATCACAGTGGGCGGAATTCCTTGAGGAAACTGAGTTGTGTTTCCCCTTGAACGACATCTTCAGTGACAAGGATACAGCTGTCTTTGACATGCTGTGGTGTAGAGATTATTACCTGATGTGAACCCTCCTAGCACAAAGGAAACGCGCCCAAATGGAATTGAGCGAATTATTCATCATACCAGGCAACCGCTACGCTACTCGTTCATTGTAGATTTTCTCGTGTAGTTTCTCTCTACGAATGGGATGGAAGGTTAGACCGTGACAGCATTACGCCACCGAAGATATTAGCTGAGGAGTTCAGTTTGGAAACTTTTTGAGATAGCATGTTACGTCACCAGTTTGAGAGCGACATCAACGACGGCACCATGCAAGCTGGGCTGTGGAAACAATGATTTGCCTCTGAAAATTTCTAAGAACAATGTAGATAATTTCGAGGCTGCGCGTCAAGATTGAGACACACTGAGCAGTTAGAATCCTCCAAAACTATCTGCGCAAGACTAAAAACAGCGGAAACGTATCGCCTCGAGGCCAAATGATAATGGTTCGTTTCGTTGCGCAGGAGGTCGTTCAGCGCAATGGGGCCGGCATGGGCACACGATCTTTAACTGCCGTCAGGAAGGGCGGCTTCTAAATGTTTGCAGAAATCAGAAAGGGAGTAGATAGGGCCAGCGCGGATTTAGTCTGTCACCAATGTGGGCCCCTGCCCGTTTCGGTTGAAGCTTTCGACCTATGACCACTTCAAAAGTTTAGTTCGGAGGCTATGTGCGTTCCAGTGATAGTGAGAGGTATGACACTCCCCATAGATTGGCTACCCGGGGCAGTCCATAAACTGTTATCGAAGACAACATCTACGAGGTTCTTCCGACAGTGTCATTAAAGCGATCGCTTATCCATCTGAAATGTACTTGTGACATGAAACCCGTTCTTGGAAGATTGGAAGCAGTTGTCACACTTCGAGACAATGACCGTTAGCTACCACTGATTGTTGTAATGTGGAAGGTCGTATGTTGTTTGGTGGAGGCTAGATGAAGGCCTCAATTCTAGGCATAATTGGACCAGACCGACATACTTCGTGAAGCCTGCAAACGAACTCTAGAGTCAAGTATCGAATATTTTGTGGAGCTGCGAGGCCAATTTGCTGGCGCTGCCACCTAAATATCAGCGCAGAAAAAGCAAAGCCGCGTTTTTATGAAGACTCGATCGACACGATTTACTTTGCCATGTTGTGTTATTGAAGACCTTTTGAGGATTAGTGCGACGTCATTAATGTAAATGTTTAAGTGGGCCGCCCAGATTGTTCCGTTAATAAAGCACAATGAAAGAATTTGGTATTATGGCGATTTTAAGATGACAATAACTTCATAACGGTTATTGAGGTCTGGAGCGTGTCGCGAAGTTGAGATGAGGTGAAAAATTTACAAAGCTGGATACGCAGAACACCTGTCATCAGGGCCATCTCGACGAAAACAGCCAACAGCTGGTCATCATCGTCACTCCCAGAGGAATAAAACATTCACAAGCCTGCTGGTAAGCGCCCCACCGGAAGCATTCCTAATTCAATGAGATGGAAAATGTTCTGCACGAAATTGACCTTAATGTTGTATATTTGGATTGTTCTGGTCGCTGGAACCAGTGGCCTAGAGCATCTGGAAAATGTGGGCCGAGTATTCGATCGCCTGTAAATCCCGCGACTGTGTTTAAGGTTTTCCAAATGTAAATTCTTCAAACGCGCAGTGCAGTTCTTGGGTGCAGATGGGCATCACTTAACACTGGAAGCGTTTTGGAAGCCCCGAAACTTCGACGAGTTAGAGTTCTAGCGCTATATTGGGTTGACTCATTTTAAGAGAAGGTTTTCGCCTAACCTTTTTACCTCTGGACAGTTTGTTGGTTTCAGGACCACCATGCCCCTGAACAACCGACTAAGAGATTGTGTTCCGGAGAAATAAAACGTTAATGGCATCTAGTGCCATACTGCCACATTTTGGTCAAAGAAAGCAGCAGTTTCTTGGTGTCATGAACATCACGCCGCTTTACAACCGATGAAGAGATCGGATTGCAGAGGAGTAAGGAGTTGCTGGCATCTGCTGCCGTACTGCCACACTTCAGGCTAAGTAAGCGAAATGTGCTAGAACCGATGCATCTTCCTTCGCCATTTGGGAAGTACTAGTTCAAAGAGAGCTATCGAATTTGAGCTCCTTATTCTGTTTGGTTCCCTTAATATGGTAAGCGCTGCGATAAAATACACCCAGTAAGTAACACGGCACTCTGTTGTTTTGGAGCCACCATGCTGAGGCTGTGTTCGTGAGGCCGGCATTTCGAGGCAATCACGGCCCGAAACTGCTGCTCGGCCTGCTCGCAGCAGACACACCCGCTCAAGAACCATCTTCTCCATGCGAGCAAAGTAGGCCACAGTCGTTGCAGTACAGTCATGAGCTGAAATACAGGCAGGTGTCCCAAATCGCACATACCGATGGGTTAAGCCAGTTACATCTGCCCACTGCTGATTTTATTACTGACTGCTCCCCTGACATCTTTATCACTACGGCATTTATCAACCAAAGGTCAACCTATGAGACCGCTTCACCTTTGACGAGTCAGAGAATTCTCTGTTGCTATATAGTTCATTTATGGTACGATGCATGGTCCACCACCTGATGTCTGATGGCAAATAGAGCATAGCGCGTTTCATCTTCTAGTTAACGGCGCCCTTATCTTCATCGCCTCTGCAATTTCATCCCCGAAAAACTATGTATTTTCGGTATAAATAATACGTGAATCCAAGCAAAAGGGTGCTCTGGCTTGGCCTATCTAGTACCTGTCATGGTTGATGGAAACTACCCATGTGTGATGTTGTCAAAGACCATTGTAACAGCTATATCCAAGGAAACATAGCTATCTCGAAAAGGGCAGCATTGTGGTCGGGAGGACCGTTCTTATTGGGGTCAAATAGAATACCATATGAGGCACTGGATGAGATGAGTGTCTAAAGGAAATGTGTTCTTGTTGAAACATCCTTTCTACGCAATACTCTGAGGTAGTTAACGAGAGAAATTATGCATTGTCCGAAATAAAGGCTGTTACACTTAGCTATGCATGGTGACTGCTTTTATATATAGCGTAGCGCAAGATAACCATTCAATTGTGCGGTATTTTCCTGGAGCCTCTAAGAGTGGCGCCACCAATGCCTTTCATGTCGTGGTCAGTCCTGGAGAAACGTTGGGGGTGTTCGCATTTAGCACTAAAATTGCCGCATACGTTTTCCTATACAGGTCTCTACTTCATGAGGTAACAGGGTGCTGTCTTTAAAAAAAAAAGATTGTTTTCACCATCTCTCTTCATCATCTGTTACCACACCATTTTTGCCTTGACTGGCATAATTGCGGGGATCCGGCAACTCTAACACATTGTGAAGGACATGCCAGTTTAACCTTTCTTCCCTCCCCCTGACTAGAAGACTGAGAGGCTGCTCTGCAGAATTCCTGCCCGGAGCGCAAGTAATGGCTGACCCGCCGCAGGAGTCAATGTATCCTTGGCCAACGGGAACCTGGTTCAGGGTTCCCCATAGCTAATGAAGGAAAAATAAATGAACCTTGTCTTCCTGCCCGCCTGAGCTTTTGAGACGGGAGCTGAAAAAGGCACTAAACCCAGTGTGTTCTGGTAACCTGAAGACCAAGTGTCGATAGAAACATCCTAGCTGTCACTCAAGACCAAGTTCGAGCGATAACCAGTTGCTTGGCTCCCGGTCATCAACTATCATCCTCGTGTTTCAATAAACACCTTAAAGTATATATATTAAAGCGAGCTTTATTGTTAGGTGAGCTCATTTGCTATGTCTAGGACAAGGTAGGCGCTTGCAGGTGGGCGCTAGCTCGAACAGCTGGTGTTCGCGTCCCGTCCCGGCGCGCTGGCGCCAGATCATCTTCTTTAGAATCACCACCCAGGAGAAGAGGGAGCCATCCTGGCGAGTTAATGGGACAACAGTATGTCTGGGTCGTAGTTGGGTTCTGGCCGAGAAACATGGGCGGTCTCACGCCCAAGTAGTAAAACGCCTGGCGAAGGGATGGCGGGCTCAACAATGTAGTTGACAGGTGAGGTGCGCTCAAGGAAGCGGCAGGGTCCTGGGTATTTCGGCAGTAGGTTGGAGGAGAGGCCAGGTGAAGTACAAGGCACACGTATCCAATCACATGGGCTTGCGGAAGAAAGCTGTCGGCGGGGTGAGCGAAGTCAAAACAATTTTTTGTCAGGTTGGAAGACGTGAGTGAAATGCGAGCTTCTTTGCACTCCTCAGCGTATCTTGACGATTAAGATATGGTGATGGCTTCAGAAGAATCGGGCCGGTAAGGACGTATGGCATCGAGTAGTGAAGATGGCTCACGCCCACCCAATAGGAAAATGGCGAAAATCCGTAGTGGTCTGCGCAGCGGTGTTGTATGCATACGTGACGTAGGGTAGCAATGTGTCCTTGTTGGATTGGTCGGCAGCCACGTACATCGACAACATGTCGCCTAAGGTTCGGTTGGTTGAATCGTTCAGTCAGACCATTAGTCTGCGGGTGGGAGGCTCTCTTAGTGCGATGGTGGATGTTACATTGCTGAAGAGGGATGAAACCACTTGAGATAAATATACACGACCACTGTCGCTGAGCAGTTTCCGTGACGCCCCATGACGAAGGATGACGCGGTGTATGATGAAGGCAGCTACATCTCATGCCATAGCAAAAGGGTAGAGCGGTGGTTTCGGCGTAGCGGGTGATAAGATCTACCGCTACAATGACCCAGCGGTTTCCGGTTGCAGTGTAGGGAAGCGGGCCGTAGAGGTCAATGCCTACTCGGTCGAAAGGTTTTGACGGGCAAGGAAGAGGCTGCATGGGGCCGGTGGAATGGCGATGGTCGACCTTCTGGCGTTGACAATCAAGGCATGAGCGAACGAACGTGCAGACGTAGGTGTATATTCCCCGCCAGTAGAAACGCAAGCGAAGTTGAATATACGTCTTGAATGCGCCAGCGTGAGCGGTTTGCGGGTCAATGTGAAATGAAGCGCAGATTTCGGAACTTAAGTGTCGTGGAATGACGAGGAGCCATTCGGGGATGGAAGAAAGATAATTTATGCGGTATAACAGGCCATCGCGAATTGTAAAATGCGCAGCTCGAGGGCGAATTGCACGAGGCGTCTAAGTGGCCGAAGAGGTCGAAAGGAAAGCGAGAAGGGAGGCAATTCATGTATCTCTGGGCTACTCGACTGCCATGTTGGTCAAAGACAAGGAACTGCGGTCCCAATGGGGAATCGGAAACGCTTTCAGGGGGTAGCCGAGTGGAGACTGTGCATCGGCGTCGTTATGCTTCCATCCAGATTGATACAAACACGAATATCATATTCTAGAAGCCGTAATGCCCATCGAGCCAGATGGTCATTGGGATCTTTAAGGGAGGACAGCCAACAGAGAGAATGATGGTCCGTAACGACTACAAAGTGTCAGCCGTACACATAAGGGCGGAATTTCCCCATCGCTCAAAAATGGCTAGGCACCCCTCAGTAACAGAGTATTTTAACTCCGGAGTAGTTTAGCTACGTATGCGACAACAAAGTCATCACACCCGGGTTTACGTTGCGCTATAACAGCACCAATACCTATGCCGCTTGCACCAGTGTGGATCTCAGAAGGAGCATCAGGGTCAAAATGCCGCAATATGGGCGACGAAGTAAGAAATCCGTGCAGTGTACTAAACGCGTCGTTACATGCAGAACATCAGCCGGAGACTTCGTTGCTTCCACGAAGGAGGGTTGTCAATGGCGCTATGATGGACGCAAAATTTGGATGAAGCTTCGGAAATAAGAGCAGAGGCCTATGAAACCTCCTAGTTCCTTCATTGCTGATGGTTTTGGGAATGCAGTGGCAGCGCAAAGTATGTCTGGGTCGGGGAGCCTACCGCCGTTAAAAAAAACATATCCCAAAATTGTCAGTTGGCATGCGGTTAAGTGACATTTCTTAATTTAGCTGAAGACCCGCTGCAGTAATGCATTCCAAAGCATATTTCAATCATCACACTAAATTCGATAAAGCACGAGGCAGAGAAGCGCGCGACGCTCAAAACCACCAAGAAAAGCTATCTCTTTGTCTTTGAGAGCGACAGGCTGTTTTCTGACGCACTTTGCGCTTGACTGATATGGAAGGATTAAATTATTTCTCGCATGGTCTGATCACAGTGCGTGTAAGCCTCTCCTTGCTATATTACAGGGCTGGGAAACTTTTCATCCTTTTCCTTACTTTACACGTTTTAAGTTGCTTATCATGTATGAATTTTTCCGTGTTGTTGTTTCATACTTGCATTCTTTCTTATTTTAGTGTAACATAATGGTTCTTACTGGCAGTCACTGCATCACACATAAGTCAGTTTGACAGTCTGGCTCTTCTGTGCTTAAAATTAAAGCAAGCTATAGGCATTTTCAGTAAGGCACTCTGTGCAGAAAAACCTCTTCTGTGCCCACCAAAGCCTTTTTCTGAAATTGTCCGCAGCATTCGAACAAAAAATAGTCCAGGTGGACTTAAGATGTAGTTGCCATGTTTGCGCTGTAAGCTGACAGCGCACATATACACGCTATTAAACTAAATGTTTAGGGAACGTCAAATGCCTCTCTCTATGTAATTTTACAGAATATCCCCTTCAGTCAAGATATTGCACCCATAATAGTTGCGATCGGTCGCTATAGGAATGCCTCAAAGAAACTGTCTTTGCCACTGCGAGAAAATGTAAGTGCAAAAACTGTACAAATCTTACTTCTGGAATCTGTTTCGGTGCCGCCGTTTCCTTCAGGGCTCCTACTTTGATCTGAAATCGAAATGTTGCTTTCAACGGCGACCGAATGAAATGCACATAACATAATAACACTAACGATGAAATTTGCGCAAAACAGAAAATAAAACCCGAGACTCACTCCTTTTAAGGGTGAACATTTTATATCCTTATGTGTATGTTTACTTCTTGTATCTGGAAGCTTCGCTGTACTTAGAATTTAGCACGCGAATATAGTGAGCGCCAACTTTATGCATACCATGCGCAGCTGACTTGGAGTCCTATGGGAAGCTAGTGTGCACTCTACACCCATGACAGCCACATTTAGAGATGATGCATCAAGCCATATTCATATTTGCTATTATGTATCAAACTTGAGCGATATAAAGGAGTTACGAAGACGAATTTATCGAACGTTTCCACACCAGGCCACCATAGAGACCTTGTGCTCATGTTTAGGGCAAATGCGCATCAAACGCGGACTTTATGTGCATAAACTCTGGGATCAACCGAATTGAGCTGTTTACTCAAAAACACAGCCCGTTTCGTAAGGGCCATCTGGGTATATACGGCTATGCACTTGCGCTGTCCATATTGGTCACATATGGCATACTGTAGAGAACGTGCGTCTGAACTGTGAGCTTGGTGCAGGAACATCACGGGATACCTCAAATCGGGCTGCCCTCCCGAAAACTCGATTGATTACGCATCGTCTGCGCTAGTAGTGGAAAACGCTCATTCCAGCTTGCGCCTACACTGAGCGTTTTCAGCTATCCACAACCGACAGCCCCAGGCCACGCTGCCCGCGGGACGTTCAAACGCCGAGGCAGGCAACTGTTATTTTCGTGGGTCGATGCGGCCGTTTCCAGCTGCAGCCGAACGTGTTCGTTTTTCTGTGGCTGCCAGGCTTGCAAGGACGATTTTGTGCTGGCAGCGCTGGCCTGTTCTTGGAACGCTAGCAGAAGACGAGGAGGTGATAGGAAGTAGGAAGCGTGCAGCACAATTTTTATTGCTTGATTATTTTGCGTGCATGTTGTGACGTCGTTTACGGCGCAGACGGTTTCTTCATACTGCGCTCACTGAATGAGGATTTCGAAAACATTTTATCCCCTGAGGCTCGTAATCCCGACTTATTTTGCGTTCTGTTCAAGGACTTTCACGTGCGTGCCGCGGTTTTCAGCAACTAGTACTTCCACGCGCATCAGAGCATGCACATCAGCAGCGTGTGGAACGCGGTTGTGGTGCCATTTTTAGGCGTTGAAAAAGCAGACATGGTTCGAAAAACGCTCAGACATATTTTATAAATGCCGTATATATGCAGTGTCACGTTCTCCTTGATTCATTATAAAGAAGCGTTTTCAGTGTTACCCAACGTGCACGTATGCCGACACTGAATCTGGACTGCAATACCTTATATGAGAGTGAGCGTTATCTACAGGCAAGGTACGGCATAGAGGTACCGTATGTTGCATTTTTGCTACCCAAATTGTGTATTGAATTGAAATCATCGGTATGCTTGCAAACTATAATTCATTGTACAAGTGCTTACAAAAGGAAACATTTAATCAGCATGCGTATCGTTATGTACGCTATACATTTATTATTGCAGGCGGCAGATAAACTATGTTGGGCGTTTGCTCAACTGAGACCACAGGACTTGTTTAATTAACAATGCGACCGAAATTCCCCAGATACGGTGACAGCAGGACATAGTTTAAGCAAACACGTGGTTTATAAGCCCTCTCGAAGGTAACGTGAAGTATTGGGGACAAAATGTAAGGACCACGCATACTTCAACGAAAGCGCGTAGATCTTGAATCGACTATATTCTTAGACCATATCTATCGATGCAAAAGTTGGAATTTAGTTCTTTCCTGTGTAGTTCAGAAATAAGTTGGAAATTCTTTACAAATATTTGCAGTCCAAAATTTTCAAATGGGCGGTACAGAGCCTTTTTGCTCGATTGTATGCTTCACAACCCATCGACGTCCGCATGCAGCTTGCGTCATCACGAAGAGTGAGCAGGTGTTTGTTCTGCCCTCTTCAAACGCCCATGACAACTTCCTTTCGTTTCTTTCTCATGCAAAGACCGTGCTTCCACCTTCCGTGTTCTTTGAAACGACACGCTGCCCCACGTAAGGCATTGGTGAAAAGCGTAAGCTATGTAACTTTGGCGGAGAGCAGTTCTAGGCGGCTTTTTCACATTCAACCTTGCCGCCGGGATTAATAGCTAACCACGGCGAAGCAAATGTTCGGCCGGCTGTTAAGAAGTCCGAATATTGTAAACTGAAGAAGCCCATCGGCTCGTAGTGGAGTATATTGAAGTTGTGGTGTACTTTCAGGCATACGCAATGCAAATGTGGTTTGCAAGCAGAAAGATAGGATAGCTCAAATTGGGTTTACTAACCAAAGCTCTATTGTTCTGCTTTGACATTGATGCGAATGGAAAAGGCTATCACTACCTTCTCCCCACTTTGCATCGTGTGAGGTTGTTTCAGGAAATGTGCAGCATGCATGCAGCAAAGCAGCCAAACCTTGTCAGCCAGTGGGGAGCAACAGTGGGCATTGTATTGGTCGTGCTTCGGTTTAATAACTATTTATTCACATAATTCGCTGCATTATCCCGCTGGTTCCTCTTTTAGACCATTCATGCACTAAGGATATTTATACAATTACTATATGTTACATCTTCATGACCCTCGCAGCGGTACCATCGGCAGTATTGTCAGCAAATATGCGCATATATCCGCTGTGCCGCTTGAGGAGTATATACTGGGATACCTCGAGCTCTTTCATTGTCAAAAGTATTCCGCAGAGACACAAATAAAATTTTCAAACCATCATTTCGGGGGAACGTCTGCATCTAATATTAGTCTAGTTCTTGAAAGGCATTCTAGACATATTGGTCAGTTTATTATGGCATGTAAAGGGAACAGTGCACAATTTTATGTCCTTCATTGTCACTTGGAATGCTGCAGCCGAAAAAAATGCTAATATTGACCCCTGAAGGGTATAAGTGATCTTGTCCATTTAAGCCTCGCCACAGTAAGGCCACTATAATTTATGCTCGTGCACTATTTTCAATGTTAGTTCCGACTATCACTTTGTGCCGGAAACGCGTGAATGTGTCGAAGGACGCGATCGAACCACCCTGCCGTGTGGGGGTTCAACGCCCTCCCTAAAAGAGTTTCTTTATTAAAACTGAACCAATTTTGTTTGCCTCACAAAGAGGCACAATTCATTTTATCCTGTGAGTACTGACCATCTCAAAGTGCTTATTTACTGCCGTGCGCAATGATTAGCAGCCATCAGCATCGCAACGTCGAGATTAATGTGATTAGTCTGGGACCCTGTTCCTTTAGCTCTGATAGCTTTCTAAGCTCCTGACAACTCGAGGCAAGTGAAGTAATTGCATTTTATTTTTATTGTCATCTTCAAGTAGGCGGGGCACAGTCGGAGCAATCAGTAACGCATGAACGGAAAGGGAGAGGGAGAATATTTGTGTGCTTGTTTGGCTGCACTTTGTCAAGCCTATACGCCAATCCGGATGCAAAGTGTGATCTGTTTCATCTCGAGTTTGGCATCATGGAAGAGTTGCGTCAACTACTTTATTTCCAGAGGTTATAAAGAGCAATGAGAAAATCAAGAGATATGAGACCTGCCTACACAAAGGCGGTCAAGGAAACACTGGTTTGTTGTATCGCTGGCGGAAGAACACGATGCTGCTGTGTTGCGACATGCAACTCTCTTGAAGCTTAAGTGGTTAGCTGGTCTATCCGCGGTTTGTCTGATTTTGAAGTTTTAAATATGCCATGCAGATATTTCTATAGAGTTTGAAATTTCATCGGAAAGAGCCGCCTGCCTATTGTTGCACCACCACCAGGCCCTGCTTTACTGGCGCAGCCGACAGGACTGCTACTGCGGAAAGCATAGACAAGCCAGGATGGGGATACCGCAGCTCAGGAGAGGATCAACAATCTTCATCGACAAAGGCTGCTCAGAGGATCAAGGAGTCACCTCGTGCCGATACGCCGATAATGATAAGCAAGTCTACAAATGGCGGTATGTGACCTCCACTAGGTACACTCCGGTAAGAAAACACTATTGGATGTAATGAAGCTTTTGCACACAGATATAGTAGATGTAGGTTGCAAACCTTTACCCCAAATTTCTGAAGTGAAGCATAGCACTGCTGAACCGCCAGAGAGAGAGCAATGGCTTGGAGATGCGTGAATTATCGGGTTCTTGATGCAATGGAGGTGAGCAAGGGCAAGAAGGCGCAGGAAGCATAAAACGCTAAGTGTTGAAGTCGACAAGCCAGGGCAAGAGCGCGCAGAAGCTCCGATATTCTTTGTTCTAATTCCAGGAGACTTCGGTGTCCCTTCGATGTTCTATTAACACAGCGAGGTGATGTTTCTGCTTTCGGACAGCAGGCTTTGTGCATGCAGGCATCTGCATCAGCGAAGTACACGTTATTCTTTCGGCCCTAGCTGGTGCTTCTCCACGGAGAAGCAACCTTACAGGATTTCCATCCCCCTGTATGATTGACGTTTGGCATAAGCTTTCTCATCACCTGCCGAAAAGAAGCAGTTAATTCTAGATTGTCTGTACTGCAAACCAAGAAACGGGCGTACCGTAGGTCGCGCTGCCTATTAACCGCTAATCACTGTCCCTTGATGACTTTCGATTCAGAAACAACTATGCCCCTTTTTCGCAGTGGGATGAAAAAACTATTTCAGCCATGCGGCTTGCAATAGGGTCACTCCCCGAGGTGTTTTAAGAGCCAGCTATTGTAAATATGCACTCTCCACACTGCCCCGGCCTCGGCGGCCACGTGTCAATGGAGGCGAAAAGCAAGGTGCCCGTGTGCTGTGCAATGTCAGTGCACCTTAAAAAACCCCAGGTGGTCGAAATTTCCGGAGTCCTCCACTACAGCGTCTCTCCTTAGCCTGTGCCACTTTGGGACCTTAAACCCCACAAACCAAACCAAACAACCCCATACCTGAGTGGAGTGAATTACCCGATTCGGTACTCAGGACGTGTACACCGCCCTGCCAGAAGGCGATCGCTTTGCATTAGAAATTATTTTGTCACGTGCCACAATCCAAGCCGGCTTTTCGATGGTCCGAACTAAGTATATCCAAAGAGCTGCTACCACCAAGCGACTGAATCTCGGGAGCACAACAGGCCCTCAAAGTCGCATGGGAATCATTGTCGCTGCCCAAAGGGTTGGCAGCCATAGAGGATGGGTCCTTCAATCCGCATCCAACACTGGCTATTGCTGAAAGACAAAGGGAAGCAGACAAATCAACTACAGATACAACAGGCATGGGAGGCGGATTTCGCGCACTTCGCCATGTTATATTTACCTGCCTCATTGGCACACACTCGATAAATTACACTCGGTGTATTCTGCCTTGCTACCAGAGTTCAATATTCCGACCCCGTGTATTGCCCGCCGGCGGTGCTGACGCTAGGGTGCTTTTGGATTTTGATCTAGAAGGAAAAGTCCACTCCCTATTTCTAAGTAATGAGCTCGAAATATTTTGTAGAGGTGTCGTTACTGCTCAGTGACCACAGCCTCGAGTTCCGAACTAAACTCTAATCAGTTTTGTGTTATAACTATGCCATCCGACACAACCTCATTGACAGCACATCATCATAGCTGTGCAAGATCGGGGATTGGACGCATTTTTCGCCATCGACGACATTGACGCCAGACAGTTATGGTTACAAGCTTTATTGTCCACTTGTTCCGAGAGTCAAGCTGGTAGGACAAAAGTTCGCCTCTAAAAGTACGCGCTTCTCGAGTTACCACTCAGTTACCTGTAGAAAAGTTGAATCAATAATTTATCGTGATACACCACCTAATTATAGAATTCTATCACGGTTATATTATCCGTCTTGCTGACTATGCACCAGCATAAGGTATTGTGCAGTGTTCACACGTCTTTACATTGAAATATGTAATTTATTAAAATACGCACATTGGGAATATCACTACATGAGCAAAGTGCAAAACATTTTGCAGAATCAGGTGAAAAATATTCGCGGCTTTCTCATCTGAAGAGTGAAAACTTCAGGTACTGACACTTTCTACTTTAAAGTATGTGCAGTCGAGCGCGATTTGTAGGTTATCGTGCGAGCGTTGACCAGCCTAGCACTCCAGGCACCTGGCGGCCGGTTTTGGAACAGGAAAAATCATAATTTCGCACTCGTCTGTCCCTCGTTCGCTGTTCCATACAACAGCCATCACCCCCGCGACAAACGCACCGCCTTTTCTCTCTGTTCTAAACTTTCCATTTGTTGCAATAAAGTGTAAAAATTCAGATAGTACCGATAAATACGTCGTGCGCGCTACCATCACTGCCGGTTCGCAGAACCAAAAAAGAAACTGACAGCCCAAAAGGGAGTGACGGCTGCTGAAGAAAAGCAAAAAAAAATGAGGGAAGCTGGCCTGATGCCTCCCTCGCCTCGGCAGAGAATTCTGGGCCATGGCGCTGTTCATATTCTCGGTCGACGGTCGCGGGATAACCTTCAAATAGCGCTCGACTGTACGTGGGACATTTCGTATCTAAGTTTCGTCATGTTTTTCCAACAAGAGTTTATTGTGGTACAAAATAAATCATGGCCCCATGAAAGTATATCTTGGACTCTTTTTATTTAGGCCAACCCCCCTCCCCCCCCTCCCCCCACACACACACTCAGACATCTATTTTAGCGTGGAAGGAATTTAATGAACCCGCTCTGGCAAGTGTCATTTCCATGTTTGTTGAAGGTGTGCTAGGTTTCTAACAAAACTAACACTGCTTTTAACTCCAATAAATATAGTTACGACATATATAAGCAACAAGTTGTAATCATGTTGACAATATATCTTAGAAACAACTATGTTAGTATAGAGTTAGGTGTAGCCAAGCAGACCCTTGCAGCAAGGTGTTAGAATGTTGGCGTATTATAAAGAAAGTATCGATTTTGTTTTACATCTTAATACCAGTTAAATAGCTATAGATATGTCTCTAGGGAAATAAAGTGCAAACAATACTGAGTGAAAATGAAGCGCCACGTACCGCACTCAGCAGTCGGAATGCAGTAGCCATTTTTGCCTCGGGAATGGCCGGCATCGCAGGCGCACCGAATTGTGTACTGGGCACACAGCAGCATTTTTACATCCGGACACCTGTTTTCCATAATGCCTCACCACCAGCAGTAATAAGTTTTCGTACCCTGTTTACACGCTGAAAAACAACGACATACATTACAGCATCCTTTGCACTAGCTCTGAACACAGACCTAAAAATGGACCCAGAAAGAAGGTTATGGGTTAAATGGGTTGCTCTCGGCATAGCCTTTTTGTGAACAAAGGAGGAAGTTTGTGAATACAGCGCACAGAAATATCAGAGTACAGCTTATTTTTATTGAGTTCACAATGTTAATAATTCCAGGTATTAATTTCTCTGAGACATTTTGGTTTACCTGTGAACTATCGAAAAGCTGTGTGAATTTCAGCTTCCTCAAAACAAATAAAAACGTTGTTCGTCAGCAATTCTGTGTACAAAGATAAATAATTGCTTTTAATGTTGAAAATGAGCTAGATAGAAAGCAATGTGCCGCAAAAGGCACTATGTTTGTACTACCAACTGAATCTTTCGTGTTATGTGTGAAATAACTATTCCTGCGAGAACATTAAGCTTGTTGAGGTTTCAGAGCTAAATGTGTGCGATATAGGGAACAAGTGGAACACAAATTAAAACACAAGTATCTGTGCTTCCCGTCTCGAACATGACGCCAACTGTAAGTAAAATTATCTTTCCATAGCGAAGAACATACATAAGCAACAATAGCAAACAATGTCTCGATAAAAAGCTTAACTAAAAGATAAGCATTTTTTCTAGTATTCTTATCTGAAGTGTTTTGCATCGAAGACGTCAAAATATTTTACACTTGTAGATGGAAAGTGTGACTAAAAATAAACCCAACAAGTTTGCACAAGACGTAAAGTGCATATCAGAGTTTTGAAAAGGTAATGTATATTGACAGTAATCAGTAAGAAAAGTATCTCAGCTTGCCTGATTTACTTACAATTGCATTGATACATTTATCATAGCCTTGAAGCCTTTGATTTCCCACCATTATTTGTTCTTATATTTAGGGAGATATATAAGAACATAGCAGCAGATTGTTTCTTGAGGGTCGTGAAAGTGATCAGTTGTTTATCAACTCGTAGAGTTTCTCAATATTGCCCTTTCGTTTGTCCTGGCATTTGAGCTTTTCCTCTAAGGGACGCCATTTCCAAAGGGACGCCATTTTCAGGCAGCAGAAAAGTGCGCTTCCGATACTACGCCTACAACATCATACTATACCTTGCATTTTAACAGAGAACGCTTGCAGTCCTCCAGTTTTGGAGTATATGCTGCTTTGTCGGTATCTGCCCCTAATTTCTCCAAAAGCAAATGCATTGTCATAGAATTCCCTCAGATGCGCATATCATCAGCGATTCTCTTGCAGTCGTGCGAATGGGCGCGAATTTTAAGTATAATATTTTATTGTTTCGGTATCTGGGGGACAATGTAGACCTCGGTTGCGAAGGGCTTGAAGACTATCGCCCGTTGAGCTCACTATTTTTTTTGTCTTTGTGAACGACGGTATTTGCAGATTTGAACTTCCTAAACTTTCTGTCATCTCATCGACTGAATAGGGGGGAGGAAAGGGAGGCATGTTTGCTGCCCGAACCCTGCTAAACTATTTTTGGGCCCTCGGCAAGGGAACTGGATCCTACGGTCCTGGTGATGCGCACTAGAACTCAGTGTGAACAACCATCCGCCTTTTAAATATTGACAGTTTCCTTTTAAAGACATGCAAGACTCATCTACACTAACATCAATGATGTTGAAAATAGTGTAGTTGATATTATGAGTAAGTTACTGTGCCCTATTTACTAGCAAATTGGCGTTCACCCCCACATGATGTTCAATGGGCCTCCATAGTGTCGTCGTCACTACTGCAGCATTTACGAGACTGTTTGATGACATGGGTGACCTGTGTTGGCCACTATCGGTAGCCGGGAGCGATGGGCCTCATGCACTTCAGTGCATGCCTGAACTGCCCGATCGAAGCTTCTAATCGCCACGCAACTGTCATTGGATGGTGGTGCGTGTCTGCTGACTACTGCGGACAGGATACTGCTTGATTTCTTTCGAATTGCCGCTTACACCATGCTCATTGCGCATGCTTTTAACAGTAGTAGGATTGTTCAGTTATTGCTAAACCGTTTCGTAGCTTTGTCTAATTGGTTACACCATCATGCTCTTTGGCCAGTATTATGTCGCCCTACAGGGAACTTATTAGTTACTAGTCACACATCATTTTCTCGGCCTAAAAGGAGTTCCTGAGATAATTGTGGTTTTTAAATTTTAAGTATGAGTTACAGGTTAAGGAATCTAACGTTCAATATTAGGCGACTAGAATGAAGGAATTAGGTACTGCAGACCTTTTACATATTGCGGTATTCAACAATAAAAACAAAGCAGTATAACGAACAAAAGTAGATGGCCTGCTCAGATGCATTAAAGCAGTTTATTTCGATGGGGTAATTAAATAACTCAAATGCTATGCCTACGCGATGATAAAACGTGTAACCTACTTTCCAAACCTCTTGATGTTACGCGTTTCCCGAACCACTCCAATTTATCATTGAGACTGAGCGGCTGAATTAGAGCCTATTTGTGCAGTTATCAAAACCGTTGCCCCTGTACCTAGACAGAATGAAAGACACAGCACCTGATTTCAACCCGAAGGCATAACTATTGAAGCCATCATAGAACTCAACACAGATTGCACTTCTCTTGATTCCGATTCATGCTAACTCATTTCCTGAACGCAATATTCAACAACTTTCCAAATACAAGTTTGTCAATAAGCTACAAGGAGCCATTCATGCACTGCCAACAGAAATAAAGAACTATGCGGCTTCTTCACGTGAAATATCAGAACTGCAGTTTTCGTTCAGCCGCAGCTTAACGCCGCTGACAAATAGCCACCGTCAAACTATCCCACTTTGCCAGATGCTAATTTGGGGAGAGGCGGCGGCCGCCTCCTAGCGGCTTGATTATTTCTTACCGCCACGGCTGCATGGTCGCGCATTTGAGCCCGACTTCATCAATGCTTCGCTTCGGTGATTAGAAAGGAGTCACGACATAGAGCGTTCAACTAATTAAGAATTGAGCATTCCTTATTGTTTAAAATTCAATCCGCAGTTCGCGTGCGGGAGATGATCATAAATTTCAAGGTGCCTCCTACCTGTCATATGTCAAAAGGAAATAAATATTCATTTTTAGTTACCACAGTAATTGCTATACAAAAAACCCATTCTAGTGCAAAAATATTGCACTTTGAAAAAAGCTTGATATGATATTATATTTTTTAAAGCATGTAAATGGCAAGCTGAAACACCCTTTATAAAACATTCCTAAAGTAAATATGCAGAGCCTTACAAGTAGTACTTTATTCTCTTAATGTAATCGTCACAAAACGTAAACACCGCACTCACATTGCACTGAAGAGATGACGAAATACCAAAATAATAGTACATGGCAACTCATTGCTATTCTCCCAGCCGAATGACTCAATCTGAAAGAGCATGGTAACGTTATATATGACACGATCACATAAAAAATACGGAAGTGTCCTTTCTCTTTTCATCTAATATTAACAAGGGTGTCTAAGTTTCTGCTATTGCAGCCACATTGTAGGTAGCATGAGAGTTATGACAATGCAGAAGACTTGGTTTTTATTATCATAATCCACCATTTACCGGATTGAAAAAGATCGCCGCTAATGAGATTTGATTTCTACCCAATTATTTTTTTCCCCTGCTTTGCGCATTGCTTAGGGTAAATATGCTGGGACATGATTTTGCGCGATGATAAATGGCATGCGGGTCATTAAGAAAGCGCGAACATTTTTTTTGCCCACGAGGATAAGGTTAAATTTAAAATGTGTAGCCCTTCATACCATTGAAGGCTGTAGGAGTTTTAAGTCAATATGATATAGAGAACGAAAGTTATAGTTCAAGTAAAATTATTGTAATTTGTGTCTAATTACTTCCAATCAATTACTGATTCCAGTGGAAAGATATAAATATTCCTTTTTATTTAACACAGGACATCTAGATATGACTCGGTTCTAACTCAACGATTATAATGCCCGCCGTCGATCAAAAAATATCTTAGTCAACTGACTCACAATTACCAATACTACTATTGGCGTAGTACGTGGCTAGATGTGCCTTCCTTGTTTCGGAATTAACCAACCTGCGAAGATGGTTAGGGTATATCGAGCATACCTTATCAAACTAGAAAAGAGGTTAAAAAGATCAATTGTAAATGTGTAAATTGTGACACGTTCGAGATTATCATAGCTTGCTCAGTGTAATTTTGTACGCATGTATGAGCGAAAACCACAGGGAATTAGTTGTCTTTTCTTACTGAAAGCTAGAAGACGAACGTTTCGAAATTAAAGTACAGGAAGAACTAATATGTTCAGATTTTTTACCGCCTTGAAAGATTAAACACAGCAGACATCTTTCTATGAACTTATAAGATGTTGCAGAAGTTAAAAGAGTTCATATTGTGTATGGGAGTTTTGCTTTGTTGTTTGACTAGATCACAACTTTTTTGATCAAGCTCGGCAGGAAACAAAACAATGCACACGGTGGTAGGCTGCGGGTAACAGCTATGATTATAAGATAACCAATCTCAGTCCTGCGTTGCGGCGGTGGCGTAACAGTAGAACATCCGCCTCGCATGCAAGAGGACCCGGGTTCAAATTCCGGTGCCGCTCAATTCTCCACCGGATTCAAAAAGAAAAATCCGCGTGTCGATGGAATTGCATAAACAGGTTTGGGGTGCGACCTGATGCCGGTGAACACCTCCTGCAACGCACTCCCTCACCAGAACAGGAGTTGGCCACCCTGGTGCAGTAATTGGCCGCAACCTCTCATGATAAGCTTCAAAAAACCGCGGCCCTCAGTCACCAGCGGCTGTGGGACAACTGACCACGGCGGCGGTCAGACCTGTGACGCAGCAGGGGGTGCTAAGAATGCTTGGCTCCGCTGGACAGGTTTCCGTTGGAAAACTGCCCCTGGCAACGTTTAATGCTAGAACCCTAGCTAGTGAAGCTAGTTTAGCAGTGGGGGGGGGGGGGGGGGGGGGGGTGGCTCTTACAGGAACTAGAAGGTATGAAATAGGATGTCATAGGGCTTAGTGACGCTAGGAGGCCGAATGACGCATATACTGTACTGAGGGATGGGCATTTGCTCTGTTATCGAGGTTTACCGGAGAGGCGAGAACTAGTAGTAGGTTTCCTTGTCAATAAGTATATAGCGGATAATATCGATGAATTCTATAGTATTAATTAGAGGGTGGCAGGCACCGTAATTAGGCCCAATAAGCGATATAAACTGAAGGTCGTAGAGGCCTATGCACCTACATGTAGTTATGATGACCAGGCGGTTGAAAGCTTCTACGAAGATGTAGAATCGGCAATGCGAAAAGTAAAGACGCAGTATACTGTACTAATGGGCGACTTCAATGCCAAGGTAGGGAAAAAGCAGGCAGTAGCCAAGGCAGTAGGTGACTAGTTGATTTTGCAGAGCGCAATAACTTACGAATTATGAATACCTTCTTCAGCAAACGGAAGAACCGGAAATGGACATGGAATAGTCCGAACGGGGAGATTAAAATGAAATCGACTTCATAATGTGTTCAACCCCCGCCATTATGAAAGATGTAGAGGTAATAGGGAAAGTGCGATGCAGTGACCACAGGATGGTGAGGTCCCGAATTAGCCTAAATCTGAAGAAGGAACGCAACAAATTAGTAAGAAAGAAACCCATCAACGAATTAGCGGTCAGGGGAGGGCAGAAGAGTTCAGGATCTCGCTACAGAATAGGCATTCAGCTCTAACCAAAGATGGCGACATTACCCTAGAAGCAATGAACAATAATTTCAGAGATATCAGTACTGAGTGTGCAGTAGAAGTAGGCGGTAGGATAGTCAGAGAGGATACCGGTAAGCTGCCTAAGGAGAACGAAAGATTTGATTAAGAAACGCCAGAGTATGAACGCTTCCAATCCAACAGACCGGATCGAATTGGCCGTGATATCAAAGCTAATCAATAAGCGCAAGGTGGCCGACGTAAGGAAGTATAACATGGAGAAAATTGAGCATGCTGTAAAGAACGGGGGAAGCCTTAAAGCCTTAAAGCGGTAAAGAAGAAATTGGGCATATGCAAAAATCAGATGTATGCGATAAGGGACAAGGCGCGCAACGTCGTCACTAATATGGACAAGATAGTCAAAGTAGCCGAGGAGTTCTATACAGATCTCTACAGTAGCCAAAGCAGTCAGGACCTTATTGAGATTGGCGGTAGGGTAAAAACCGTCAGACGTTCCACCAGTGACGAAGGACGAGGTCAAGAAAGCATTAGAAACTACTAAAAGGGGGAAATCAGCTGGAGAGGATAACTACAGATTTGCAGAAGGACGGGGCAGATATAGTGCTAGAAAACCTGGCCACCCTGTATACGCAGCGCCTGGTGTCATCTACGGTACCGGAACCATGGAAGAATGCAAACATTATCCGCATTCATAAGAAACGGGACTCTAAGGACCTTAAAAATTACAGACCAGTCAGCTTACTGTCTGTTACGTATAAGGTATTTACTAAGGTAATCGCTAATAGAATCAGGACAACCTTAGACTTCAATCAAGCAAAGGATCAAGCAGGGTTTCGGAAACGGTACTCTACTATCGATCATATCCATACCATCGATCAGGTGATAGAAAAATGCTCGGAATATAACCAGCCCTTATACATAGCATTCATTGATTACGACAAAGCATTTGACTCAGTTGAAATCTCGGCGGTGATGCGGGCAATGCGAAATCAGGGGGTAGACGAGCCGTACGTGGAACTTCTGGAAGATATATATATTGGCTGCACAGCAACCATAGTTCTGCATAAAGAAAGTAACAAAATTCCGATAAATAAAGGTGTTAGCCAAGGAGACACAATCTCCCCAGTAAAATTCACAGCTTGCTTAGAGGAAGTATTCAGAGACTTGGAATGGGAGCAGTTAGGGATAAGGGTAGATGGAGAATACCTCAGTAATCTGCAATTTGCTGATGGCATTGCCTTGCTAAGCAATTCGCGAGATGAACTGCAAATAATGATTTATGACCTAGACAGGAAAACTAGAAACGTAGGCTTGAAAATCAATATGCAGAAGACTAAGGTAAGGTTCAACAACCTCGGGAAGGAACAGCAGTTTACATTAGGTAGCGACGTGCTGGAAGTAGTAGGCGAATATGTCTACTTAGGACAAGTAGTGAGCGTTGATCCTGGCCATGAAAAGGATATAACATGAAGAATAAGATTGAGATGGAGTGCATTTGGCAAGCACTCGCAGATTATGTCGAGCAGATTACCGGTATCGCTAAAGTGGAAAGTATATAACAGTTGCATCTTACCTGTACTCACCTATGGCGCTGAAACGTGGAGGCTAACCAAGAGAGTTCTACTTAAGTTGAGGACAACCCAGAGGGCTATGGAACGAAAAATGGTAGGGGTAACATTAAGAGATAGGAAGCGTGCAGAGTGGGTCAGAGAAATAACTCAAGTTACCGACATTCTAATGGAAATTAAGACGAAATGGACATCGGCAGGACATGTAGTGCGAAGAGAGGATAACCAATGGTCGCTTAGGGTAACAAACTAGATTCCACGGGAAGGAAAGCGTAGCAGGGGGCGGCAGAAAGTTAGGTGGGCGGGTGAGATTAAGAAGTTCGCAGGGGTCAAGTGGATACCGCTGGGACAGAACCGGGTTACGTGGAGAAATATGGGAGAGGCCTTCGCCCTGCAGTGGGTATAGTCAGGCTGATCATGATGATGATGATGAATCTCAGTTCGTTTTTATAGTTTGCCTTTTATTTTTATGTCAAATGGCGTATATGTTACAAACATCGAGTCCGTCGGTGCCACATCAGCAGCATTGCAATGTTATCGAGCAAAAATATCAAAGCACATTGTTCGACTACCAATGTGGCCGGTTGTTTGACAGATATTTGCGGTTGCATGACCATTTTCTTTTAATTATAGGTGATTGGAGAGAGCTTGCTTTAACATTTGCGAGAATGGTTTCAATAAAAAATACAAATACTGATTGTTTGATGCCGAAGAAATATAAAACATCGTAGAAGGTGTTCAAATATCGGCCCCATGAACGATCTTTAAAGGTCTCTCTAAATAACAATTATGGCAGTTGTACTAAGAAAAACACTGATGTTGTTGCTACTATTCCACCACGACAATGACGAAAGGATCTGGAATAAATGCTCTGAATTGTTTATCTTACTTGATGCAGTGGTTATATCAGAGCTTCTGTCATTCAGTTCACACATTCTGTGCACAGAAAATCATAATTTGTCACGTGCTTCGGGTCGTCAGGAAAGGAAGAAGAGGCTGGAGAGAAGACAGTGCTGTGTGCTGGTGTTCCTTGGGGGACTCGCAGCGCTTTAGACTACAAATAAACATTCCTGTTACGTACTGAGTACGTAACATTATATTTGCAAAATAAGTAGACACTTTCTACTGCCTCTTAAACTTAAGCATTACTTAACGCTCCGAGATAGCTGAAGTGATAACACATTCAATAAAGATGTAGGTGTGGGGAGAGGTGTATATTCTTTATCTTAACCGCCGTTAATAATCCGCTGTATACATGAAAGCTGGCACAATTCCTGCATGGATTGAATCGAGTCGACATCTACCTTAAATGACTACCTCATTTGACTCCTTCAAACACTGGAAGACTAGATATCGTTTTAAAAATTTGATAGCCACACAAATGTGGCACTATTCTGATGTTTCCGAAGGCTCTCCTGTCTTTACAGTTTTTCTGTGCCCATAAGGTTAAATTGCGTCTTAGCTTTCAAGCAGATGCGGCCATCTGCTGCTTGTTTGCGGTTTGCCTGCCATTTTTAGCTTTGACCTTCTGTGAAAGCCTTTGCTCGGCTACGTCATCATCCTTTCTTCGAATCAGGAACTCTAACCAGCTGTCATCATGAGTAGCGATTAAGCTGTTCCCTCTCCTGAGCGTTTGATGCAATTTCGCAATCGGAGTTTTGCGGTAACATACGTTAAACCACAACCGGAAGACAATGCATTAATACAGCTGTGGGGATGAGAATAGGATGAGCGGCGGTGGTTTATTGAAGGCCACAAAAGTTACACTTCTAAAATTTGGGTTGGTTGGTTTGTGGAGTTTAACGTCCCAAAGCGACTCAGGCTATGAGAGACGCCGTAGTGGAGGACTCCGGAAATTTCGACCACCTGGGGTTCTTTAACGTGCACTGACATCGCACAGCACACGGGCGCCTTGCTTTTCGCCTCCATCGAAAAGCTGCCGCCGAGGCCGGGATTCTAAAATTTGGGGTATATGCAACTAGAACACGCTATATATTTTCATGAATTGCAAAGATGATTGCAAGAGATTGTATCCTGATTAAACAACTCGATATTTTCTTGAGGGAAACATTCTTCGTTTTGCTGCCGGCCAAGCTGACGTGGGTTTAATGGCAAATAAATCACAGACCCCGTCGAGTGACATAATGCGTCGATCGCGGCTAGTTTGTTCACGGTAGAGCCCAAATACACTTCTACAGCTGATATATATGCAGTATAATTGACGTATAAGAAGAATAAAGCTCAGCTACTTTGGTCATCTGATGAGAAGAGAGGAGTCGCTGGAGAAACATTTGATGTTGGGAAAGGTTGAGGGTCGCCGGAGAAGGGGTAGGCAGCGAACGCGATGGTTAGATGGCATCCTCGAGGCACTGCAGATGAATTATGTGATGTTAGGAAGATAGTGAGAGACCGGAAAGCGTGGCGTGACATGGTCCATAGGGTCACGAAGAGTCGGACACGACTGAACGCCTGAACTGAACTGAAGGAGAATAATGGTGGGAAGATATAAATAGTTAGCAACCAGAGAATAAAATTTGAAATCGGTAATAAATATAACACTAAAAAGTGGTCAATAAATATTGGTGTGTGATTTGTCCACAAAGTGGCGAAAATATACTGAAAGCCATTACATTAGCTGCACTTTTATAAAAGTAGTACTGATGCGTCTAGTTATCGTTGTTTAGTCACCGGAACAAACTGAACATAATATAGGGACTAAAAAGGGGAAATGTACAATGTAATTTAAGGAACAAAACGGTTTAATACCGTAATGAGTGATGCAGCAATTATTAAGCGCTAGTTAGCGAGCACTTGACACATAAGTGTGATTCATGCACAAAATGGCAGACATTTACTGAACGTAAGTAGATGTGCTGCACCTGTGCTATACACAGTGCTGATGTAAGTAGTTACCGTTACGTATTCACAGCTACTTACTAAAGTGAATATAATTAAGAAAAACCAAGAATGAACTAAAATTGGTGATATGAATGGCAACTGAAATGAAGACAATGAAAGAGTGTTTATTTATTATTACTACTGAATTGAATTTACTCAATAATTACTGAATTGGATTTAAGTCGAACAGAATAGAACGAATAATGAACAGAGGTTAAATAAACTTTACATCGTCAAGTGTAAATGTTATAACAGTGTAGCAGTGCCCACTCTGGACGACGAGAGGGGCAGAAAAGGGAGAAGGAGTACGTGCCGTGAAAGCTCGGTGTCCTGGGTTGGTACCAAGGGAAGATAAATAAATCATTTCGTTCAGTCAACATTTGACTGCTCCGGGTCCTGTTTCATGATGGCACTCTACAACAAAACGATATTTGTTTCGGTTCCTTTATAACTAGAAGGTAACACGCTGCTCGCGTCAGTCGATATCACTTCACAAGCAGTCGCAGCATGAATTCAAATAGCTTGAGGAGCTCGCTGACTTGACCCAACTTGGTGCTCACGTCTTGGCACCGTCCCGTAGAACTACGGCATGCACAAAGTTCTCCATGACGGTCATTGTGCAGCGTTTTTTGTTCACCTGACGGCCTTGTACAGCCTGCCTTGTGCGTCCGATCACGCTGCGTAGCATAGAAAAGGAGAAACTCGAGCCATCGGAGTTTTGCATGACTGTAACCCTTTCTCGGCAAAATCTACACCCAGCAGAGGCGTTTAAGAAGCGACATGTACGAGGCATCGACAAGAAGCACCTAAGCACCCATCGGAGAACCCAACGTGCTTCTGAATTCAATAAATGTAAGCTGACTTTGCTTCCAAACCATCCCCGTAGCGTAGGTCGCAGCAGACCACATTAATAGCGGCGCAAGTGCCTCGCAGACTATTTTTCTTCGTAGCTCACTGAATAAAATATAGTGCAGTGATGATATTTCGCTAGTAATGGAGAAGTCAATATGTCTTTTTTTACTAAAAACCTGCAGCTGCTGCTTCTAGCTGCATTCAATTGACGAGTGTCTGTTTACCAAAAACCCTGCCTAGGAAATGTATGAAGCTTCATTCTAAGAAGTAAAAACCATTTGTCAGGCACACGTACATCACAAGAAATACCTATTTGTTCTGAAAACTTCTCGCCGCTTGTCGGCTTCTTTCTGGCTTCTTAAAAACGAAATAGTTCTCGGCAGCATTATGCTTTCGCAGATACAAAGCAAAAATGCCGTTGAAAATGTTGAAGCCATTTATTCGCCACACTCTACCTGCATAATGATCATTTCCTTCCAATTTATGTCGGCTTCGTCCTCTTTGCTTGAAATACCCATAATCCTCAAGGCTCCAAGCATATATACTTAGGCCCATCTGCTCGAATGTCTATTTCAGAGAAACATAGATGATCATCGCTTAGCAATTGTATATCCGAGCACAGTTTCTGCATTTATGTCGGTTTCACTCACGGTGCTTGAAATATCCATAATCCTCAAGGATATCGGTCATGCATGTATACTAAAGCTCATCTGCTCGAATTTCATTGTGGTTCACAGAAACGTATGTGGTCATCTCCTAGAAATTGTATATCCGAGCACAGTTTCCGCAGAAAACATAGGTACATTAACTGTCGTCGTAAGTGTTTGTAAACATCCGTATATAGACATTTTGCCATATAAAAGGCAAAATACAAGCATATGTGTTTCAATAATATCGTTACGGACGCGGGGAGAAAGAAGAGGGCAGTGGCGTGGGTAGGACAGTGTGGGTAGGCAGTGCCCTCCGTAAGAACGAATGACGAAGACGCCCCTGTGGAGCGATTTCCGACTCGGTGGGCCCTTTCTCAAGTAAGAAAGTCCAACCGGATCCCTCAGGCGCAGGCTAGGCTTAGCTCGGCGTTGCCGAGCGAGGCTGGGCTACGCGCCTGCATGGATTCTGCTCCGCCGACGACAGGTGTGCGGATTTCCGCTGTGTTACAACCTGGCGCAACATCCACGTCCACGCAATCATCAACGCTTACATGCCCCCAGTCTGCTTCGTCTTCGGATGGAACGACTTCGGCTTGTCCCATGGATTGCACCGCCGCCTCGGTTCCTGTAACCCTCCCTCAAGGAACTGTGCCCGTCGCACCGATTCAGTCTTCCCTTCCAAGGCCAACTACAGCGTGTCAGCCCCTGACACCACCACAGATGCCGCCAGTGAGTCGAGCCTCGCTTCCACTTGCTGCTAACTCGTTCCGCGTCACCATCAAGCCTACATTGCGCTTTGATATAACGACTATCCCTCCCCGGTGTGTCCAAGCCACAATTGACCAAGTTCTAGGTTCTACTAACTACTGTGGATTTGTCGTCCATCGCCCATCGAACACCATTACGGTGAACTTGCCATCCTTGGTGGACGCCCAGAAAATGTGTGCCGTAACTCAAATTCCCCTGGATGAGAATGAGCATGTCCCAGTGCAAATATATTTTGCCTCTGGCCCTGACACCCTCCGCTGCGTCGTTTACCATGTTGGCAGCAGAAGTCCTTCTGAGGAGGTGCGAGCAAACATTCGCTGTTCAACTCACTCAGTGTTGCAAGCACGGCCTCTGGGGCGCAGGGGTTCATACCTACTCACTCTACAAGGCCCGCTGACTTTGCCTGAGTACCTAACCTATTATGGTGCGATTATCAAACCAGAGCCCTTCCGACCTCGTCGTATATTTTGTTATCACTGCCATAAAGAAGGGCACATGCAAAATACCTGCCCTAATCCGGCAGCTGTGGCCGACATGAATGAACCAATAGCGCTTTGTGCCCTATGCAAATCGGCGGACCATGACATGCGCTCCCCCGCTTGTCCAAAGAAGAAGAGAACGAGGCCGTCGCGCAAGCCGCCTGGAAAAGAAGATATTCCTACAAGTAATCGCTTCTCTGCTCTTACATGTGAAGAAACCGACTTCCCTGCACTTCCTTTACTTGACCCACCTGCTCATCATACGTCTTCTCAGCATGGTTCATACGCACAAGCGACCCACCCTCGTGGATCAAATGGTACACCAAAACGGCCAGTGCACCAATCACATGTGGATGCCGCAGATGAAGACGCTGTTTTAGACAATGCCATTGCAGAGGCTCGCCAACGTCTAGACGAACTCACCCAGCTCCGAGAACAGCGTCGCTCTCACCCCTCTCGAAGAACTATAATACCTCGTGATAAGATTTCAAATGAATCACCTCGAATAAGCAACAAACCACAATCACGTGCAGACAACACGTTAACCCCTTATACCCCGACAGTGGATAAAATATTAGCCCTTATGGAGCAGGTGACCTCCCTCATCGTAGAAGCTCTTCGGCCTCGCAATGGATAATGCACTGTCTCTGGTGGTGCAGTGGAATTGTCGAGGCTTTGCGAATAAGGCCTCTGAAGTGAACATCCGTCTTCGCGACAAAAAGCTAAAGGCGTGGGCCTTCTTACTTCAAGAGCATAACTCACTTCCTCGCCTTTCAGGATTCTGCGCTTACCATTCACCTTCCATTCCTGATCGCCGTTGCATCACCTCTTCCCACAGCCCAGGTAAATCTGCAATTTATATTCACACTTCAGTTCCCCACACACCGATCGACCTTTCACGCTGGTGTAACACACGCCAAGAGGTGGTAGCACTCCTAGTTAAGCCTGTACGCACGCCACTTATACTAGTTTCCTTTTATGGCCGTCCTGGTTCCGCATCTCCTAATCTTGGATGGGTTCGTTTTCTGCGTTCTACCTACTCGGGTATCTCTATTTTAGTCGGTGGAGACTTCAATGGCGCACACACCTCGTGGGGTTACCCATCGGATTCTCCCAGGGGTGCACACATCCAGGGAAGCTTTTCAGATAATTCTTTTCACCTTTTAAACCACCCGCATACATCTACCCGTCCACGAGGTGGGCCTTATTCACCTGATTTGACTTGGTGGTTAGGCCCTGGTAGCCCTCGTTGGGCTGTTGAACCAGATACCTGGGGTAGTGATCACAGTCCTATCTTTATCTCTCTCACTCCTTCGCGGATACGTAAAATACGCCGTAGCGTACGAATAACATCTTGGGACTCTTTACGCGCAGACAATCGCTTATCTGATTTCACCCCATCATCAGCATTGTCTACTCTCTCTGCTGTTCTTGCGTCCCACACGATTACCACCACTGTAAATGAAGACGAGCCAAACCCGGACATCCACCTCCTAAATCTTTGGGCTCTGCGTCGCCAGGCAGATCATTATGCTGCTCGTAACCCCGATGACCCATCGGCTATCCCCGCTCTTCACCGGGCTACCGCGCGTGCGAGGCGGTATGAAAAGCGTCTAGCAAGGCAACGTTGGGCTTCATGGTGTGAGCGCCTGTCCTCCAAGCAGAGTAATCGACAACTTTGGAGAGTGTTTCACGCCATGGAGCGCTCTTCTCAAGTTTCTGATTACACAGAGAGCATTCGCCTTGCTATGAATGTAGATGAGGACACATTTGCAAAACAGGCGGCCAGACAGTTTTTTCCCCACTATGATTCCACCTCAACTTCTCCACCTTGCTTACCGGTTACCGAACCCCCCGATCAGATTACTTCTGACCTAACCATGGCAGAGCTGCTGGCCTCCATTGAACGCCTCAAATCTAACTCTGCTCCCGACCACGACGGCATACCTAACTCCTTATTCCGCAACTTGGAAGGGACTGCTTTGCAGGCCCTGCTTGATGCATTCAATGACGTGTGGCATTCTGGTGTCATGCCGGACGAGTGGAAGCATTCTATTGTTGTTCCAATACCGAAGTCAGGTCATCCTCCAGTTTCTCTCTCGGCCCTTCGTCCAATTTCCCTGACGCCAACAATCTGCAAGCTTTACGAAAACATTCTCGCCACTCGCTTATCGTGGTGGTTGGAATCCCATGATTGTTATCCAGAATCCCAAATTGGCTTCCGCCCGCAAATAGGAACGGAGGACGGTCTTGCTACTTTGGCTGCTGACGTGCTTCACCACTCTCGGCACAGTCATCTTGTTAGAACTGTGATCGCTACAGATATAACAAAGGCATATGATAACATCCTTCACTCAGCCATTCTTGCCTCCCTACAAACTCTTGGTCTTCCTCACAGGTTTCTCCTCGCCATTCACGCCTTTCTAACAAATAGAACATTCAGTGTGCGTGTCCATGGAAAGCCCTTTGGTCACTTCCCCTCAAACAGAGGAGTGCCCCAGGGCTCCGTTCTCGCCCCTACTTTATTTAATGTGGCCTTCATTCCACTTATTCGAGCCCTAGAGGCCATCCCTTCTATACGGGTGCTTGCGTATGCCGATGATATAACCTTATGGTGCTGTCACCCAGATACGTCTGTCCATCAGGCGGCCCTCCAGCATGCGCTGGATATATTGACATTTCGCCTCCCTCCTTTGGGCCTAACTCTTTCGCATACAAAATCCTGTTTCATTCGAATTGGAAATAAAGCTGGCTTACGGAAAGCTCCCAATATAAATTTTATGATAGATAATACCCCAATTCCTCAGGTACAAACCGTTCGCATTCTTGGTCTTCTTCTACATTCCTCTGGGACTGGCACACCGTGGCTGACAGCCATCCGTAAGACCGCTCACGCTACTTTAGGTCTCATTCGTCGCATAGCTATGCGCTCTGGCGGCGCGCATGCTCACACGGCCCGCCAGCTTGTTCGCTCTGTCCTCCAGTTACGTATAATATACCAGGCACAGTTTCAACGTCTCACCCGCAGACAGTGGGACTCCCTTGAGGCCATCAATCGTGAGGCTATGCGTGCAATAACGTACCTCCCCCGCCTAACACCCATACCAGTACTTCAGGAGTATGCCCAGCTAAATACGCTCACTGAACTCGTTGATCAGCGGACGGCAAACAGAGCTCGCAAACAGTCTTTACAACTACATCATTTAAAGACACTACCTCCATGGTCGTACTGCCAGCTCACGGACAATCGCCCCACTGCTTCCCCGTCGGTATCATCCGCACATCTGCCTGAAGGGTGCATATTATATACCGATGCATCACATACTGCAGAGCGAGGAGTTACTGCCGTGTATAGTCCCTCTCATCCGCATCTCAACACTCACGTGACATATACCGCGGATACGTGCACCCCTCTGGCACTGGAACTCCAAGCAATTTACAATGCTATACATTCCCTCCCACCAGTTCCTACATTCAATGCAGTTCATCTTTACACAGACTCTCTCACTGCCCTTAAACAGCTTAAGGCCGTTCGACGCACATTCCAAATAACACAGTTTATACATTTGCTATGTTCAAAGTACCCATGTCCTATTCGCATACACTGGATTCGCGGCCATGCTCGCGATCCCCATAACATACAAGCAGATGCTATGACGCATATAAACACATCAGACGATCCACCACCTTCCCGTCTTCCCCCAGATCCGTTCCTGTCCCACGTTTCCGATTCGCAAGTTCTGCGCCACCGAACACGCGCTCTCATTCCTCCGTGTTCGCACCCTCTCCCCCGTAGTCTTACTCGGCAGGAGGAGGTGACAGTGCGCCGGATCCGGGCAGGGGCGGCTCTGACCCCATCTGTTCGACATCGATGGCGGGAAAAAGACCTACCAGTGACTGACTGTGACACTCCACCTGACGTCTGCGATGTGCGCCACTTGTTGTGGACGTGTCCATCAACAACGCACATCAGGCAACGGATAATCATGAAGGTGGGCCTGCGGTGGAATCGCGATAGTGATTATGACAAATGGACAATGGACAATCGCTATACTGCCAACCTTCTCGAATTCATAAGCACAACTGGACTGCACTCCTTCTTTTAACTTTCTATCTCCTGCATCCCATTCCCCCTTTCTCAACTTATGCCTTGTGGCAAACTCTTCGAAAAAAAAAAAAAAGAGCGCACGCGCTAGGCCCGCTCACAGATTCATCAAACGTCATCTCACGGTACTCCAACATCTTCTCTCTGTCCTCTGTTCTCCTGTTTTCATCGGCCTGCCGCCGCGAAACATTTGATTGGAGGTGCTTGGTACGCCATCCCCATCCTCGCCTTAGAGCATCGACGCCATCTGTAAGCCGGTACCATCGACCGAGGGCCCAGGGACATCGCCGAGCAGCTGCGCCCCAGCCCTTCAAGCCCAGACCTGACCAACTACCACCGCCCGGACCTGAAGACAAGGAGAACAGGTAGACTAATCAGAACCGAGACGAAGGACGCGAAAGACCCGAAAGACCCGAAGGAACCGATGGACACGAACACGCAACCCCCGCCCAAGCTGCCCGACGTGATCTCGAGCCATCGGTCCCATGGACTCTGGTGACGGATGTTTGACAGCTCCAGGGGAGCCGGAGCACCCACGCATCAGACATCGTACCGGCAAGCTGTTCTATTCTTACTTCTTCCTCTTGTTCAAGCATCCAGACACGCTCATCATCATGCCATGGAATCATCGGTAAACTTCGTCGTCTATGATCGGGACGATCGCTCGGTGGCCCCGGGTCATGCTACGGACGAAGGAGGAAGAAGAGGGCAGTGGCGCGGGCAGGAGCGCGCGCACAAGGCCCGCACACAGATTCATTAAACGTCATCTCACGGTCATCCAACATCTATCTGTCCTCTATTCTGTTTTCATCGGCTTGCCGCCGCGTAACAATATATAGACAAGAAATATTACTTATTCCCGAAAATTAGGTGACTGGACATACAGCACCATAATAACGAAGCAATAAATTGGGGAGCCGCCGCGTTTCTGTTTTCAATTTTCACCGCTTCATACGCTACGAACATGCATTTCATGATTGTGCGTAGGTATATGAAGAAAGATATTTTTATTCCAATGGCAGCCATGCCGCCAAAGCCAAATTGAATAATTAGTAGACATGAAATAGCGTAAATATCTATTGTGCGTTTACAGGCTGAAGTGTGAATAGGAAAGCGATCTACAGCCACGAACATTAAACGGTTCAGCTGCTTCCAACAAAGCACGTGTCAAGTAGAGCATTTATTCAGACTGTTAAAACCACGCCCAATATTTTATTAATACTGATTTACAGATTGCACTATGCGCACCAACGCACCGCGGCTACAGAGCTCTGAACCACGACTTGGGAAGCAGCACCATTTTTCGCGCGTGTCTCACTGCTAACGACTAGACTTGTTTTCACTGCTGGTTGCAAGGTAAGCGTCAACAGCAGCTAACAGGGGGCTTTAGCCAAATGCCGAGGCAGCCAGGCAAGCAGCCACCGATTCAGCCAGGTATGTCAGTGACGCGCTTGCTGTTTTATGCAGTAAACATGAATTGTGTAATTTTAACATCAATATTGAAAAAGTACACAAACACTAACTACTGTTTTAAGAAAGCCTAAATGTATATACCCCTTCATAGATCACTGCCTTGTTGTAGCGGAGGGGCTTGCGAAACTCGATGAAGTCGTGAGCTCTGCTATGTAGGGCCACCCAAGATAGACAGGTCACGGCAGAGAGTTCTGAAAAATGTGATTCACTGGAGAAGGTAATTGCAACCCACTCCAGTATTTCCTGCCAAGAAAACTCTACGGCCAGTCACAGCAGCATTAATTATATGGCGCCGGAAGATAAGCCCCCAGGTTGGAAGGCGTCCCACATGTTACTGGGGATGAACAAATGGCGATTCCTAGTAGCTCCATGAAGAATTAAGCGGCTAAGCGAAAGCCAAAAGGACGCTCAGTTGTGGATGCGTCGGCAAGCGACCGGAAAGTCCAATATTGCAAGGAGATATATCACATAGCAACATGGAATGTAAGATCTATGACGCAAGGTAAACGGGATGTTGTCAAACGAGAAATGGACAGATTGAACATTGATATCTTTGGTATCAACGAGCTCAAGTGGACAGGAATGGGAATTTAACTCCGCCGACCATTATGTCGTTTATTGTGGACACGAATCCAAGAGAAGGAATGGGGTCGCTCTCACAGTAAACAGAAGAATGGGCAAAGCAGTGCTAGGGTACAACCCCAAAAACGACCGAATGATTTCACTTCGGATTCAAGGTCACCCTGTCAGCATAACAGTTATCCAAGTCTATGCCCCAACCACTACTGCTGAAGAGGCTGACATTCAGAAATTCTATGGGGACCTGCAATGCCTTTTAGACAACACTCCATCATCAGACGTCGTTTTTCTCATAGGAGACTGCAACGCTAAGGTCGGGAATGAAGAAATATTCGGAATTTCAGGCAAGTTCGGTCTTGGTGAGCCAAATGAAGCTGGGCAGAGGCTAGTAGAGTTTTGTCAAGAAAGCAACCTGACCAAAGCGAATACTCATTTTCAACAGCACACGAGGCGCCTGTACACACGGACTTCACCAGACGGTCTGTAAAGTAATCAAATCGATTATATTCTTTGCCGGCAGAGATGGAGAAGCGCTATACGAGCAGTAAAATAAGGCCTCGGACCGATTGTGGCACCGATCATCAGCTTCCTGTTGCCATAATTAAGCTTCGATTGAGCAAAACGCAGAAAACTATAAGGCCTTTCAGGTATGATCTGGATCAAATTCCATCAGAATATGCTGTGGAAGTGAGGAACCGATTTCAAGAATTAGATCTAGAAGACAGAGAGCCAGAAGAGATGTGGACTGATATTCGTGATATAATAAAAGAAGTTGCTACTAAGGTAGTTCCAAAGCAAAAGAAATGCAAGAAAACAAACTGGTTATCTGAAGAGGCTTTGCAAATAGCTGAGTAAAGGGGATGGCAAAAGTTATGGGGGAAAGAGAAAGATACAAGGTTCTCCATGCGGAGTTCCAGAAAATAGCAAGGAAAGATAAGAATGCCTTCCTGAACATACAGTGCCAAGCAGTTGAGGACAACAGCCAATTAAGGAACACAAGAGCTCTGTATAAGACATTCAAAGATATCAAAGGAAGCTTCTGTGCTAAGCTGGGCGTGATAAAGGACAAACGAGGCAATGACCTCACTGAAGTCTCAGAGATAAAGAAGAGGTGGCAGGAATACACAGAGGAACTGTACAAGAAGGACCCGGATTTGCAAACCCAACATAAGACAGTTATGATTACTGATCTTGAGCCGGGAATCCTGAAGAGTGAAGTTGAATGAGCCTTAGCCAGCCTTGTTAAGAACAAAGCTAGCGGAATTGATGGCATTCCAGCTGAGTTGCTTCAAAACCTCAACCATGACGGCGCTGTTGACGTTCTGTATACATTATGTCAGCAAATTTGAACAACCCTGCACAGGATTGGAGGAGGTCAGTTTACATCCTCATTTCAAAGAAAGGTAGTGCCAAATATTGTTCCAACTACCACACGATCGCTCTTATTTCGCATGCGAGCAAAGTGATGTTGAAAATTCTCCAAGGAAGGCTGAAGCAGGATGTGGATCGGGAGCTTCCGGACGTGCAACCTGAGTTTTGCAAGGGCAGAGGAACTAGAGACCAAATTGCTAACCTTCGCTGGATCATGGAAAAAGCAGGAGAGTTCCAGAAACCCATCTACTTCTGCATTATTGATTATGCGAAAGCGTTTGACTGCGTAGATCACAGCAGATTGTGGCAAGCTCTCCAAGAGATGGGAGTTCAAATTCACCTCATCTGTCTCCTAAGGAATCTGTATGAAGGGCAAGAGGCCGCAGTCAGATCTGGGCACGGTCTTACTGATTGGTTTCCGATTGAGAAAGGAGTGAGGCAAGGCTGCATACTGTTGCCCTGCCTATTTAACCTGTATGCAGAGTGCATCATGAGGAAGGCCGCTCTGGACGAGTCTTCAGCTGGAGTGAAGTTGCTGGAAAACGTATTAACAACCTTAGATATGCGGATGATACCACTTTAATGGCAGAAAGTGAAGTGGAACTCAAGAGACTTTTGATGCGTGTTCAAGAAGAGAGTCAGAAGTTTGGGCTTAAACTGAACATTAAAAAGACAAAGATCATGGAGTCTTGTCCTATAGAGTCCTGGAGCATCAAGGGACAAGAAGTGGAAGCTGTGACTGATTTTCTCTTCTTGGGCTTCAAGATTACCCCAGAAGGAGACTGTAGCCATGAAATTAGGAGATGCCTGCTTCTTGTAAAGAGAGACATGGTTAGCCTTGACCGCCTAGTAAAGAGCAGAGACATTAGTCTATCAACCAAGATCCGTAGAACTCGTGCTATTGTCTTTCCATTTGTGATGTATGGATGCAAGAGTGGGACTGTGAAGAAGGCTGACCGCCGAAGAATTGACGTGTTTGAATTGTGGTGCTGACGGAGACTGTTGAGAGTTCCTTGGACGGCCAGAAGATCAAATAAGTCGATATTGTCGACCATAAACCCTGACTGCTAATTGAAGGGTCAAATTCTAAAGTTAAAGCTCAGCTACTTTGGTCATCAGATGAGAAGAGAGGAGTCGCTGGAGAAAGATTTGATGTTGGGAAATTTGAGGGTCACCGGTGAAGGGGTAGGAAGCGAATTCGATGGTTAGATGGCATCCTAGAGGCGGTGCAGATGAAGTTATGTGATGTTAGGAGGATAGAGAGAGACCGGAAAGCGTGGCGTGACATTGTCTATAGGGTCACGAAGAGTCGGACACGACTGAACGACTGAAATGAACTGAAATGTATATAATTGAAAGAAGTGAAGAGTCTACCAGTCCAAAACAAACGTTGGGAATATTTTTTGTTTTGTTGTTGATAGGCAAGAATTACCCTTAAGATGATTTTAGAGATATGGACTATTCAATGCAAAGGGGGAGGAAAAACAGCACGCCGATGATGACTGAACAGGTTATGTGTTCCCACCATCGGCGTGTGGTTTTTCCTTACGCTTTGCATTTAATATTCCCTATATCTAAAATCATCATAAAATTAATTCTTGTCTGTCAACAAAAAACATAAAAAATATACGCAATATTTGCTTTGTATTCGTACACTGTTTGCTCCTTTAAAGTGGGTAATAATGAGCCCGTAATTTCCCCTTCCAACGTATGCTTAAATGTATCTAGTAACGCGAAACTCATAATGGATATTGCACTCCTCTTGCGTAACGCAGTCGTCATCCTGTGTTTAAAAAACATTTGGCCGTTGGTCTTGCGCCTCCGATGCCAACTTTGGCAGAAGGCATTGTCACTTGAGAAAGCGTATTGAAAATAAATATTCGCTTCAATTGTGTTCAATTGATATTGAGCGCACGAAAGCAATGTCATATTATAGGGAAAGGACCTTTCAATTTACGCAAAAAATATTGCAATAAAGAACAGCAGAGTTCTTTTGAGAATGAACAGGGTGCAGGTAAGATTACAAGTGTATGTAAGATTACAAGTGGGTGTAAATTTTATTAGGTTCATGTAAGATGCTTTTGCCTCTAATGGCAAGCTCTACGTAGGTCCAAACAACCACCTTATCAGATTCACGGCGATGTAGCTGCATCCCTACTGCGCCAAAAAAATGCTTCGTAAGCGCAATAATATCGTTCGTCAGTGCATAGAAATCTTACCACTGGGTTGCACATTAACTGATTGTTCACTTTTCAGATGTCATTTTCAGTGTCAATTGCTCTAATTTAGTAACCCGAAGCTGTGACTTCGTGGAGGATAATCCGCTTCGCGTTCGTGAGGTGCCACATTCGATACTGGTTCCGCCGGATACCCACCGGTGTACAATGGACACAAGCTTTCCCCCTTCCTGTTGCTTCGCCCTTCAGGGATGAAATGCTTGGGAAAGGGGTCATGGACCAAAACCTGTGCTCAGATGAATTAGTGCTTCGGTCCGCCATCGGACATGCATAAGTCAGCCTCATGCGACAGAAGCGCATATGCGGCCCTTTTTTATGGAACGGCTGGTGACGCTGCTGGTGATGCGAGGCTCGAAGTCAGAACCCAGACGAACGTGAACCATCTTTACAGGCTGCGAGGTTGTTCGATCCTAGCTTTGTTCCATGGGCACAGCGGAGTTTTGTAGCTCCTCCCATGGACACACGCCTAGGTGAGCCAAGCGCCAGGGCAGGGGAAGCCGTACCCATTTCACTGGTGGGTGTCCGGTGGTGCTTTTCGAACTCTCATTGCCTATTGCACAGATTATTTCTAACCCCAGTGAGTCACAGCAATGCGTTTCACAGATTGCTATCGTAACATATCTAGAGAAAGGTTGTCACAATTCATTTCGTTACCTTTGTAGCAATGAAGGCAGTCATAATACAAATCTAGTGTACCAATTGCCAAGCTATTACCATGGTTAAATTGCAAGCTTTTAGTTATCGTTAGCAGAAGTGTGGAGTATCTTTCTAAATAAGAAGCTCATTTTGCGTGTAGAAATTCACGCGCCGGGCGGAGAAATGAAATTAGAGGCAATGCATGGAATGCACATTGCCATACATATTCAGCATTCAAATGCACCTTCTGAGATCTTCTTTCTGCTTTGGGGCATGTTTGAGCCGGTTCTTGTCTTGTTTGCACATGCTAATTTCGCACTGCTCTTTTTGTCAAACAGCTTCTCTTTACATGACTTCTGGCAGTAACATCTGCTCTGATGCTGGCCAGGCCCATGTCGACCGCATGACGTGTTTGCCGGTATGTCAATTCCTTATAATCGACCCTTACTAGCTTTCTTTTCAGAATCCGCCTAAATCTATATCTGAAAGTAACCGTTTTATGTTGCAAGGCGTACAGACGCAGTAGATGATGTCTCGTCCCCCTGATGGCCTCCACGATAGGTCGCGATAATTTTGCTGCTTTTCTTTTCTCACTGATCGGCAAACTGCTGATGAAACGTATTTTTTTTTAAGGACAGCCCTATAGGGCTGTTTTTTGTTTTTAAAGCACCCATGTTTTTTGTTTTTTGAGCTCAACATATACTTGAGGGTCCATATGTAAGGAATTGCGTAAATCTGCGAAACCTGACTCTTATCTCCAAAGAAAAATAACAAGCCCATTTGATTCGAGTAGGTTGGCGAAACCTCCAATGATGAGTTTTTAAAAGGGTATCACATCCTAGAGAAGGACTGGCTCTTGTCCCCGGGTGATGGCCAGCCGTTTATGACTGGCGGCGGCTTTCCTGACCACAGTACCAGCCGCATTTGTAAGGCCCTTTCGGATCTGGAGACCACGATCTCGCAAACATTTAGGTCTACGAAGTTCCTGTGAGATAGTGGTTGTAAATCTCGGAAGAGGTATAAAATGTGATCCAAAATAGCTCCCGGAGCCTCAAAAAAAAGGCAGGAATTATACAGGGCATCTTTTGTTTCCACGCTGAAGAATGGACGACGCGCAAAACGCAGCACGACAACATTCACTGCTGATGAATTTCCGGAACTTGAGGACTGCGTAAGCCAGCAGGGTGCAATAGAAAAAGAAATTGCGTTGCTTTCAGCACAAATTGCACAGCTTCGTCAAAAGACAGCGCGTATAGCTCTACGCCGAAAGGAGAGTTTTGAAAAACAGAAAGATACGCTTGCAGGCACTGCGACAGCAAGGTTAGTGGATCCTCCGAATTGTAAACCTGCCGCTAACACAACAATATGGGAGGCGGTACTGGACACGCGTACGCAACTGACACACCTCATTTCGAGCACCATCCTTCATGGATAGAAATAGCCGAAACAATTGGCAAGAGGTTACACAATGGAACTGCAGAGGGCTCTTAATAAAGTTGAGGAAATCAATACAATGTTATAGTATGGCAAGAAGTATTCATGGGCGTTCTTAATACAGGAACATAATAGGTTAATTCAATAACAGGATATATAGGGTACCAGTGTCCTATACATAATTTACGAGCAAAGGCAGAGACCGAAACGCAAGGAAAAGCTGCCGTCTATATTAGGGCCAACATTCCCAAAACGCCACTTGACTTCAGCAAGGGGTGCAACACTCAGAAAGAAGTAGTTGCTGTACTCACGCGTCCAAACAAAACGCCCCTGATATTAGTGTCCGTGTACGCTCGTCCAAGAAACACAGTACTTAATCTTGTATGGCTTAAGCATATTCGTCATTCATATCCTGGAATTGCGATACTAATCGGCGGAGATTTTAATGCTCCCCACACTTAATGGTGATATGATATGATTAAAATTCTAAAAGGGGTGATCAAGTTCACACTGCGTTCACAGAAATGAAATTTACACTGCTAAATCATCCAGGGGTTGCAACACTACCTGCAAAACAAACACGCTCACCAGACTTGATGTGGTGGAAAGTCACTGGTGCACCACAATGGCAGGCAGAATTAGATGCGTGGGATAATGAAAATGCACCCATTAGTAATGGTTTTAAATTGTGGCTTATGAGGAAAATTTGAAAGAACAGTTTTGTAACACATTGGTATGGTCTACGGCAGAATACCCAAATTCCTTCACTTAGCACGGATAGTCCTGTTACCACTTTTCGAACGGTACTTAAAGATCACACAATTACAACTGTAGTGAACGAAGATCAGCCAGCTCTCGACCTTCACCTACTAAAACTATGGGCATGCGGGCATGCCGGAAACGGACCGAGATATAGGCTGGTCGGCATCCTGAAGACGTGCAAAGAAAAACTGAGGTAAACAGAGTAATTGCACAGGCACGCTGATATGAAAGACAACTGGCTCATAGGAGATGCGATCAATGATGTAGTCATTTGGGCTCAGGAACGACCAGCAAGGCCCTCTGAAGGACGTTCCGTGGCATGGAAACGAGGCGGCAGGTCACAAATCATGCGGAAAGTATTACTCTGGCATTACAACTCACACCAGAGGAATTTGCAGATCAGGCTGCTGCCCTTTTCTTCCCTAACAGAGAACAGTTTCGGGCGCCTTCACCGACAGTGGATGCGGTTGATAAAACAAAAATAACCTTACCATTTAAGAAATTGGAGTTATTGGCTGCTATAGAAGAAGCGAATGGTAAAACTGCGAATGCACATGACGATGTTCCTTATGAAGTCTTCAAGAATTTAGAAGGAACCGCAGTTGACAGCTTATTGGATGTGGTAAATGATGTCTGGCAAGGAGGAGAGATTCCACTCGGCTGGAAACACTCGGTGATGATCCCGGTGCCAAAGGCTGGGAAACCTCCCACAAGCCTAGAATCTTTGCGGCATATCTCACTGACACCCACAACTTGCCACCTATATGAAAAGATGATAGCCACCCGCCTTTCATGTTGGTTGGAAAGTAATCAAAAATACCATGCTTGACAAATTGCAGTCTGAAAAAATCTTGGTACAGAGAATGACTTGGCTATGCTGCCTGAAGAGGTCATACATGTGTTGCCTAATAGCCACTTTGTGCGCACTGTAGTGGCTGCCGACGTGGCGAAGGCATACAACAACGTATTGCATTCCAAGATTCTTAGCCACATGGAATGTATGGGCATTCTCTTGCTGGTCATAAAAGAACATAATCTGATTAAGGACAGGACGTTTTGTATCCGAAAAGACGGAAAACAATTTGGCAATTACATCTCGAACAGAGGCGTGCCACAAGTGGCAGTGTTAGAACATTATATATTTATTATTGCACTGATTTCATTGTTGTGGAAATTAGCTGAAATATCAGAAGTGTGGTAAATGATATACGCATATGATGTCACGATTTAGTCTGCTCATAAACAACTTGAGAGAAAGAATTTGTATCGGCAAAAGGCTTTAAATACAATAGATGAGTACGCTCAAGATGCAGGTCTGGAATTGTCACCTCAAAAGTCCAGATACATTCATTTTGCAAACAAGAGAGGAAGAAAACAATTGGCAATGCTAAGACTCACACTAAAGATTAGAATTCAGGCATTGCTAGAGGTGGGTGAGGTAAAAGTTCTTCGCCTAGAAATTCACTAATGCGCAAGTGAACACAAAGGCTCCATAAGGTGAAAAAAGTCGCTGCGTTTTCCTTAAGCCTGATCAAACGCATTTCGCCTATGGGAGGAGGAACTTGAGTGGACATGGCAAGGCGTCTTGTTCAATCAGTAAACAGCCGAGGATACTATACCAGGCTCAATTACAAAGGCTCACGAGGCGGCAGTGAGCGGAATTGGAAACGATAAATAGAAATGCAATGCGCACAATCGCGGCCTTACCATAACTTACCCCTATTTATATTCTCCAAGAATTTGCACAGCTGAATAAGTTCACAGAATTAATTTAACAACGAGAGGCAACAAGGGATGTCAAGCGAAAGTACGTTATGCCCATAGAATCCTTGTAAGCCGAAGTGGCAGTGCAAACACCAACAAAGGCTGAACCCCCTCCGTGGGAATTCACGACAATTACGACAAATAAGACTACTCGTCTTCGTTGTAAGGAAAACCTGGCATCTTGACCTCTGGTTGATGTACTTCCAGGTACCTGCATTACATGTACTGACGCATCAATTATAGGATATGGCGGTAGAACAGCAGCAACAAGCCCAACACACTGTGAACTAAAGTACATAATGAATATGTATCAGAATACCCTGGTCCGCTTGTGACGGAACTATATGCAATCCGCGATACAATGAAGGCCATAAATAAAGTAGATCCCATAACGGAAGCTACATCTATACAGACTCCTTAGCCGCCTTAAAACAACTGAACAAAGTGACAAACACACAATGTGTAACCCAGAAAATCCACGCACTCAATAAAAAAACAAAGATACGCATCCAGATACACTGGACACATGAGGATGCTCAGAACGCTGAGCAGAAAACGTTGACCACCTCACACACGAAGTTCCAAACACTAATGCACCCCTCACCAGGCTCCCTTTGGATGCCCGCTCCGTTATTCCAATCTTAGCATCCTCTTTATGAAAAATTACATTTGCTCTCATTCCCCCGCGTACTTTCCCCCTCCCCCATAACCTAACGAGATTGGAGGAGGTTTCGCTTAGAAGGATAAGGGCTGGGCCGGCCTTTACCCCGGCGGTATCATGCCGATGGGTATCTGAAGAAGACATCGGACCTACCACATGCCCGAAGTGTTCCATACCAGCTGCAGATATGTATGTTCGCCACCTGCTGTGGGCTTGAGTAGAGATAAGGGCATCAAGGATAAAGATTCTGCAGGAAGTGGGGCTAACTGCAACAAGAAAAAAGGGCTGCTCCTAAAGGCTCATCGACAACAATAGGAGCAGGAGCCTTCACCGGTTTCTTACGGACAATAATATACACTGGTTTTTATAATATGCCTTGTGGCAAGTTTGCGTAATAAAAAATTAATCTTACGCCAATCAGCCCAAACTACACCCTTGCTCGTAATGTTGAGCATAACCACGTAATAGCCGCCGCTGACATGGCCTCCAAAATGAAAGCCAAAATAATCATGGGGTGGTGCTGGTTACCTGTTAGGCGGAATGCAAAACACAGAGGAAAACCTGTTTCTAGTTTTAATACAGCATGACCTTTCTCTCAAATTTCCGCTGTAATGAAAGAATAGAAGAAAATTGCTTGCAAAGTAATATGTCTAACCACGTCATTGCTCCCATTCTGAGGCATTGTACATGAAGTATTTATAGATAGTTTATCGTTTTTGAACACAATAACAATTGCTTGTATTCAGGCATTTGAACAGTTTTAACCGTACTCTTCAGAATGTTTGGACCCATGAAAATTGATCTTGCTGGAAATCAAAGGGTATTTCGGTGACCTTTAACTAAAAGCCCTCCGTCTTGTGCATCTTTTTGGTAATATTTTTTCTTTGTAAAAAAGACATCGTCGCATAAACACAAATACAGAGTGCTTGGCCACAGCTTCCAGCTGCAAGGGAGAAATAAACAGAGACAGCAATAAAAGTTATGTTTTAAGAGCGAGGGCTACAGTGCATGCTCAGCCAAAAGAAAACGCGACAAGAAAGTATGTTTGAATTTGATATTTTAGGTTGTGCTCACTGAACATACAGTGCTCCATCGTATTTTAAGTGAAGGGTACTCACCTCTTTCAGGCGAAGAGCGATCTCCGTTGCGTTCGTTGTTGCAGCCGCAGTAATGCAAACCGACGACAACTGTTCTACCCGCCGCTGAGGCTCCGTGTAAGAAAGGTTGAGTACAGAATCCATCTTGCTTGTGTGTTTGGATGGCGGCGAACGGACACGCCTTTGTGTTGTGTATGATGTCGGAACGGGCTAAAAATCCTCAGATCGTAGGAATTGTATCGAAGCCATCCATTGCTGTTTCTCTTTCCCCGTCTTCATTAACTCCCTAGTTCCTCCATTCACACAAGGCGCGGCTGAGGCGCCTACTACGAAGCGTGAAAGATACTACGACTCTCTACATTAAAAAAAATAATACTTTTTGCATTTACGCTGTCGGAGCAAACACGGATAGTATGGCTTATCAAATTTTTGCGCTTGAAATTGGACTTTGGAAGTACTCTTGATATCGCTGCCGTCACGAGTATCAGGCTGCCATTCACTCCAACCACTATGGCCGGGACGTCACGATCACAATTCTTGTAGCTGCGAAATTCATCTGCACGTGCCATGTGTGATCCCCTGAGGAAAGCGCGAGGAAGTCAATGCCTTCGCTTACATGGTTCGGGCATTTTAACACTGCAGAAAGACGAACTATTCGAAAATATGTGGTTGTCGCCGGCCATCAGCTGCCGTCAATTTGACGGTTGTGCAATAACGTGTCACACCGCGGAAAAGTGCTCACTGCTGCACCATTGTCAGAATAAGCTGATCGCTTCAACACAATTCGCCCTTATTCCTGCGCTATTCTCGACGCTTTGAAAAATTAAAGAGCGGTAGAGGGTTTGTTTCAGTTTGAACCTGCTTTGACCTTGAAGGAGGGTACGTAAATGCTCGCGGGCACCGTACTGGTGAGGCAACACTTTATAGTACCGTTTCGAGAGTCACTTTCGTGTGCCCGAGTTTGGTGATTGTGGAAAATCCTCAAATTTTAGCGAATTAAACTGATCCTCAAGTGTAAATTTGGCTACGGTAAACTAAAATCAACCACGAAGCGCCGGTGTGACCCGGTCCGCTTACCGATACTGCAATCGGCCGGTGAACGTCTTCGGCGATACTTGTGAAGAACAAATCAGATTGACTGAGGACGGTCTTTTCGTCTTCTGTGCGCTATTATGGCGAAAGCCTTTATGGCTCAAACTGTCGGTGTTAGTTCGGTCACAATGCAGGGATCAAAGAAATGACGTAATGATGATGTCGCCAAAAAAATAAAAATTTTGCTCCACCGGGAATCGAGCTTTCAGCCTTAGATTTTCTGTTTTTTTTTCAGCATGTTATTTCTTACACGAATTTACATAAAACACAGCTACGTAAATTAATCACCAATTAGGCTACGTAAAAGTAATCAGCCTGCAGCCGAACTAGTCGAATTGAAATATACAACACCACACACACAAAAAAAACAACACGTCTCAACAATGCACTGAAAAGGGGAACAGTAGGAAGGGGATTTTTTAATGCAGGCACAATCTGTCTAACCAGTTATAAATATTTAAACGGTTCGATAATGTCTTTATTGCAGAATACTTAGTAAGTTCAGTGCGCATAGAGGAAAGTATAGGGCATAGAGCGAAAGTGTCATGTACCAGCTACCTCGTCAGAAAGCGTTATAATTGGAAAATCAGACATCTTTCATCCATTTTTTATTCAAGAAAAGGAATGTAGACAATTTGATATTTACGACCACTGTAACTAGATGTTCTTTCTGAAGCCTTTTTTTCTAAATCCATGATTATTTGCAAAATTGGAGAAAGTTTATACAGTGGAAAGTAGTAGCTGCCATTCGTGAAAGGGATCTGACGAAGGTATTTAACCTCAGATTTGGCGCGAAGAGCAGGCACCGCTCGCGTCGCAATTTTTGGCGCTAAGTACCGGCGTCACTCGCTTCTTATGCTTCAATTCTTCTGCTGTTTTGCACATCTGGTGCTCTTTCCTCGCACACCTGGTAAACTTTATTTATTACGTTACATATGTCCGCAAATATACATGTCCTGATGCAATGCCATCCAGCCTTTCAGTCCTCTGCCTACCCTTTCCTTTGGCGGCCACCTCGTTTATCGTCCTCGACATTTACGAGTTGTCCAGAAACGCTGTGATGTCCTTGCGCTTCGCAGACAGTCACAGAAGAGTCGAGCAGTCGAGCGCTGGTAACCATTCATTCGGGTGGGTTTCATTGATGTGCGCTCAAATCTATGCAGGAGTTAAATAGTAGCAACCAGCGTAAGGTCAGGCTTAATGGAGCGCGCATTCTGCAAACTAGGTTCAGCCGCGTTGAACGTAAGCAGCTAACGCACACAAACTCGCCTTAAGCAGCACCACCACCGCCCGCTTCCATCATTACTATAGGCCATTCATTTGTATACGTATGCCACGTATGCGAGCGTCTGTGGCCCCAGGGCGATTTAAACCCGGTGAGAAGTCTCATCATTCCTACACTCTGAAGGTGTGAGCTGAAACTAAACATTCGATTCCACAACTAAGAATTTTCGAGGCCCCTTTCTTTAATGCATGATTATGATGTCATGCAATTTAAAGGAATTACTGAAAACGTTTTCAGACTGTATTTGAATTTCATAGAGCACGTAACATAAGTCATCAATGTGTGGGGATGGCGGTCTTATTTATCGCACCGTATGAATTGAGGTTGATCACGGTGACTATCTAGTAGCGGTTTGCGTTCATCACAATTTCAACGTTCACAAGAGAAATGAGTTAAACATATAATGCTAGCTATTCCGTCAGAGTAACCCCGTGGTCATTTTTGCAATTTAGTACGTAAGGAGTAGCTCTAATGTATCTTTAAATGGTAAATAAAGCCCATGTTTTAAAATACAAATATAGCATTATGTTAGGAGCTCTATTCTGCTGGGAACAAAGCAGAGATTTTGCGCCACAATAAGACCCAAGCACACCTCTAATACAGCTCTCCTTGGAATTTTACATGTAAATATAATCTTTTAGGCTGGGGGAGCACGCCACTCTACTGCTGCGCACCACTGCACAACACTGTGTCTGCCACACACTGTACTTCGTTGGAGAGCATATACGACATTATGAGAGGTGTATTACAGCTTAGACAAACGAGGGATGAGTGTTTGAAAAAGCAGTAGCAGCTAGAAAGTGTCGTCTACAAGCTCTCGAAGTAAATTATTCACAAAAGATACGCACGAAAATTAAATTTTTTCTTTTTGTTTCAAGTTATTTGATTTGCTCTATATATGTCAATGAAGGCTGCTGTGGCAATGACCTCACGAACATGATTTAAATTGATGTGGTGATAATTATTTTTATCACCAATTGTATTTCGACAGGGGTAATTCTGCAGTCTTGAAGCTAATACTCCTCTTGTAGGCCAGACTCCAGGGAAGCTTGTTTTGACATTTTTACAGCCTCTTCAACCAGCTCATCGTGCACTGTGTTCCGGTTATTGTGCTCCCAGACAAGAGAATTGTCTTTCATGCTCTCCTTGTCCAATATTTCAAAGCATTCATGCTCCTTCTTTGGTTCCTCGCTGTCCTGTCCCCATAGCATACAATATGATTTTTTCTGAAAGCAGAATACTGCATGTTAAATAAGTGGTAAAAAGGGCATATGCTATGCGGAACCATTGCGAGATGATTATTCTATTGCAAGAAACCATGCAAATAGTAATTTTGTTAATGGGCGAGTATTACGGGCACTATAGATTTGAATGCCTGTTTCACAACATGCAGTAAATATATTTTATTTATTTATTTATTTACAGACAACTGCGGACTGTGGTTAGGTCCAAGCAGGTAGGGCAATATACATAGCAAAGAAACAAGTAGATAAAATTATACAAAAGGAAACAATATACAGCATAAACGCACTTGCAACATAAAGTTTGTAATGTAATAAAACCAAGACACAAAGAATTTTGAGGTGTAAGGCAAAAAAAAAATAAAATAAAAATATATGTATGTATACATATATATACGTACATTATATGGATATGCATATACATATACACGTATGCATAACCACCTTATATATATAAATACAAAAAGTGAGGAGCCTGCAGTCAATAAACCTTGTTTTTCAGAAAGAGCCACAAGGCACGCCACAAAATTCAAGAACTCGAGCAGCTAGTTCATGGAGGTTACCTGGGCAAACAGTTCCACTCAGCGATGGTGCGAGGAAAAAAAGAAAACTTATACTAGTTCCAGCAAAATAAGGAGAAAATAAATCTGTGTGGTAGTACCGAGTGTTTCTGGCTGGTTGAGGAATGAAATATTGGGACGGGTCAAGTCCTAGTTTATTGGTTAGTAACAAGGAAAGAAATTCTAAACGAAAGTTTTTTCTCTGATCTTCAAGGCGTGGTATATCGTGAATTTGCATTAATTCCGACGGCGAATCTGATTTCTAAAATTTAGAGAACACGAATCTCACAGCTTTTCTTTGCACTTTTTCAAGCTTTTTTATATTTGATGTAGTGTACGGATTCCATGATTAAAGAAAGATAGCTAAGAAGTTTTACATCAGATGTGGAATTTCGGAGTTTATGCCTGAGGAAACAGTTTTCTAAATGATGCTCTACAAAAATTGTCAATATGTGTATTCCAGGATAGGTCACTTGTGATTGTCACGCCTAGGTATTTCACAGCAGTTATTTCCATCACCTCAGCGGACACGTTTATAAGTATAATTTATGGGATGTTATGCGGATAGAAACAGTTTTCTCCTGATTTAGCGCCATGCCCCAACGGTTACACCAGTTTACAATATTCCCAAGGGTAGTATTCAGGTCGTTTTGGTGTTGAGTATTACAGATTTCCCGAAATAATATGCAATCATCGGAAGACAGCCAGATGTGAACACCAGTAGAGACTTCATCTACGATGTCATTAATATATAACAAAAATAGTAATGGCCCCAGGACGCTTTCCCTGGCGCACACCGGACGTGACGGGAAGAGAGCCCGACTGATGCCCGCCAAGAGCAGCGTATTGCTGTCGGTTAGTGAGATAGTCACATATCCATAAGAAAAAGATCTGTGGGAGACCAATCCATTGTAATTTGTTTATTAGCCTATTATGGGAAACTACATCAAAATCGTTGCTAAAGTCTAAAAATATTGCGTCAATTTGGCCGTTATGGTCCAGGACTGAATCAAAAGACTGGACAACAGCTACAAGTAGCGTCACAGTCGAATATCCTTTCCGAAAGCCGTGTTGGCAGTTAGCTAGTATAGAATTCTATTCTAAAAAGTCATGAATTCGAGTGGCAATAACATGTTCCATAAGTTTGCTAGACGATGAAAGTAATGAAATGGGACGATGGTTTTTTAATGGTCGCCTTGCTTAAAAATGGGTATTACTCGTGCTGTCTTCCAGTCACCCGGTACTTTCCCTGTCAATAGGGACGTGCGAAAAATAATGACGAGAAACTTGGCAAGTGGTTCAGCACATCTTCGAAGGAGCATGTTTGGCATATCGTCAAGCATAGAATATACACCGTTATAAGTTATGAAGTTCACCTCAGACGGATGCACGCAAGCGGGGCTCAGCCTGGGTGGCTCCGAGACAGAAACAACTCTACGGAAATATTTGTTGAAAAAGTGAGCGATGACCTTTTGATCACTTATAATTTTATCACCAACTACTACTTCAGATACGGGTTGTTTTATATCGCTGATGTATCCCCAAAATTTGGTCGGGTCAGTTTTTAAGAAGTTTGGCAGAGTTGTTTTGAAGTAGAAATCTTTAGATCTGTGTACCGCTTTTGCGAGGGCATTTTTAAGTTCAAGGATCAAATTATATTGCAGACGTTTCTTCCTTAGTCGCTGTATTTTTCGTTTTAGATGGATAATCTGTCGATTCATCCAGGGAGTGACTTTATTAGTCTTTTTTCTTTTCGTGGGCACAAATTTGTCCAGACAATAATGACATATTTGTTTAAACTCATTCCAAAGGGCACAGGCATCCTTTCCATCAAAGTGGATAAGAGATGTTTCTAAGTGATGTGGGCGTCATCGGCGCGTGTGTAGACTTTGTATATCATCCCTTGCTGCTGTTTTGGCGCGCTGTGTTTATGAATGGGTATTGAAATGCTCACGAGATTGTGATCAGAAAGCCCTTGCTCAACCGATACAGTGCAATCAGAATATGCGCGAGTTATAAATGCTAATTGTAAAATGGAACTAGCAGTGCGCGATACGCGGGTAGGCTGACGAACGATCTGAGCTAAGTCGTGTGTGAACATGATATTGTAAACTGCATTCACATGCTTATTGGCCCCTGCGCATCATTGAAGGTTCTCCCAGCCAATACCTGGAGGATTCAGATCGCCCATCATTAGTACTTTACATTTCTTGTATTTTAACATATGCGTCTGTAACATATCTAGGTAGTCACTGGTGACATCAGGGGCCCTGTAGATACAGTACAGAATAAATCCATGACCCTAGCATGAGAGTCTCAAACACAGGCAACTCAAGATCAAGAACATCTTCAACTAAGGTGGCTGTTATTTGTTCTTTGACTATGACGGCCACGCCACCACCTCTTGAGGGCCTGTCTTTTCTGAACACTTTGTAGGAGGGTGAAAAAATCGCATCATTGCTAATACCTTTTTGCAGCCAGGTCTCAGTTATAATAGATATGTGAGGATCGTACTCAAGCAATGGGATTTCATGTTCATCGGTTTTATTGACAACACTTCGAGCGTTAAGGTTAATTATTCTCAGCTGTTTTTCTTGCACTAAAGCTGGTTTACTGCCTCGAGTAGACTTATATAGTGAGCTTTGACGCTTGCAAAACGGCGCTGATAGGAATCTTGAGATTAAGAGCAACTTGCTTTCGCCTGCGCTTGTTGACGCGTCTTGGGACGAGACTGCTCTTCCTCATTTTTTTCAAGTGATACTTTATCGTTCAGTTCATCGTTCCAGATGTAGGCTTTGCTGTTAATGTACAACTTAGTAGCGACCATCGAAACTTTGTCACCTTGATCACGGCTTGGTTTTGCACTGTCCCATGCCTTTTTTCTTATAGCTCTGGTTTTTCGACAAAAGTCTTCACCAACAGAAACGATCTGTTTTTAAGTTTGAATCCTTTCTTTATTATTTCAGTCTTCTGACGTGAATCCATTAACTTAAAAATAAGTTGCCTATCTTTGTCTGATTCTGGCTTTCCTAAACGGTGAATTCGTTCTATGGCAACTTTGGTGTGCCCAAGAGTTCTTTTATTTATGTTTTCACAGATAGCGCTTTTCAGCGTTTGTCTCGTTTCGTCCTGGTCCTCCGGTAGGCCAAAAGCAATCAAGTTCGATTGCCTGAAACGATCTTCCAGGTCATCAATCCTTTTCTGTAGGATTTGAACAAGGTTTTTTTAGAGAATTAAGCTGATCATTGCAGGAATCCACCTTGGCTTCTAAGGCCGATATGGCATCTATTTTCTCCTCTATATCAGTCAGTCGCTTTTGTTTGATTTCTGTGATGTCGGTTGCAATATCTTTCAACTGTTTTGCAATCTGTGTTTATTCCGGCCCCGGGTTGAGTGCAACATCTCCAGAAAGTAACAGTAATTTTCTTAGGAACACAGCAAATTCAAACAACTGAGAACAGAGGTGCGAGCATGGCAGCACAATTAAGAAGGGATCGCTAGAGCGAATGCATTTTCCGTAACGTTTTCTCGCCTGCGGGATGCACAGAAACGGGTTGTAGCGGTACATCTCGGGGGTGCCGCCGTGCCCTATGGCCGCGCCGCATCTCGGAAGGCAATATATAGGGGAGCAGTTTCGGGGCGTTGTCCACGGATCATGTGCCCTTCCCACGGAGCGCGTAGCCGCCCATCTGCAAAGGGTGGTTATCCCAGGTTGAACACGTGGATGGTCATCCACAATATGCAGCGTGATGGGGCTGGCAGGTCCGGAGATTGTGCTCAGCAGCACTCCGAGCCAAAACTGCGGGATACACAGAAACGAGTTCTAGCGGTACATCTCGGGGGTTCCGCCGTGCCCTATGAGGTAGCAGTGAAAAACTGTCACAGTGATCCGACAATAAGGAAATCTAGGTGGCCGTCAATGGACAGTGCTGTGGTTTCTCGTCCTAGATATCCCATATTATCCTCGTTTCTGAGCTGAGAAAAAGAAAGGTGACAAAAATGCTTTTAACTTTCTAGCGCATATTGTAACCATCACCAAAATCAGGCCTATTAGTATCAACATGTTTCTGAAGAAAGAGTTCTAGTGCAGAGTAATTTAAAGTAAGGATCATTGTTATAAGAAACAGTGTTTACTCCCCTAATGAGTCCTTGCCTACGGGGTTTATTTATTTATTACTCTCAAGGCCAACGAATTACACAGAGGAGTGGGTTAATACACGCATTAAGAACAAAAACAAGACCGGGGAATTGAATACATTATACAATATTAACAATGGTACAATAAACGGTATTGGCAATGGTTGTTTTGAAGCGACTGATGTCAGTAATGGTAGCGAGTGAGGCGGGAGGACACCAGTGACACGTGTGAGCAGTGTTGTGGAGGACACAGTGGTGTCCTCCACTTTGACATAGCCTCCCCAGTAAATCTATGTGACCGCCATAAAGTGATGAAGACATTTAAATTAAACAAAGCGCAACATATAATCAACCAACCTAGTTGGAATCCAGCTGATGTAATGTTCATTTGACGTCTGAAAAGCTGAAAAACGTCACACAGTTAACAGCCCACCTCAAGGTGTGACAAAACACAGGTTCTATTTCCTTCAAGAGTAAAAGGCCCAAATTTCACTTACATAATGGGTACAATTATTTAAGAAAAACTGTTCCATGACGAAACAAGCGCAAAGTAACTACTAATGTATATTTCTATATGTAAGTTATGCACACATATTCATAATTAGATGCGTTTACACAGCATAACAATATGGAAGAAATTGGGGGCACGTTTCGTGCGTTTTTCCAAGCAAAGCTTCTGTAAGAGCTGCGATCATGAAGCGTGCCCCGTGGCAAGCATAAGATTCTTCATGAGTAGTGCTGTGCCGAATTTACCTCGTAGACTTTCAGAGCCTCACGAAAAGGTATTTGAATAGGCTTGACCAAGGCACACCCTTGACCATTTCAGCAGAAAATTTGGAGCGGAAGTATAGGGAGCATTGTCCTGCCTAATTCCTTCTGTTTCACATTCTCCTGGGCACTGCTGGGATTTACTTCACAAAAATCTTATTTTACGTGTTTTCCTGCCGCGAACCTAATGCCCTGTTTGGCGCGCTTTGCTGAGTTCTAAAAAAATGACTCTTGTCTGATACGTTTCAGCAAAGATTCATGCTCTTATAGACTCTTATGGTAGCAAACCAGAGACATCATGTGCCTTCTCTTCACATCTATCAGCGATGAGCTCTCTACTTAATAATAGTTGTGGGTCATATGTGGTAGCATGGTAGCACAAAATTGGAAACCCTTGGTGAGGCTGATAACGCACCTGCATAGCACTGTTTTCTGATCTTCTACGGTTTTCGCATGGGCATTGTTTGTCGAGCGAAACTTTCCTTTTTTTTCAGTTCCAAGTACGTCGTAGATGCGGCCCAGCAAAACTCTTAAGCGGAATCCTGTTTTTCACTGGGATATATTACAAAGCACTTTTAAAAAGAACTAGCCATTAATCCTTACGGCATCCGGTTTCTACCCGTACAAAGTGACGACGTCCCATATGACATGACTATGGTGCAGGGCCTCCACAGCATTTGGAAAACGTGTATAGCATTTAGGCACGCCGAAGAAAATGTGCAATCGGTCAGGGACAACTTCATTGAAAGTGACACATTTCTCAGAGGTGTTCTCGGCAGTCAGCCTGAGCAGCCTCAGTAGATGAATGTAATTAACGCATTGATCATAATATATGGTTTGGTTTGGTTTGTGGGGTTAACGTCCCAAAGCAGCTCAGACTATGAGGGACGCCGTAGTGGAGGACTCCGGAATTTTCGACCACCTGGGCTTCTTTAACCCCAGGTGGTCGATATTTCTGATCATAATGAAAACGTTTTAAGAAATCATAAGTCAAAGGTAGGGTAATGATTTTTATGCCTGTATTTACTTTGTTGACTGGCAATTAGGAAAAAAAACAGGGCGTAGAGCAGTTGGTAAAGCTTTTTGTTTTTCTTTATTGCCTAATTTATTATCACCTCTGCTGGTGATCCAAGTTATGGAGGTTCGATTACCAGTGATGACAGGGTATATTTCTTTATTTGTTTTAATAACGTGCGCCCTCGAACGTATGACATTCTTTGCCGAAATCCTCTGCCCACAGCTTCTGCTGAAAACAATGAGGCATTAAAGGCTTTCGCCATAAAAGGTCACATGTTCAAATATCGCAGCGCTACCTGAAACAGAAGTCCGAAAATTGCAAGCTGATGCGCCAGCCAGTACATATCAAATAATTGGTTTAGAGGAAGTGAAAGGCACAATATTTATCAGACTTGTTTTTGTGAACACGTGAACCGCGCCCGTAAGAGAGCGGGAGAACGGTGGGAAGGGTAGTGGATAGAGAGAAATTCAGGTGCCGTAGTGGAGGGTTTCGGAGTAATTTCGACTTCCTGGGGACCTGTTATGTGATGTGATAACAACTTAATTTTTCCACCAGAAAAGGAGGCCCCCAATATCCGCCCCAGTCACACAGGCCTAAGGGACGGGAGCCGAGACCTCCGCGATCAGAAGCAGGCACAGAGGTCTTGGCTCTTCGCGGCTTCTTCCGCCAGGCGGATGGCTTATTGCTGTGGAGCAGGGACCTCGCTCCGCAGCAGGGCTTCCCAGGCTTCTCTACAATTTATATTTGTTTTAGCCCCTGGGAAGCTAGCACATTCCCAGATTATATAGTTGAGGGTCCCTCTATCCCCACAGTGCTTGTATTTATCGTTTTTTCTATCGTCCATGTGGACATAATATGCCCAGACCGGGTTTACAAAGTTCCCAGCTTGCAGGCGACGCCACGCGACTGCCTCCCTATTGTTCAAACTTTTATCCGGGGGTGGTACCAGTCTCCTGCTTAACCTGTCGTTTTGAATAATCTCCACATACTGTTGCAGACGCTCGTCCATCTTCCAGCAGTCGGGCGGCTCCACAGTTACCCGGAAGTAGAGAGCTCGGGCTAACTTGTGGGCCACTTCGTTGCCAGGAACGAAATTATGTGCACGGATCCAAATTAGGGAAACTTTTCGGTTTAATCGTATACTGGCCAGATTCCTGGCCGCTTCCGGCGAGACCCTACCCTTTCCAAAATTCCAAATAGCCGTTTTGCTATCGCTGATTATGAAATTGGCTTGCGTTCCGACGCAAGCGAGCGCTGTAGCAACGTTTTCGGCCGTTTCAGCGTTGCGGCTTCTAATGGTGGCGGCTGATACCGGGGCACCTCGGCCGTCGACCACAGAAGCGACCGCCGTCCCCGTTTCGCCGCTTGCCGCATCCATGTACGCAACCGACTTGCTGTCCATCGAATCGAAGCGTCTGATTAGTGCTTCTGCTTTCTTCTCCCTTCGCTCTGTGTTGAATACGGGATGCATGTTACGAGGGAGGGTGGGGGGGATACTTGATTTTTCTCGTAGTCCCCTATCTGTCTGCAGGCCTACCATTTCCAGTATAGTTCTCCCTGTGGTCGTTCGACTTAATCTTTCCAGCTGCGAAATTCTGACAGCCTCCGCTATTTCGTCCCAGCTATTGTGCACTCTCATAGAAAGGAGCTTCTCTGTGGATGTGGTAATTGAAAAGCCCAGGGCCATCTTTATGCACCGTCCAATGAGAGTTCTCCTCCGACCTGATATTTAAGAACGGCTTGGCGTTGCTCACGCGGCGTATTACGTAAGCTTCGGTTAGTTTAAGCAAGCTTCTTTCCTTCAGGACTCGTCTTTTCAACGCGATCCGTCTCAAGACGCCAATGGCTTGCGTGGCGAATCCCTCTAGCTTTTTATTGTTCCATCATTATATCCATTCTGCTGAATAAATAGTACTAAGATTCATACTTGATCTACCTTTGGAACTCGTTTCACTTCTACTTAAGTGTCAGATTCCCATCTGCGCTTGCATCGGAGTGACTTTGGGTTATAGATGAATAATTCCGATTTTTGCGGCGAGCATGATAGACCCCTACTGGCAGCGTAGTCTACGACAGTGTCCGCCGCCGCCTGCAGGCGCTCCTCAATGCTCGCATCACAACCCTGGTTAACCCAGATATTGATGTCATCCGCATAAATACTGAAATTTAGCCAATTTTTTCTCCTCAGAGCTTGTGGGGGGCCCCTCATTGCAACATTGAAAAGGAACGGGGAGAAAACCAAACCTTGCGGTGTCCCCCTGCTCCCCAATTTCACTATGAGGGATTGAATGTCTTGAAACATCATGTAAGCAGTTCTGTTTGAAAAATAGTCCTTGATGTACTCGTATGTTCGTGCAGCTACTCCGATTTCCTGAAGACGGCGGAGGTTTGCTTTGTGTTTAGCTTTATCAAAAGCCTTAGTCAAGTCGAGGCCGAGAATCTCTTTAGCGTCTCTAGAATGCGAGTCGATTGTGTCGTATTTGAGTCGGAGCATCACGTCCTGCGTGCTCAAACCGGATCGGAAGCCTACCATCTCGTGCGGCCGCAGGTCGTTTGTACTCAGCACAACGCGTCAGTTGTGTCTGGACTACATGCTCCATCAATTTCCCCATGCATAAGACTATAGAAATTGGTCTTAGATTTTCTAGTTTCGGGGGTTTTCCCGGATTTGGGATCAGAATTACGTTTGCCCACTTTCCCTGCTGAGGCAGGTGGCCTTTAGCCCAAATTTCTTGCATATACTCAGTAAGAGCGCTGATGGAGTCATCATTCAGGTTCCTTAAAACTTCATTAGTTATCCCGTCAGGGCCCGGGGCCGATTGCGTTTTTATTCCCAATATTTCTGCCCTGACCTCCGCCTCCGTGATGGGTGCGTCCAGCTCCTCGTTGGGAGCTTCGTCATAATCTGGGAGGGGGGCACTATGAGTATCGCCAATGTTCGTGTTGATTAGTGCCTCCATAAATTCAGCGTCTGTATTCTTAAACGCCTGCCTGGCTTCTGATAATCTAATTCCTGATTGGGATTTTGAGTTGGTCGGATCTAATAGGTGTCTCAACAGACCCCACGTTCTGGAAAGGCTCATGCCCCCTTCCATCTCGTCGCATCTGCTGCATCAATTCTGTTCGCATAATTTAACCGCATAATTTTCAATTTCTTTATTATGTCTAGCTATCCTCCTTCTAAGATTACAGTTCCACTTTTGCTTCTTTAGTCTGCGCTCCATACCATGTTTTGTCTCCTACGTGTGAAGCAATTTGCTATCAGCTATCTCCGGGGCATCGTCCCCTTCAAGAGTCTTTGTTGCCTTTCCAACGTGACGCATGAGGGCCTCCGTCCATTTTTTTATGTTTGTAATCCTCCGTGCGGCAGCCTTCACTCGCTTTTCCCTAAATAGTTCCCATTGCCTAACCCTCGGCTGACACACGCGGCGCGTCTTTACTCCTGTTTTAAGAATCGAGGCCAGAATGAAATGGTCGCTACCAAAATTTTGCTCCGAATTTTGCCAGCTCAGATCTGTCACATTTTTGGAGAAGGTCAAGTCAGGGAAAGTGTCTACGCAGACGCTGTTACCCACCCTGGATGGAAAACAAGGGCCTGTGTTCAAGGTGAGTCCCCAGCTAGTGCGCGTCTTCCCATAACTGCCTGCCTTTAGGATCTTGTTTAGCGCAACCTCATTCCTGGCGCGACAGATTGAAGTCACCGACTCTTAGCCAGGGGTTACTCCCGGCTGTCATTATCGCTTTTTATCGTGCGGTGACGTCGCACAGTATTGGGACGCCTCTTCGTTTCAACTGCACTTAAACGCAGCCGCCGGCTTCTGGGATCGAACCTTGCTACTTCAGCAAAGGAGTCTAGCATCTTAACCACTGCACTACCGCGAATATTTTTCTTTATTGCCGCATAAACAGGAATTCTAAAACAACTTCTCTGGACTGAAATTTTGCTCCGCCGCGCTGGTGCAGATTACAAAACTGCACCACAAAGGCGGAGCAAAGCTTCAGTGAAAGAATCTGCATTACAAGGATCCACATGTGGTATCTAGATCGATTCAGGTATTCAATGATGAAAGCTGAAAGAGCTTACCTAATAAAAAATTGAGTGACAATTACATCCTGCTACGAAATGCCCAGTTGAGGCTGCTGTAAGGTAGGAAGATCCGCACGGGTTATTGGCCTTTTGACCACAAGTGATCAAGATTGGCCTCGGTCGCTACCGCAGTATGCGAAATTTCTGGAGACGTTTAGACTGCTGAAAAACAAGCATCATACGGGTCAATCTCAATAATCTCCTGTGAGATCCGCGGAGTATAACGTACGATATTATTGACGCCTGCAATCAATCTTGCCGACGATGGTAAAGCAATTCACCAATCCTTTACAAAGCTTCAATGCAATGTAAATATTCAAAATGACTACCATGCGAATAAGGAATCTTTGGGGAGCGCAATTAAACTCGTCTCACATCGAGACTTCACGAATGACAGAGCAAGGCGTGCGAAGAGAGAGAAGAGTCGATATCTCGCGCATTGGGCAGAGCAAGTGGCGAACGCACAAGAGCGGCCCCGAGCGGCTTATTGAAGTACCGTGACGGGTGGTGCGTGGCCTCCGCGATCTACAGCGCTGCTTCGGAGCCAAAAGCGGCGGTGACTGGTGGTGCAGTGGTCGAGGTGTCTGACGGCACGACTTATTTTGAGCTTGCTAAGGAGGTCCTCTTCGGCTGAAGTGAATCTTTCAGCTTGTGCGACACGATGCCGTCCCCAGTGCAAATGACGTGAAGAGCAGCTTGGGAACTTTAGCGGTGGCCTTTACCACATTCGATCATATAGCCAAGGCTGTCAAATTGAAATCAGGTTTATGCAAAACTGCTTCGAAATGAGCGATTGAGAAAGCATTTTTTTAAGAAGAGGGGATCGTAGGTCCGGAGCTGAATGATGCAATGACACCCTTCGTAACGTGCTTTGAAAGAAAGGAAAGCGACAAACAGGCCGGACGTACAAGCCCGATCGCAAATCGAGAGCAAAACGCAAAGGCTGACGAGTATATGATGGCACCACGGCGCAATTGGGAACGCTGAGATGAACTTCAACGCGTTGAGAGGAACAAATGTGATTGGAAGAACGATGACTTTAGTCCTAATATGGAACTGCGAGATCACTACCAAAAATGACGCGAGGTTAACTACCTTATTTCGTCAGGAACCCAAGCATCTTTCTGAAAAGAGGAGCACGCTAGGTGAACATGAGCGTACAGTGAGCAGCATACGAGCAAACCAACATGTGTCGCAAGGTGTGCCACTGCTTTTCAGCACCCGCGATGATCGGGATGAAATGAAATCACCAGGTGAATATCAGTCATGTTACAGGTAGACGGACGGGATGAGCAGTCCCGCTCGCTTTTTACACAAAGGTGAGTGCCTTTTTGTGCAGCTAGGGACTCCTAAAGTGCACTTTACACAGTGTACTGGTATATTTTCAATTGCGATATACGCCCGACTGCAATGATTTGGGCTTGTCAAGAAATTCGCGCATGCCATGAAATGACTGTGCTCGAGAACTGTGCATATGGACTTTGTATTGGAAGAAAACTACGTTTGTTGAGTTTTCAGATTGCTTTGGACAAAGCCGTCAGCCGTTTACTATTGGTGTGACATGCAATACGCGGTAACCACTTTATAACCGTTTCGGCTCGTCAGTCACATAAAAGTGTGCAGGCAGATTCTTCGGGGGGGCTCTTGAAGCAGCGTGGGAGAGCGACGTGGGCAGCATGGGGAGAAGGTGCATCTCCTCGCTGTCATAGAGCAGTGCGCTACGTCCTCCGTCTACAGACAATTGTACAAGCACGAAAACGTAGCGGAAAGGACGAGAACGCGTTGTTGGGCATTATCTGCGTCTCAGCACATGGGCCGGTCCTGAGCTTTCAAAGCGCACTGCTCTTGGAGAGGCGACACGTGCTGACTTTCTGCTTGCCGAAAACTCGAATACATTCTGGTCCCCCTGAAACGCAGTTATTTCGCTGTCGCTATGCTCTCCTCTCCTTCTTGAAGTTTCGAACGTGATTAGCTAAGTGCGCACAGTGCCGAGAGAGTTGGCTATTGGGCGGGCATCGATAGGCACAGCAGGTAGGCCCCGCTTTTAAGAAGTCGTGATTAGGGAGTTTGGAGCTGTATAGTGAAGTAATGCGCCATGTTATGCACCGAATATAAAGCTTGAGCCAGTCGCTTTGTAATTAGAAATGAAGTCGCCTCCATCTGTTGTGTAACAATTGTGTACCATTTATTTCTAATACAGCACAAATTTTCGCTTGGTTCGTTGCTCGCGTAGCGTCGTGTTTCTTATCCCTGACAAATGGACACCGCCAGAGAAGTCGATGAGCCCCTTAGAAAACAAGTGCAGACGACACAAAAGAAAACATAATATAAGATATAGGCATGACATTTTTTGTGGACTAGCGATTTCAATTTTTTGAAATACCGAAAAGTTGATGAATTTACTTTAGAAAAAAGACGGCAGCATTCGCCGGCTACGAGAGACCAGCGACGTCTTACTAGCATCATTTTGTTAGGTCATGGTTATAACGCTCTAGCCTACATGCAAGGAAAAGTGGTTGCTTTTTTATTGCGAAAGCAATACTGCTAGCACATCTAGCCTTTGGTGTGTTATGGCTCCTCCATACATGACATTTCACATGACCGTGTGACGTCATTCGAGACCGAGAGACGGGGCCCCAGCTCGCGCCATCGGATAATGGCGGTGAGTCCTTACAGGAGCCGCAGCGGAGATGTCACGCCATTTTCACGTGACCGTGTGACGTCACGCTAGACCGAGAGACGGGGCCACAGCTCGCGCCATCGGATGGTGGCGGCGAGTCCAGGCACGGCGCTGTGTCGCAGCCGAGAGAGGGCGCTCGCTGTTTGTGACGTCACGCTAGAAGAATAAATGGGGCTGTCGCTCGGCTCGTCGCAGAGTCGGGGCGCAGCCTTACGGTATGTCGGATGATGCGTGTAAGGCGTATAAGGCAAATTTATTTTGGCAAACAAGAAGGGAATCAATGTACTAGAAGCAACCAAAAGCAAACAGCAGCATCCGTGCTTTCGCATTACTCCAATGTATTTCTGCAGTGCTCTAATTTTTTCGACAAGGGTTGCAAAACATGCAAAGCTCTGGACTTAATTTCACAGGGTTTTAAAGAGCGAATTGACACACAGCTGATGTTTTTATTACATCAAATGTTCTTTTTTCAAAGATGTTGGCAGTTATCAGAATGTAGGTGGCACAACCAACCGACCAACATCAGTGAGGAATGCATTCAAGCTCCGCTAACGACCAACTCTTGCGTACACTCTCTACACTTGCCCGAAAAAATGCTCTTCAGAATTCGTTGAAAAACTTCAACTTAAAATATTCGGTTGCTATCAAGCAACACACAATGCAAACAGTGCAAACAATGACAGTGATGTAATGCTCAATTTTATAAAACGTGATCACATTTAATAAATTGTTACGCCGCGTAGCGGCGCACACTGAGGAGCGGCAGGAGCAGCAGAAGAAGAAGCGGAGGAAGCGAGGCGCGCGCAGACTGTTCCGGGTTTTTCTGAGCCGTGTGCGATCGTCCTTCATACGAAGTTCACCTGTATTAAAACCATTTCATCCGTTACATTTGGTGGAGGTGCGGGGTAAAAACGTTCTGCATCCCCCAGTACCTCGTCGCAGCCGTCGTCTAGCAGGTTTTCCGCCTTTGTCTCCTCAACAGTACATTACAATGGCTACCACCCGCACAACGCAGACTCATGAACAGGGACATGAAGAGACGACGGCTTTTCCCCACCATCGAGAGCCGCGTACGTTCCACGGTGAGCCCGAAGATGACGTTGAGGAATGGCTCCGACACTACGAACGATGCAGCAAGTGCAACCGCTGGAATTCGATCGCATGTCTGTACAATGTTGTCTTACAATATATTGGAAGATAAAGCGGGCACTGATCTAATTTATTTCTATAAGTATAGGCAAGCTTTGTCTAACATTCCCATTAGTTTGCTGAAAAATGTATCAGTTTTTAATGTGCGTCTTGGTACTACTGCCAAAACAATGCGCATCCCATAATTTCGGACTTTGTCTAACAGATGCGCCTTTCTTATACAAGTGCATTGTCCATTGAAGTATGATGGCCAGTCCACGGTGCTTTATTACGCCAGGTAAGCTACAAGTGTGACATACGCCTCTGTGGACGTCTTGGGATGCAATTGAAAACTTTAAGTTGATTTAGCCTGATCTGACATCTCAAAATGCACGAATGCCCCTTCTATCCCTCTATAACACGTGCGCCTTTCTTATACACGTGCATTGTCCTTTAAGGTATGGGGGCCTATTCGTGGTGCTTTATTACGCCAAGTAAGCTACGAATGTGACATACGCCTTTTTGGACGTTTTCGGATGCAATTGAAGACTTTGATTTCAGTTGGCCTGATCTGACATCTCAAAATACACGAACGCCCCTACTGTCCCTCCTTCGTCAAAATGAGTTCGCCGTGTCAGGGATCGAACGTGGGACGCCCTGTTGAATATGTCAGCTCTGTATGAACTAAGGGAGGCGATATTCAACCTATATTACTGAACATATGAAAATAATCCTGTATGTATTTTGGGCAATTTAGTTCATTTGAAATTTTAGCGCAAACGTAGCCACATTCTGCCTGCTGAGCAAGATATATATTCATATCTGTCTAAAAATCGATGAAACATCCCGACTTATGATGTCTCATTGAACTTTGTACATTAGAGTGCTTATGCTGTTTACTTCTAGAAATTGAACAGTGATGAACTTACCGTCACTGTGCTCACCAGACTTCAAAAGAATGCAAGTTTCTTCGGCAGCTAACACTTGGTATTCGCTTCAAGCCGAATAGCTGGTGGACTAAAAAGTGAACAAGAGTCTATTTCATTAGTTTATCTACAATTAGCAGCATGCATTGAATGCCCAAAACATATCAAAAATATTTGGTATTTATTGCTGACACCTGAAAAAGGTCTGATCGTTCAATATGTACTCATTTCCAATGCTTTGGTATCGGCGAATCATGTTTTCACTTAAATATAACACGTAGGCAAACTGGTAAATCGTGCAGTACGGCCAGCAGAATGAATTCTCCTCCACTGAAAATTCGCATTCATCCGCCTTAATATACAAGTAAATTGTGCCAGTGCAGTTTGTCGTGAATGGTATCAGAGCTTGAAAATCTCTTATATATTACTCTCCTAAATACATCAGCAGATTCCTAAAAGCTTTCGGCCAACTGCACTAGATGCATAAATGTGAGAGGACACAAATGTAATCTTGGATTACCTCTATTTTCTCTTCACCAGCCTGTTGCATATGCATCAACTACATTGACCTCAGAACCGGGAAAATATTTAATCAGTGCTTGGACAGGATCATTTGACATACCAAGGGTTCGTAAAATACTAAAATCGGCCGTTCAGTAAGCAGTTTTTTTACAGGTTTGAAAGCGTTAATCGATAGTTTTTTTTTCTCATTTTCATGACATCGTAGATTTTAATTGACTCTTTGTCGAAAATATTTTCTCGGTTTGATATTACATTTTTAAAACTAGCATCTGCTGAGCACTATCTGCCAATGAACAACATCCTGTAGGTCAATGTTGTGCCTTTGTCATTTACTGCAGTGCCTTTGAAAGACTGTTCGTGCGGTCTATTTTGCTGCCTCCGTTCCCACCATACCACGTATGGGTTGTCTTAATATCCGTGACACGAAACATATCGTCTTGATGTATTCCCAAAACGGTCAGCTTTGAAAGGTGCGAAAGCTTGCACTCGTCGGGCTACACAAATATGTATTCCTGTAATATTAAAAAAAATTCACTGTTCTACTGGTACATGTTATTTTTTGTTGTGAAGGTGAAAAAAAAAGGAAAAGAATGTGATTATGATGTATGTTTTATTCTTTTTTCTGTTGCGAAACTCCATTCCTGTCCCCATTCCCTCTCCTCTCACTTGCGATTATTTTACTTACATGATTTGTTGTTAGTGTCAAAATATTCCCCATGTGCGCCCAACGACTTTGTTTTGTTCTTTTCCGTAAATAAAATGTAATTTCTTTATGTAACTATATGAGGTACGTGAATCGTCAATAAACAATATTTTTCTGCCTGACTTTAGTGAGCTTGATAAATGTGTGCTGCATATACTGCTTTGATAAATATTTCTATTCTGAAATCAATCCTAGCCCAATTATGCTCAATTTGTCTCGTGCGGACGTAGTTTTTATGCTACCCAAAAACTTAATCGTGAATAGGGTAACCGGAGTTTAGAACTAACGTCAAAAATTGGAATCGTTGTCATTTTCAATTGAATTCATACCCTCTGCTTGCAAAAGCAGGCATATAGTGCATACGCCTCATAGTGTGTTTTGTTTAAGCATATTAAGGGGCACGTAGCGAAGGCGTTGTAATACGCGAAAATTATAACTTGAGTGTAAGCGTTAGTAATGTGCATTGCTTACCAATGAATCTTTGCTAGGAGACGTTAAAGTAATAATAGTTATCGAAATGAGCAGCGACGAATGGGACCTGAGCCAATTCAGTGTTTCATGATAACTCTTGACGCCCTGTAGCAATGCGTGAAATGCGCTTCTTTCGAAGCCTGGCTACAAAAAATAAAAATTGAACCTGTTCGTTGGTTCGTAGCTACAATATCCCAATATTACGAAGCATAATTTGCACAAGAGGAACAAACACTTTACATAATACATTTTCAGAAAAAAAAAACATTTGGAGAAAATAATTGAGTCACACAAAGGCAAAATTCTTGATTTCTTTAACTAAGCTGCAGTGTACGCCTTTATGCATAATAGTAGGTGTGACATCTTAGAGGAAAAAAAATAAATAAAAATGATTAGGAGAGTAACAGAGTGCATGTACGAGACAAATGATGCGAAAACGTTATCACAGTGCGCCACTGCACCCTGTTATCATTTGAAGGCTCAGAATAAACCTTTACCGGCACACGTGAATGCTGTAACATGTCTTCTGGTCACGCAGTGAAGGATAAGGAATTGCTGCAACTAAGTTGAGGAGGATTTAGCGAGCACATCTATACTCATAACAAGACCAAGTAGCTTGCGCTCAGAGGCGACGCTGCGCCTTTCATGCAGTTTAACGCGACTGCCTGCGAAATGTTGGCGTAAATTTTAGTTGGCCGACACATTTCTGATCCCGCACAACTTGAATAAATATTTCGCATTAAAACTTTATGCATCTACGCGAGAGCACAATCTTCAGATTGCAGCATTTAAGCTGCGTAAAGTTATGTACGAAGGAATACTTGCCGCTATCTTGCAGAGTGAGAGAAATTTTAATGGCGCCATCTTCTTGTTTGGCGCCCTCAACCTCACCTAACCCACCCCCTTCCCCTCTAGGCCTCAGGTCATCCTCATGAATAAAGGTTTATGAATGAATGAATGCACCGAAAATAATAAAATAAGAAAAATTGGGAGCACGGAATAAAAAACGATCTCTCCCTTATGTTACAACGTTGTACTAGCAAATATGGAGTGAAGACATCTTTTGTAAAGAAATATTCTTTATCTGAAGCCGTAAATAAGGAATACTTTTAGCACGACCTAACTAGAAAAAGACAAAGACAGAAAATAAAGACAAGAAAAAGCGCTTTCTCGGTTCTGTCTATGATCTCTCCCACATATTTTGCGCTAGAAATTTCTTTTCCTCTTATCAGCGGATTGTGAATATTCAGTGCAAATTATTTTGCATGTCGAGTGATTACCTTCTATTTAAGAAAAACAAATAAATAAACGTTTTACGTTCAGTAACCTCGTAATGAATAAGAGCGAGAGAGTGAATTCAAACTCGTTCATTCAATTCTGAAGCCAATTTTTGCTGGTGTCCCGCAACCTTAGTAAGATATTACCAAAGCAATTCTCACGATAAAAGAATGCGCAGTGAACAACAAATGTTTTTTCCAGTTGAGAGAGGCTGATGATAAAATGCAGCAACAAAGATTAAAGTTTAGTTTTCTCGCAACGTTGCTTTCGTCATTAAAGCTTGCAGGTTCGGTAGCTTTTGTTCGTGTTTCATTACGCTACAGATAGTATAAAACTATCTGTCTTTTTTCTTTTTTTTCCAATCATTCTCTTCGTAGGCGCTATATTAAGGCCTGCTTGCTCTTCTTCATTTTCTCATTTTCCCGCTATTTCAACCTGCAGCCCTTGGCAAGATCCATTGGTTGGAACACGGCAACACAGCAACGAATGCTGGGGCCCTATTCTCGACAATTCGCCATTTTGTTCAAATTGTCACGTACGCGTGACGTGTGCAGTAGGACGGTGCCAGGTTACGTAAGCACACAATCGGGTTCGGCATTCTGAAGAAAAAGAGAAATAGTGACAGAAAAAGCGCGCTGTCGTCTGCTGCTGTATGTTGGAGCCAAGTATGAAAAACGACAACCCTTATAAAAATTTTATGTGTGTGTCTGATGAGAGTATGTCGCTCTTTCACAATGGAGACACCAGAGTATCTTCTGAGTTTCAAATGAATTTTCTCTTGAGTTCTTACTGTGTGTCTAAAACAAATTGGCCGCCGTGTTTCTGGTTGCCACTTAATGTGTGCATTTCTTGTGAGTTCTTCATGAGTATTGACCATTGAGCGTCTGGTGGCTTTCACTTTAGTTTTTGATGTGATCTTGGTTGCCGACACTACATGCAACTCAGTTAGTGCCGGTATATGTAGTTACAGAAACCAAAAACAGACATTGCATTTCGTGAAAATGGTCTTTTTTATTCATAATGTGCTGCACAGCTTGAATGCCATTCGCATGCCTGTTTTCTATGTTATGCAAGGAAATAAACTTACTTTATTTCCCTGCACAGCATAGAAGACGGGCCATTTTTGAGGTTAAGCGGCATTGTCATGAAGTAGTCGCACGTGTACCCTAACAAATACAAAATGAAATCGCTTTGTATTACTGTTCACAATACTTAAAATAATTCAAGCTTCATTTCCAACTCGGATAAGCTTACATATACTTCAGCACATGCCGTTGAAGCATTCATATGTGGAACCAAGTTTTGTGGAACAAGACTCATGAGATAATTTCAAACACAAGAGGCATGACCCACTGCGTTTTTCTGGCACCTGTACATTTCAAACCCTCATAGTTAGCAGTTGGTGGAAGAAACGTGCTGTACCATTCACAGAGAAAACACAAAACAATAACTTTCAGATACATCGTACATGGTACAAGGTTTGGTTTTGCTATTCACAACAATGCAAACAAGTTTTCTTCAGAATGATATTTTTCACTGACTACACCATTAGTAAAACAGAGATTTCAAAGAAGAAATAAAGCAACCAAACCAAGAGAGAGATAGAGAAAAAACTTTTAATGAGCATAATAATCAGTAAGAATTCGCAGGAGATGGGTGGTCGGTGCCCCTAGTCCAGGGCTCCGCTGGCAGCAGCTGACTTGCGGACTAGATGGATAATCCAGGCTTGCTGGTCCAGGTTGTCGCTGGTCAGGGCCGCCTCCCACTGCTCGTGTGTCGGGCATGACACTAGTAACGTTGGGTCAGGTTTGTCCTGGCATTCCCAAGAGATGTGATAGAGTGTGGGGCTTGCACCGCACCAAGGACAGTAACTCGTGTATTTTGTTGGGCTTATCTTATTTAAAATGTGAAGATTAGGGAATGTGTTTGTATTTTTCTCCTGTCTATAGCGTCCGAGGAAGGAAGTTGTTTGTGTGGTGGTGAGAAAATTCTTTCTAACCGTAGGTGTTCCAGCCTGTCCCCTAGGGTCCTAGGAGAGGGGTGGGGTAGGGATGGGGATCCGCCCGGTTTGTGAGAGCTCGGGCTAGATCATTCGCTGCCTCATTTCCTTCTAGGCCTTCGTGTCCAGGTGTCCATGTAATTGTGTGCGTCTGAGACATGGAACGTAATATTGCATACGCTCTTCTGCGAGGTTTTCCGGCCAGGTAGTCCCTGCAGGCTGGTTGGGAGTCCGTCACTACGTGTGATGACTTCTTTTGGTGGTCTTGTGTTTTTATGGTGACGGCTATTGCCAGTGATTCCGCTTACGCAGGATCCTTGGCATAGATCGAAGCCTGAATAATTGGCCTCTTCTGGTGGTCAACTGCTGCTATTGTGAACTTGCCAGGCTCGCCGTAAGCCCCTATGTCCACGTAGACAACTTCCGCGTCTTTAGACAATTGTTTTTCCAATGATTTGACTCTGGCTTTCCTTCGACCCTTCTGTAACTCATGGTGCACGTGCTTGGGTATCCGGTTCACATAGATGTTTCTTGTGGATGTCGGAATTTGTGATTTGATCTCGGAAGTTCTTAGTGCCTGCCATACCCTTAGTTTTGACAGGATTTCCCTACCCGCCTGCGTTGTTGTTAGGCGTTGTTTCTGACTCTCTAGAACCGCCTCCTTGAGCTCCTCGAAGTTCTTGTGCACTCCGAGTGCCCAAAGACGTTCCGTTGATGTTGTTGGCGGGAGGTTTAGGGCCGTTTTATAGGCTCCTCTTATAATAGTGTTAATGGCCCTTTTATCAGTGATTCTAATTTCGTGATATGGGAGCCCGCAGGTAATCCTGCTAACGACTAGGGCTTGTACAAGGCGGAGGGTGTCCTCCTCCCTCATCCCTTTCCGGTGCCAGGTCACCCTTCTAATCATTCTGGAAATTTGTTTGACTGTGGTTTTGAGTGTTTTGATTGTATAATCCACTCTCAAATTGCTTTGCAACCACAGCCCCAAAACTCTGATCTTGTCCTTCTCTTGAATTGTCTGGTCTCCTAGAGAGAGCTGAATTTCCCCTGGGAGTTGTAATTCCTTCTGTGTAGCCTGATAAGTTCGGATTTTTCTGGAGAGCATTGAAGACCGCTCTCCCCGGCAAATTCCTCGACTAGGTCTATAGCGGCTTGCAGAGCTTCTTCTTTTTACGCCAAGGATCCCTGAGTAGCCCAGATGGTGATGTCGTCCGCGTATAAAGTGAAGCCGATATCATTGCGGGTCAGCAGTTTTTTTGCTAAATTTATCATTGCTATGTTAAATGGCATTGGAGAGATTATAGAACCCTGCGGTGTACCTTTGTTCGGCATGGGTACTTTTGGTGATCGGATCTCTCCAATTCCTATGGTGGCTGTGCGATCTGAGAGGAAAGCCTTCACGTATTTGAAGATTTTCTCCCCGCAGTTGATATTGTTTAATTCGTGCAATATGGTTTAGTGGCCAATGTTGTCGAATGCTCCTTTGAGATCTAGTGCCAGAATGAAATTTTCGCCTTTTCGGGGTGTGGTTATGATGACTTCTTCCCTAATCCGGAGGAAAGAATCTTGCGTGCAGAGTCCCTTGCGGAAGCCCAGCATCCAGGAAGGAAAGATGTTTTCGTCGATGTAATTTTGGAGCCTGAGGTGGACTACTTTTTCATAGAGTTTTCCCAGGCAAGAAGTGAGGGAGATAGGACGGAGACTCTCCACAGCCTTTGTTATGGTGATGATATCCGCGGGTCTCCAAGCTGATGGGACCTGTCCCTTCTCCCAGAATTCTTCATTGATTTACTTTGTTAGGTCTTGCAGATGTTCGGTGCTTAAGTTCTTAATCATGGCGTAGGTGACTTTGTCTCCTCCAGGGGCAGTGTTTCTTGTAAATGTACGGGCGGCTGAATAGACCTCCGCCAGTGTTATGGGGGAGTCAAGGGAGGGGTTTGGTTGACCCGCATATGAAGTTTGGCAAGCCGGAGTAGGGTCTCTAATGTATTTCTTGTGCATGGCGGTGATCAACTCTGCATCTGTGCCCAGGTATTTATGGGCTATGGTGTGGAGGGTTCTTCTTGTGGCCGTTTTGGTTTTTGAGGGGTCCATCATGCTTCTTAATATTGACCATGATTTAGCGGTGCTTAGGGTAGCTTTCAGCGAATTGCAGAAATCTGCCCAGTTTTGCTTGGCGAGCTTTATAGCATACTTTTGTGCTTCAGCCGTAACCTGTGCTATCTTCATTTTAAGTTTTCTATTTATTTTTTAATTTTCCACCGTTTTAACAAACTTTTTCGGGCTTCCCATAAATGTAGGAGATGTCTGTCTACTTCTGGGGTTTTGTTCGTTGTGTTGATGGTTGTTTTTGCATGAGCATCCTTTAGGCTTTGAACCCAATCTTCAATTGTTGTGATGCCGTCATGTGGCGGTTTAGTTTGTCTGAACTTATCCCAGTCGGTTATGTTAGTAGAGCCAATGTTCCTTTTTATACGGGCTGTCATTAGGGATAAGCTAAGGATTTTGTGATCGCTGCCGAGTGTTTCTTCTAGATTGGTCCAGGTGCAATGTCTCATGTTTTTGGTGAAAGCTAGGTCTGGGCAGGTGTCTCTGCTTACACTGTTTCCTATTCTAGTGGGGGACATGGTGTCCGTCATAAGACAGAGATCCAGCTGCTCAGCCGCTTCCAACAAATTGGTTCCCTTCGGGGTGTCCTTGTGGTAGCCCCATGCCGTATGTACAGCGTTTAGGTCCCCCATAATAATAAGGGGGTTCGTTCCCGCTATGCGTGTGCATTCCAGTAAAAGTGGCTTGAAATCTTCCTGCGTGTTGCTTGGAGGACTGTAAAGTTTTAGGACAAACACACTCTGCTTTCTTCTTTTTTGAGAGATGACCTCGATGAGAACTTGATTAATTTCACTGAAGGGAAGGTCGTGCGGTATGACTTAGTGTGGGGGCCACTAGTGTAGCTATCCATCCATTCACCAAACCAAGGCAGCTATCCATTCATACCACCATTTTTAGCTATGCTTAGGATGTGTACTTAATCATGCATCCCTGAACATGTCATAGAATGTGGTGATGGCTTGCAGAAGGGCACTGCAGTGTGCTTGCTGGTAGATGATTTAGTGTGTTCCTCGTTTGTGCTGTGGGGTGTAGGTGAGCAGCAGGTAGGCTCCAGGCATCGGCCAGTCTGAAGTGCTCAGGTAACTGGGTATATAAAGAGAGAAAAACCGACAAGTGAGATTGAGCACAGAACTCCTTTCCTGGTAATGAAAAGAGACACAGCTATACCCAGGTAGCACAGAATGTGGGGCCCCAGTAGGTCCGATGTAGGCAAGTGGGGCTGGGGCAACCATCATAAAACCTGCATCGGTCCCCGATGGGGCAAATGTGGGCAAGCCCCATTTGGGCTTGCCCCTGCTCCTCCTGCATGGGTCCCATAGCGGCGTTTCTTGGGCTAATGCAGAGAACATTCTTGCATCCAGACCACAAGGGTCCCTTGCCGGATATTTGAGGGCAATCCAACCTAAATGTGGGCTTTTTATGGGAAAGCCCTCATAGATCCGAAGTGAGGCCGCCCCCATTAAATCTTTGTGGGACCAACATCGGCCGTAGTGGGGCAAGAAAACGCACATACCCACATGCTGCCCAAATCGGCCCCTTGTAGGTTACTTGAGGGCAGGTGAAATATGAATAAGGGCTCAATTTTGGCAAGCCCTCGTGAGGCCCAAATGAGGCAGCCTTAGCTAAACCGCTTTAGGTCCCACATAGGCTGTAATAGGGCTGGAAGGCGGGCGTGCCCGCATGGTACCAAAATCGGTCCTTTGTGGGAGCTTTGAAGGCCCGTGCAACAGCAGGTGGGCTCTAGGTTCAAAAACAACGTCCAGCCCAATTGGGGCTGCCCACATAAAACTGCTTTATATCCTACATGGGCCGTAGTGGGGCTGGAAGGTGGGAGGGCCCGCATGATACCAAAATTGGTCCCTTGTGGGGAATTTGAAGGCACGTGCAATAGCAAGTGGGCTTTAGGTTCAAAACCAACACCCAGCCCAATTGGGGCTGCCCACACAAAACCGCTGTAGGTCCCACATCGGCCGTAATGGGGCTAGAAGGCGGGCGTGCAATTGCGTAATCATTGTTTCCAACTTTTATTTGCATTAGATGTTGCCCTAAATTACTGTTATAGATGATTTGTATAACAGTTGTGGCCATGTTTAGTCGATAGAAATTTACATGGCTTTAGTTCTTGCGCTCGTGCAAATTGCGCTACATATACTAAAACAAACTGATTGCTAACTCTTGCCTCTTATGTGGTTGCTTTGGACAGCCTGCCACTCGCAGTACAATATTACTGTTCAGAACACACATCTACATAGCCTTAAATATATGTACATGAAGTCATTTCGGCTAGATGAATGTTATGAATTATTGTAAAAATTAATATTGTGGCTGTTTAGAAAGTGAAGACATGTATAAAGTAATTACTTAATTATGTGCCTAAATATTGATTGGGAAAACTTGGACTAGGGCTTTCCATCAATTTCCTACGTCGGACCCCTATGAGAATAATGTGGGCAAGCCCAAGTGTGGCTAGCGCTATAGAACCCGCATTGGTCCTATGTCATTTTCTGAGGGGCTAACTGAAATAAAAAAAAATGTTCCTCCAAAGCGGCTGCCCAAATCGGTCCAAAGTAGGACCATCGCGGGGAGTTGGCGGGATGTGCCCTTTTAACAATGCCGGAAAAATGTGGGCAGCCCCGCAAGGGCTGCCTGCATCAGCCCCTAGTGGGGCCAATTGGGGCTTTGTCGACAGCCCGCTTCGGGCCTACGTCGGCCCCTCTTGCAGCACCCACACTGAGCCCACCGGGGCTGTCCTGCATTGCCTACATCGGGCCCACCGGGGCCCACCCTTCATAGCCCACTTTGTGCTACCTGGGTATATTCAGTAGCTACAATCATAAGGATTCTGGGCAAACAGCTTTAAGACGAATGCTCAAAGCATAATTAAGAAAGTACAGGATTTCAACCTCAATGCAATGTACTGTGACAAAAGTGACCAGCCTGCATGGTGTGCTTCTCGTTTGTATAGGAGAGCCTTTCCAGTTTCCCTAAAGATAATAAGGTCATGAGTCAAAAGGGCCTATTTTTTCTCCACGAGTCTGAGGTGCACCTACTTTAAAGGTACAGAATAGATAAGAAAATTAGTGCTTAAAAGAAGTAGGAATGTTTCTGTTATGTGTAAAATGAAAACATGTGAAACATTTTCCCAATTGTGGCATGTTTGAACAGAGTATATTCCTTCAAAACTCAAAGAAAAACCACCTCATCAGCCCATAAGTTACTCTTGGAGGGGATGGAAAAAAAATAGTTCAAGAGAACATATTGCATTATTCTATTTCCAACAATGTTATCAAAGGTGAAACATGCAGCTTCTCAAGCATTATTGCAAGTGTTTGAATGGAGGTGCATAAGTAGCGAACACAATGCCCTTTGCTAAAATTTTACCCTTATGTCAAGACTGAGACCTGTACTGTGAGGAGATTGCATATGTAACTACATCATTATGAGCAATTGTCTGATTGTTACATAAGCAGTATGCCGCGGTACAAGCCATTTGTGGGAGCAAGCAGCAGCTTAAAGTGACACCCATATGAATGCATAATCACAACTGTTTTGAAATTTCCAACCTTCAGATTGCAACTATGGCAAGTTTCTTCATTTAGCATAGCTAAGTGCATTCGAGAGCAAAAACAAAAAGGCGTGTATGATGTCATTTCAAAGCGAATATCTTTAAATCACTCCAACATGACCTTGTCGGATGTTCCACACGTCCCCATTCTGTTTAGCTTTGTTCAAATTTCTCAAGCAACAGAACCTGATTTCTTTATTTAGTATGACTTCTGACTTGCAAAACTAAACAGTAAACTAATAAATAATGTGGGAATGACTGCTCTAGTAAAGCTACGAAGAAACAAATAAATTTACCTAATAGGGGCAAAAAAATCCCAACATGTATTTTATGAATAAACGCCTATTACAAAAGAAAAATAAAGCAAGTATGTCAACAGCAAAACGACACAGCAAGGAACTGGGGATGCGAAGGCCATCGTTGATGCACTGCGAAAAAAAAATACTGAGAACTGTCATTTTCAACTGAATGCCTAAGGCGGTGCTACGAGCGTCTACGCACACTCACGGATAGTGATGCCGCCACACCCTGCGTACGTCACAGATCAGCATTGGCTCGCAATAACGTGATCAGGCATGCTTTTCCTTTATGGCCAAGGTCACAGGGTTAGCTTATGGGCAATGTTTTGAGGAGCAGGGAGCCTATTTGCTGCTTTTGTGCCGTTAGTTTAGGCCGTTCTGCCAATGAGAGAAAAAACAAGAAGTTTCAGCTTTGATAACATGGCTGGAGACAGTACAATGCAACATATTGTCTCATATTCATTTTCGTCATCATCATCATCATCAGCCTGATTATACCCACTGGAGGGCGAAGGCCTCAACCATATTTCTCCACTTAACCCGGTTCTGTGCTAGCTGCATCCACTTGACCCCTGCGAATTTCTTAATTTCATCCGCACACCTAACTTTCTGCCGCCCCCTGCTACGCTTTCCTTCCCTTGGAATCCAGTTTGTTACCCTCAGCGACCATCGGTTATCCTCTCTTCGCACTGCATGTCCTGCCCATGTCCATTTCTTCTTCTTAATTTTTACTAGAATGTCGGCAACTTGAGTTATTTCTCTGACCCACTCGGCACGCTTTCTATCTCTTAATGTTACCCCTACCATTTTTCTTTCCATAGCCCTCTGGGTTGTCCTCAACTTAAGTAGAACTCTCTTGGTTAGCCTCCACGTTTCAGCCCCATAGGTGAGTACAGGCAAGATGCAACTGTTGTATACTTTCCTCTTGAGCGATACCGGTGAGCTGCTAGTCATAATCTGCGAGTGCTTGCCAAATGCGCTCCATCGCAATCGTATTCTTCTTGTTATTTCCTTTTCGTGGTCCGGATCTGCGGTTACTACCTGTCCTAAGTAGACATATACGCCTACTACTTCCAGTATTTCGCTACCTAATGTAAACTGCTGTTCCTTCCCGAGGCTGTTGAAGATTACCTTAGTCTTCTGCATATTGATTTTCAAGCCTACCTTTCTACTTTTCCTGTCTAGGTCATCAATCATTATTTGCAGTTCATCCCCCGAGTTGCTTAGCAAGGCAATGTCATTAGCATATCGCAGATTACTGAGGTATTCTCCATCTACCCCTATCCCTAACTGCTCCCACTCCAAGTCTCTGAACACTTCCTCTAAACTAGCTGTGAATAGTACTGGGGAGATTGTGTCTCCTTGCCTAACACCTTTCTTTATGGGAATTTTGTTACTTTCTTTATGCAGAACTATGGTTGCTGTGCAGCCACTATATATATCTTCCAGCACTTTCACGTACGGCTCGTCTACCCCCTGATTTCACAATGCCTGCACCACCGCCGAGGTTTCAACTGAGACAAATGTTTTTTCGTAATCAATGAATGCTATGGATAAGGGCTGGTTATATTCCGAGCATTTTTCTATCACCTGATTGATGGTATGGATATGATCGATAGTAGAGTACCATTTCCGAAACCCTGCTTGATCCTTTGCTTGATTGCAGTCTAAGGTTGTCCTGATTCTATTAGCGATTACCTTAGTAAATACCTTATACGTAACAGACAGTAAGCTGATTGGTCTGTAATTTTTAAGGTCCTTAGAGTCGCCTTTCTTGTGAATGAGGATAATGTTTGCATTCTTCCATGGTTCCGGTACCGTCGATGACACCAGGCACTGCGTATACAGGGTGGCCAGGTTTTCTAGCACGATATCCCCCCATCCTTCAGCGAATCTGTAGTTATCTGATCCTCTCCAGCTGATTTCCCCATTTTCATAGCTTCTAGTGCTTTCTTGACCTCGTCCTTCGTCACTGGTGGAACGTCTGACTGTTTTTCCCTACCGCCAATCTCATTACGGTCCTGACTACTTTGGCTACTGTAGAGATCTGTATAGAACTCCTCGGCTACTTTGACTATCTTTTCCATATTAGTGATGACGTTGCCCGCCTTGTACCTTATCGCATACATCTGGTTTTTGCCTATGCCCAATTTCTTCTTTACCGCTTTAAGGCTTCCCCCGTTCTTTACAGCATGCTCAATTTTCTCCATGTTATACTTCCTTATATCGGCCACCTTGCGCTTATTGATTAGCTTTGATATCTCGGCCTATTCGATCTGGTCTGTTGGATTGGAGGCTTTCATACTCTGGCGTTTCTTAATCAAATCTTTCGACTCCTTAGACAGCATACCGGTATCCTCTCTGACTATCCTACCGCCTACCTCTACCGCGCACTCAGTAATGATATCTCTGAAATTATTGTTCCTTGCCTCTAGGGTAATGTCGCCATCCTCAGTTAGAGCCGAAAACCTATTCTGTAGCGAGATCCGGAACTCTTCTGCCCTCCCCCTCACCGCTAATTCGTTGATGGGTTTCTTTCTTACTAATCTGTTGCGTTCCTTCTTCAGATTTAGGCTTATTCGGGACCTCACCATCCTGTGGTCACTGCATCGCACTTTCCCGATTACCTCTACATCTTGCATAATGGTGGGGGTTGAACACATTATGAAGTCGATTTCATTTTTAGTCTTTCCGTTAGGACTTTTCCATGTCCATTTCCGGTTCTTCCGTTTGCTGAAGAAGGTATTCATGATTCGTAAGTTATTGCGCTCTGCAAACTCAACTAGTAACTCCCCCCTGCTATTCCTAGAACCAATGTCGTAGTCACCTACTGCCTTGTCTCCTGCCTGTTTTTTCCCTACCTTGGCATTGAAATCGCCCATTAGTACAGTATACTGCGTCTTTACTTTTCGCATTGCCGATTCTACATCTTCATAGAAGCTTTCAACTGCCTGGTCATCATAACTACATGTATGTGCATAGGCCTGTACAACCTTCAGTTTATACCGCTTTTTAAGCCTAATTATGATGCCTGCAGCCCATCATTTTCATCGCCTCCTATAAGCTTGATTCTTAAATTATAAGAAAAATTAGGAACGGTGTTTCTTCCTTTAATTACTGAATAAGACTACTATGCTTGAATGCAGCAAATTTGGGACCGTGTTTAATGTGTCGCATTCCATATATGAAAAAAAAAAATGTAAACATTTTACCATCTAAGCGGTTGTATATTCTGCAATTCTTGTGTAGGTTTGCCTTACAGCCGCAGTGAAAAATAATTAAAACAGCCTCCTTTCAGATTTGTAGCACCTCTTAATTTTTTTTCTAAGTCGTGACTTTCGCACGCAATCAGAAATATGATTAACATTCTACACTTTCTCTTCTTTTTACTCTGAGCACATAAAAATGTTTATCAGGGCCTGCATATCTCAATCCTAGGTGATATAAAAGTTGCAAAAAATGTGCATGCAGAGAAGAACTGCTTATGCCATGATGTCGGTCAAACTTTTTTCTTCCGAAATACTAGCAATAGCACAAAACTAATTTCACTGCTGGTGTATTGAGAAATGTGTGTACAATGTGTAAGGCAACCAACGAACTCTAAACAAATAAAGGCCTTTAAAATCAAATTACCTCGAACCATAGCGGACATAACATTAAGGAAGGTAAAATGACTTTTTCATTTCTCGTTTGAAACTGTTTACTACTGCATCATTTCAACGCTTCCATGAAAAGCCACGACACAAAGTACCAAAGAATGCAACAGCCCACTGAAAGCTCATTTCTGCCTCTGTTGTGAACACTAAGATACATATAATTCATCAAAAGTACAAGACTATGTAGTAATGAAACCAATTATTTTTGACATGCACATTTTACTACATGTGGTCACTCAAATAATTATTTCTAATCGTCATTCTACTACAGTAGTACTACAGGAGTTTGTACCTTGGCGTCAGCCATGATTCAGATTATTTTTGTTGAAGCATACAAGCACCAAAACTAAATGCAGCGACCACTGTGAGATATGCGCCACAGCAACAACCTGTTTCTCGCGCGCTGGTTGTACTCATCGTATTGATGCACTCACCGTTAGAAGAAAATAGGTGATTGAAAACTCGTTCGAGGTGCTGATCACAATCGCGAAGCCGATCGTGCATCTAATACACTGCAGCTACAACTATATCTAGAAATATACACCATAACATTATACAGTATTCTGCAACTTTATCGGAACCGGTCGAGGCGGCCAAATATTCCATGACGGTTCCGATAAAGTTTCAGAACAGTACTTATATCGTACAACGGCTTCGCGTTAGGGACGAGCGTTCAGGTCAAAAGCGTCGGCTTTTGACCTGAACGGCGCGGCAGGAAGAGACGAAGACAGAGAACACATACGGACAAGCGCCAAATCTTTCTGCCACGCCGTTCATATCAAGTATGTCTGACTAACTCGCCCAAACGTTCACGCTTCTTGTTCCGAAGAGTGACTGGCTTGCCCTCACAATAAAGCAGGCTGGGTCGAGTTCGTAGCTTGTATTAAGAAGGAATTTTGAGACCACACGCAACAGTATTAACAACGCGTACTTCATTCAATAGCAATATTAAATAAAAATAATTTCAAGCAGTGTACTCACATTTACAAACAATTACGCCAGTCCATTTCCTTCTTCCGTGTTGATGCCGGCGTTGCCACGGCGCGGTGCAAGCGGTGTGCGTCACAGAACCTATTTATCACTACATCCCGTACTTCAGAACGTCTATCAAAGTGCACATGTCAAAAATCAATTCTGCGGCCCATTCCAAGAACCACAGAAAAAAAAGCAGCACAGCGTGAGGAAATAGCGTTCACAATCACACCGCATGACAACAAAGGCAGCATGGCGCTATGGCGCCGTCGCAACTTTTTGCCGCTGGCGGCTTCGGATCGGATCGGATTGACTTATCGGTGGCTTTTCTGGCTTCTTTTTTCTGCCGGTTACTTCCTAGAGGGACTTTCGGTTTCGAAAGGCAGTTTGGCTGGTTTGGCGATAAATGTTTTTTTTTTTTTTGAAAGGCAGCGTACAGTCTCGTCTAGGGCCATAATTAAGCACAAAGCTGGCGGGCTGAGGTAATAAAAACCAATGCCGCTGGGTCCCAGCGCACGTGGCATACCTGATTATGGGCCCAGTATGACGCTGGAGACAGTTCGTACTGGGACGCGGCATACTGTCACGCGCGGCACTGGTCGCTCAAAGAGAAAAAAAAAACGCCTCAGATAAAAAGTACGCGCTAAAAAGTAACGATGCACCTCAACTACATTTAAAAAAGCTAAAAAAAGAAATAATAAAAGCTAGGCAAAAAAAAAAACTGCAGCACTAGCGTGCTTCGAACTCGGCACCTCTTCCTCCGTAGCATACTACGCTTACCACTCGGCCATGCCGGATTTTTCTTTTTATTAACACCGGAAACTGAGTCTGCTGAAAACTTTTTTGCTTGTTATGCCATGATCGCATTTGTAAGATTTGGACCATGTTTCGAAGCATGTTTTGAAATGTACAGGCCCCATTGCTGCCGCTCTAACAATTACAACTTCTTCGCCATTGAAACTTGCTGCCTGCTCCCACGACTTGCAAAAAATGTTCTGGATACTATGCGCACTATTTTGGGCCCTGGAATGATTTTAACATGTCGAGTTTGGCATAGCAAATTCACCAGCGCCGGACCTTCGGTGGTGTTCTGCTACCCTGGGCGTAATTTTCGCTGAACACGGAGCTGTGGCACAAACCTTCAAGGATGAAAGTACGACCAAGCTTCAATACCGGCAAGCGCGGCAGCGACGACACTATTTTCCTTGTAACTAAATCTTTTTCGTACGTAAATATTTTGCGGAACGATGCGATGACCGAGGGCTCGGCTAATCTATACGCAGAGCAAGGAGCTCAAAAGCTTGAGAAACACGCAAAATATCATGCATTACAAGCGCTGTAGTGTATTTTTTTTTTCACTCATGGGGCCATCACTTGGTAAACTACTCTCTTCCTTGTCTCCTTTTGAGTGATTACTTTGTAAACATAGCATGTGTGAGAGGAAATGTAAACGCACATTCCTGTCAAATGATCAATTTAATGCTTAGTTTTGAATTCAATCATTTCAGGGCACCTTCCTGTCCAGTAGTAATGTCAGGGCATGTAGCATTCATTAAACTATTTTAAAATTATGTTGTTCCTCATTAATTGTGTTTACGTCCTCCAAAATCATCAAGCAGTAATAGTAATGCACATGTAGTGATTGTTGCACTGCGTTTCAAGTTGCACTGCGTTTACATTTGCACTGTGTTTCAAGTTGAAACACACTGTGTTCTCTCAATGGGTGGTCGCAATGACCGAGAAAATACAAATCATACTTTCCGTTGACTTTTCGCATTCTGTGCTTACACCCCTTACAAAAATGGTCGTCAACAGTCTTTAGAATTTGTATTAACACCTTATTGACTCTATCAATATTGTACGTGCTTTTAATCTCTATGGAGATGTGTAAATACGAAGTTCATACACGGTTACTTTTGTGTACTTAGATCAGTTCATATAAAGTTAGTACATAGCAAGTTGTTAGGCGAATATACTTCTCTGTATATACGCCTGTCAATATACAGCAGGGGCGTAACCAGGGCTCTGTTTCGAGGTCAAGACTCCTTTTTTTGGCCTTTTTTGCAATTTTTTTATCGATGCCGTATAACGCCCTCGACAATTATGTCTGGTTATACCACTCATACACAGCTATTGCAATATATCGAAGCAATTTGGCATGTCAGAAAAAATGTTCAGATCGAAAGTATATAGTCCCAATTAACTGACCGAGTGCATGCTGTTCATTGCAAATCATATTTGAATTACTTTTTTTAATTTTTATTATTAGTAACATCTGTTAAAAAAAGAAATGAAAAAAGACAATTGATACGACCAATTTGCAAGAACCATTGATAAAAACGTATAAGTTTATATTTTGAAAAATTTAACTGGTTACAATTTCACTCTTTCTTCATCGCGCATTTCTTCGTCAAGCGTCCGCTCTTGTTGAGGACGCACTGAGTCCTGTTATCGAGCTCGCTCGCACCATTCAAGACTAAAACATCACAAATGGAAGGTAAACGCGGACAGCACGGCGTCAGCCACCGCGCCGCCAACTTTACGATGGCGAATGTGCGCTGTGTGGTGTTGGGTTACATCGTGCGATGCTCTCCAAGAGGCGCACGCCCTGGACGCTCGGATCCACGTAGCCCAGAAACTGTATGGGCGAGACGTTAGCATTATTTGATGGTATACACACAACTATTGAGTATATGCACATGTTCAGTAAAATACCGAACGAGCTCCCCCCCCTCCGCCCCCTTCCCTTTTCACGCGCCGAAATTACTGGAAAATGGAGAGTGCTTTTCCCTGACGAGGACAAAACTTTCACCAGAAAAAAAAATGAACTTCTCTTTTTTTTTTCTTTTATAACGACACGATCGGAATTAGAACTGTGCGCCCAGACGCCGTCGAGCCACCCCACTGTTCACGCTAATAATAATAATTGCCCACCACTTACGGAAACAAATCGGCGTCCGCGTCGCCGACATTTTCTAGCGCCGTGCTCAATATGTTAGCAATTGTCTTATTCACTTCTGCGCCACAGCTCCCGGCAAGGCAGCGGCCATACTGTTCGTGACCGCGCGCATCGTATGTTTCGCTCGCGGAGGTTATCCGAGACCACACAGCAGCCTTTGGGCATGTGCGTCAACCCAGCGAGTGCTCTACAGGTTCTAATTTTGTTTGTTATGTTTTTGCTGGAGGTGGTGTCTGGGTGAGGTGCGTGCAAAGGGCAAGGGTAGAGAAGGGAGGCGCGCTAATGGTAAGAGAAGAGAGCGGAAGAGGGAAGGCGCTGAGAAGGGGGCGGTGCGGGCGAACTAGCACACATAACAGCATAGAATGCGCCCGCAGAAACACGCATATTCGCTCTCTGCCTTCGCATCGCGCTCATTCAGCCTGGTGAACTATATCACCGCGCAACCTGCGGTCCGCAGCACTGACCTTGCTCTGCGCATAAATTACAATTAACAGCAATTAACATGCAAAACCACGGAATATGAACCAGCTGTAGCTGAAAATATTCGTCCTTCCGTGTGTTGTGATCCATTAAAAACGTTATGCTAGTTCTAGCTGCAGCCACCCTCTCGAGAGGGTGGTTGCAAGGTGTCTCAAATCCAATGCGCGGGGAGGATGCAAGGAGGCGCTTCACCATCGGAGCGCGCGCCTTCGAGCTGGAGGAGTGGGAGCGTCTAGCCGTCCTGCGAGCAAAGCACACAGCAGCACGCACGCACGCATTCTTCACCCCCCCCCTCCCCCTTGAAGTGCGGAAGGTGTGAAAGGAGAAGCGGGCAGGCTTGCCAACGTAGACAGCATGGTATCAAACCTGTGACGGCTTGGAGCTGCCCTCGGCAAATCACAGAGCAGACGTTGCACGCTTTCTTCCTTTAGTTTATTTTTTAAAAGTTTGATAGCTGCCGACCGAACCAAGGATCGGCAGCTAGGTAGCGCTGGCGATTTGACTGCTACGTTAACATTTACGCGCCCTTCAATCAATCAATCAATCAATCAAATTATCACTCAATCAATCAACCTTATTTTCAAATCCGAGGACGGGGAATGGGGGGGGGGCTCCTCAGCGAGAAAGCAGTTGCACACTGCTTGAGAGTTTACATGGAACACATTACAGGCATAAACATTGCAGGCATTACAGAGATGAACAGCATCAAAAGTAAAAAAAAAGTAAAATAGATATGTGTTTACCGAATAACAGCGCAATTTGATGGTAAAACCGCAGTGATGTCATCAATAGAGCGAAAAGGATGGCTTCAAAGTTTCACAAGATATTCACGAAGCTGTCTCAGAGTAAACGTAACCAAATCAGCAATCAGTTTTTCGTGTTTAATTAGCATAAATGGATAATGCTCTCAGTCTTGAGAGCTATATCTTTTCCGCCGCTGTAGATCTGCATGTGTGTGAGCGGGCGTGTGTGCAAATAACTTATGCGCAGGTACTCAATATGTGTGGCCCCGCATACGGTCAGAACTCAAGTTTTCATTACAATGAGGAAAGCAAACACACGATCCATGCAGCGCGCTGTGAAGAAGCGGGCTCGCCACTCCGAGTCTCTGCGTCGCCTCGAATACCAGCCACCCCACAAAACCACCGGAAGAAAAAGAACGAAAGCAAAAGATTGCGAACGCACAGAACCGGGGCTCGCTGCGCATTCCACGCTTCCCGCCTTGCGTCTGAGCAGCGCGGCAGCGCGACTAAAAAAAAAAAAAAAAAACGAACTCCACGATACACGCGTGAGCGGACGCCGAGACTACGGCTTGGCTACGGCGCCCATGTGTCACGTGATTGCTCTCAGAATGCCTGCAAAAATAGAGGCATGCGTCACGTGATTGTGTCACGTGATTGTGCAGCGACCCAGACGACCTGCAAAAAAACTTCTCGGGGAAGCGGCGTCTGGCGACGTCGAGCACGGAAAAAAATACTTCTTTCTGCCAGAAATCTTCAATGTAAGTTGCCAAACGTTTTCATTCCTTTTTTATAAACCCTTTGCGCATACTCACGGAAAATTTTATGTTTCTGAACTGAGCAGTTTTTAACTTACTCGCGTTTACCCATTTTTTAATTTGCTGCACACAGCACGACCAATTTGCTAGGAAGATTTTTCATCGTTTAGCCTTTTTAGCACCTAGTTAAGTTCTAAAAAGTGATCCTCGATGGTCCGCGGCCTCTTTCCGATCATTTTGCAACAGAGTTCAGATAGTTAAGGCGTTTGTTTTTGCGGAGTTATTACCAATTATTCAAACGTAAACAACCGCTTTGCCTCGCAGCCATAACTGTCAGCTTCAAATATTGAGAGAGGCCTTGTACTGCGTGAAAGCGATGTAGACGCTATTTTTATCTTCCATCAGATGTGTGCGATCGCTCGCTACCTATCTTTTTTATTTATAGGGTTTCTTTGCTGAGCTATTTGCACATAGAGCCGGTAATTCGAGGTTGATTGGAATAGTCCATAAGCAACGACTTTTGCGCGTAAAATTATACTGTATTTTAAGCTTTCCTTTCGAATAGGCACAGATTGGGGGGGGGGGGGGTGATATATCATTTTATTCATAACAATTCGCAGACTCCAACACAGTAATAGTTATATTTGTATCCTCAGTAGGTCGGTACGTATTGTTTATTTAAGTCCCAACGGTTTTCTTTTTTTTTTTTTTACGGAGGCGTGGCAAGTTATGTGGGTCAAACTAACAATTGGCTGCGAGGTAAGTGGTTAGAGCTTTCAAACTTAGTCTTCTGTTTTGTTTAATTTCTAAGAACCTTTAAGCTTCACAGAGAAACAGCATATTTTGAAAAGTGAATTTCAACTATGGAAGTTCTTCGTTTATTAATGTTTGACATTGCTGACAAGGGTCAGAATTGAAACAGATGATAGGATCGAGTTTTTTGGTAACTTATGGCATGTGACCTAGAGCTGCTAGGAATTCATTTTCTAGCTTTTCTTTAGGAGTATAGGGAAAGTAATGGTATGTTATGGATTTGAGAAGCATGGATTTCACGAAGTCTTTCTTTTACTGCGTTTACGGCTTGTTTGACAATAATGCTTGCAGTACAGCTGATGCAATTGTATTGTCAAACTGCTTTTGCAGCAGATTTCATCGGCCATCTAGGGAGTGCTGCCTGAATATGAAGCAGACAGCTTCATGAATCTGTTGAGGCAGTTTATTCTATCAGCCATGGATGCCCTGCCCTAAAGCATCCTTCCTTTAAAGGAGACATTAAAATGGTAGGTATCACATGCTGATGTTTTTTTCATTCATGTGTTTGCTTTATAACTGTAAAATTTTTACTGGTTCATGCTTTCTTGCATTTATTGTTTTCTTTTGAGAGTATAAAGGGCGGATGTGTAACAGGCTTCATTAAAGCAAAGCTTAAAACCAGCTCGGTGTTGTTATATGATTCTTGCTGTGTTTTTAGCGCAAGACTGACGTGTTGGTGATTCTTGCTCGTAGTCTGCACTAAAGAACATTTTTCGTGGCCTCTTCAGAGCTTTAAAACAGAAGATATACTTAGCTGTTTTATTGCAGTAGTACCTACTATTTCTAGTTGAGGCAAAATTGAGTAAACCTGTGTTTTAATAGCTCAGTGACAAACATAGTTTCATAATATAGCTGACTGCACTGTGCATATGTGTGCATGTTCATGCTGACATTCAGTTACTGTTTATTTAGACTGCCTCAGCATATGTACACATACAGTGATGCTTCACTTGAACAAAGTTCAAGGGACCTTAGGAAAAAGTTTGTTGAAATGAAAGTTTATTGGACTGAAATAAATGCGTGGAAGATTGTTTCGATTAGCTTCAAGAAATATTCAATTCAGTCGTTCAGTCGTGTCCGACTCTTCATGACCCTATGGACAATATCACGCCACGCTTTCCGGTCTCTCACTATCTTCCTAACATCACATAACTTCATGTGCAGTGCCTCGGGGATGCCATCTAACCATTGCGTTCGCTGCCTACCCCTTCTCCGGCGACCCTCAACTTTTCTCCAGCGACTCCTCTCTTCTCATCAGATGACCAAAGTAGCTGAGCTTTAACTTTAGATTTTGACCCTCCAATGATCAGTCAGGGTTTATGGTCGATAATATCGACTGATCTGGTCTTCTGGCAGTCCAAGGAACTCTCAAGAGTCTTCGCCAGCACCACAATTCAAACGCGTCAATTCTTCGGCGGTCAGCCTTTTTCACAGTCCAATTTTCGCATCCATACATCTCAACTGGAAAGACCATAGCACGAGTTATACGGATCTTGGTTGGCAGACTAATGTCTCTGCTCTTTACTAGGCGGTCAAGGCTAACCATTGCTCTCTTTCCCAGAAGCAGGCGTCTCCTAATTTCATGGCTGCAGTCTCCTTCCGAGGTAATCTTGGAGCCCAAGAGAAAATCTGTCACAGATTTTTAGGTTGTTCAAATCTTATCTGGGCCCATTTATTTGTCATTGCGCTGATTTGCAAGTGAAGAATGCGTAACCTTTTGCAGCACTTTTGAAAGGACAACAGTGGTTTTGAACTCGATTACTGTGCAAGCTCCTGAGAATGTTGCCTATCACAACGGCCTGCTGAGGAGAAAAGGCTTTCATTTTCTCCAAGCAGATCATGGTTAACCAAAATGCATACATTCGCAATTCTTGGAGCTAAAGGGCCTAGTAGGGCTGAAGATCTGGCTTTGACTGGCTATGACTGTACAGCTAATTAAGCGTGCAAAGACAGCTATGGATTCATTTGGTCACAAGCTAGTTTAGACAGCCAATTCACTTTAATGCTAAATAACGGCCACTTTTCTTCACGCGATAATGAAGAGTGGTTCTTAACATAAAAATATGCTACGAAGAGTGCGTACTGTGCTTTTTTAAGCGCTCAGTATGACTGTGAAGACACAGGATAGCACCGCGGAAAATGTTTCTTGAACTGAAATGAGCAATAACTGAAGTTTGTTAAAATGAAATGTGTTTGCATAGTGTTCAATAGAGCTTCAGTGGTGGGATTTAATAAAGTTCGTACAACTGAATACATCGTCGAAGTGACGTTCGTTCAAGTGGTATTCTGTTTTTCTGTGACTATATCAGAACATTTACTTTGCTCAAAGCAACATATACACAAATATTTACTTTCTTCCTAGTCGCCAAGATTTGCAATTAACTTCCGAACTCATTTTATTCACAACCTAAATAAATGCATCGTTAACCCTACAGCCAAATAGTTACTAGCAATAACAAAAGTAATATGTTGATATTTATCTGTTGGAGAACATTTTTTGTTTAATTGTTTTGTGTGTTTTTGAGTTCTGCAAACATGAGGGGGCTTGTTACAGAAGGGGTGGGCTGCAAGACGAAGGGAAGTATCAGTGTGGCGGCCCTTTTGTGTTTAGCAAATAATAATGCATCCTAACATGTAAAATGAATGCCTTTACAGCCTGCTAAAAATCTTTTTTTAAATTGCATGTTTGGGTTCTGCCTGGATAAACAAGGATGGCAGAGATCTTTCTGCCATGGGCTGTGAACTGTATTTTGTGCAGAAAGCCAGAGGCTGTCGAACATGTGTTTATAGATTGTCGTGATTGGGTTTTTTGGGGGCAATATCCTACAGTGAACTTTGCTCAAAGATGTCCTTTTAAACCCCCATGGAATTTGGTTCTCAGGTGTTGAAAATTACAACAGTGTTCTGTAAGATATGATAAGGCTATTAAGCTTGCATAGCGCATGGAAGCGCCGAATGGCTGTTTGCCATGCTGATCTTTAGTATCAGACCTATCCAAGAGCATAATGAGGGTTTTGTCCAACAGATGATGTTTTGAAAGCTCAGCCATGTGTACCTGTGTTTATCAATGTATTTGAAAAAGTGATCAGTTTGAATGCGATAATTAGAGGTATTGTATCAAAACTAGCTCTCGGCCAGCCTGTAGTGTTTGTGAAAAGGCAACAGTGACAAGAAGGGTGTTTTGCTAGAGCTTTTAAGGCTCTTAAATCTGTGCAGCTCTGCTTTAGTACATGCATTGTCTCCTGTACATGGCTAGTTAAATGATTTCTGTTCATTTTATTACAAAAAGTCGTTCTAAATCTTTAGATAAGCTTGCTCACCTCTATTGTTTGTTTGCATTGTGTTCACGCATGCTATAGCTGGAAATGATGCAGTATTAGTTACAAGTAAATAAATAAAAAGAGCAGCAACTACATTTCCTTCGTCCGCACATTTTTAAGAGAAACATACATGGGCTCATTAGATTTTAGTGTTGTTTGCAACTGTGTTTGATAGTGAAAGATCTTCCTGTTATTGCATAGAAATCTTTCAGGAACTTCTGAAATAGTTTGATACCTGGTGGTGTGGAGGTTGACTTCCCAGACAGTAATGTATTCCTATAGTACCGTATGCATGCACAATAGATACACGTAACCCCTTGCATATATCACTGAATCTTCCACTCTAGAAGAGAATTTTGTGCAGAAGCATTTTACTGTAGTTTGCCTCTGTGGAGCATTGTATTTCTAATTCTGTGCTGCTCTTATGCTGTTACTCAGCAACATATGAAGTATTCCTTGTTTCTGTTACTTGTGCATTTGACTTTTCCTTTTTTATTATTCAAAATAACTTTCTTCCTGCTGTTCTGACTAGTGTTCTCGTATGCATATGCAGTCCTCTTGATGCTTTATTGAGCCATATCTGGAGACTCCCTGTTGCCGTGCTCTGTGCCGACAAGTAAAAACTAGGCAACCTGACTTCCGGGACAAGTAGCAGTGGGACGTAGCTGCATGGTTTCTTCAGCATCCATGTGGATTTCTTATAAAAGACAGGTATTTCTTCTATATTTGACTTTCATATGTGATCAAGATTTTACCTTGGTGACAAGCTCTTGAAGGAAAGGATGGACATGAATGGCACTTTCTTGATTTCTTACTCTCGGGAATACACTATTACGACTTGTTAACTGCATATGTAGCAAAAATTATGTGCGACTGCATATTCCAGCAGTAAGCTGCATGATTTTTTAAGGATGAAATAATTTAGCTCCTATTGTCGGTAGCCTACTATTGACGAGCCAAAGCAGGCAATACTAGGTAATAAAAAGTGATTATGCGGGGCCGGGTGGGTTTTAATGAGACAAGCTCTCCACGTTTTAAGCCTTTGTACAGGGCTAGCGTGTCTCCTTGAATGTGTCTGGGACACATGCAAGTCTTGTATCCTCAAAAGGACCTTGTCTAAATTTAAATAAAAGTAGCGCCAACCTATTTTGAGTACGACCAGTTCAGCAGTAAGCCCAGAATTGAAGCAAAAAGGCATTCATGTCCTGTGCGATGTCAGTGCACGTTAAAGATCCCCAGCTCGTCGAACGCTCTGAAGTCCTCCCCTACAGCATCTCTCATAGCCCTACAGCATCTCTCTTCCCAAAACGAAGCGAGCCATGTTTGGGAAGAAAACTGCTCCGGTGAGAAATACGGCCAAACCTGTTGTGGTATCGTATATGCATAAGGTTGCGCACCACGTGAAGAAAGGGGCGAACAGACATGGCGTGCCGGTGGTGTTCTCCGCTCCGAAGAAGATGGCGGAGCTTTGCTTACGCATTTCGCGTGTTGGAAAACCGAGCGGTTGTGAGAAAAAACATTCTAAGCGGTTTGTCGACTGCTGCATGGGGGTCGTATATGAGATCCCGCTGACCTGTGGGAAGGCCTGCATTGGCCAGACCGGGCGCTGTATTAATGATGGAGCAGGGGATCATTTGCGGGCTTTAAGGAGTGGTGGGACAAATTTGGCAGCGCATTGCGCGAACTGCACTGCGTGCGAGCCGCGACTGGCTGACATTAAGATTCTGGGCAGAGGCCGTGATAAGACAGCGCGTGAGCTTTTGGAGGCATTCCATATCGGGAAAAGGGGAGATAGGTGTGTCAGCGATACGTCGGTGCGGCTCTGGAAGGCAGAGATCAGTGTTCTTGATCGGGTTTTGTGATATTCCTTGATCATGTTTTGTAATATTCCTTATATATTTTTTCTCTGTCTTTATGTGATTGTTACGTACTGCACATGACCCCTTTTCAGCATATATTTGCTGTTATTGCTGCAAATAAACCAGATGTGAGTTAGCGCGTGTCCTGTGTCTTCTTCTCTTGTGTGTGTCTTCCCGTGCGCTTTATCTTCAGTCAAGTTACAATGCACCATCTAGCCCAACTTCAAGTTTTGTTCAACATGTGTATTTGCTTGATGTAGCAAATGGCAAAGGAGAGAGTTTATCTGATGACCAAGCATACTGGCGTGTAAATGTTACTCCTTTGTTTCCTGGGCCCCTATTGTGATAAACTAATGTCGAATGATGTAGAGGATCAAAAGGAATACAACTAAACACAGCAATAGTCTCTATCTCCTGAGGGTGTTTTGCAGTATAGTTTGTACAGAAAGTGGTTGGAAACCTGTTAGCATATTTTGAGAAAAAAGAGGCATATGTGTGAAGAGAGATGTGTGTGATGCTAGCACAAAGCGTGTGAAATTGGCAGAGAAATTTTGAGCATGTATATTTCTTTTCTAGATAACACCATGATAAATTTGATATGGCCGCTACATCAAACACACAATGTCATTGCCATCGGAAACCAAGTGTTTCTGTGTCAAGGGTTTGTGCAATAAATGAAGGTATGAATTTGCATCTGTTTCTTTCACCATTCTCACTTTTCACGAAATATTACACGCATGTGAACAGTGAGTAAATAATACATTATTATTGGACACTTGAAATATAGTTAGCATAAAGCAAGATATTAATACTTTGTATGAACACGATTCTTTAAAATAACGGTGGCCAATTATCGGAACACAGTCGTTACAGTGTCCATATATGCTATCAATAGGCTAATCATAGGAGGTATAAATACGTTCTATGTTAGTATATTCTATTCAATCACGGTGGCCAATTGTCGGAAGGGAGGTCATACATAGGTCATACGTGCTCTAAAGACTTTCTTTTGATGGTCGATAGCTTCTATGATCATATTGTCTAAAGACATCGCATAAAGTGATCATAGACATTTTTGTAAGGGACATTAGCAGTTCACAAAAAAAGCCTTTGATTTTTAAAACAAGAAAAAATAATGTGAAATGTAATTTGAAAATCTGGTTTAAAGCTGTTGCTAAAACACAGAAGGTATTGAATGTCTGTTGAGTTCCTTTGCACTCATTAAGAAAACATTAAGGCCAAACCAGAAACTCAAAACCCATTTTCGTAAGGGAATACTCCTGCAGGAACCGTGCCGCTGCGATGATTCCGCGATTCGGATGCCTCGGGTTGCCGTGAGGCGAGTGAAGTATGCTGTGGTGTTGCGGCATCAGTGTGTCATGAGTCGTGACATACTTGCGGTCGAACAATCGGCATCAGCTACGCACAGAAAGGCTGCGCGAATTTCTGCTGAAGAGCATGGACGGCAGCGGAATATTCGCAGTGGTGCAAACTGGGAGCGGAAAGTTGTATTGCTGTTCATAAGCCCCGATGACCTCTCACGTTCACTTATCAGCGGCTTTTAAATGCAGGAACTAAAACGTTTAAGGACTTGGTCGTAAACAGAAAAATCGACTGAAGGAATCGGCAGCCGGCATTTTTGTCCATGTCTGAGGATAACGCTCGCACTCACAAAGTATCATTTACTGTTAGTTAGTGGCTGTGCTACCCACCTTTTTCGAAAAGCCGCGTTATGACCAGCTACCGTCAGGTAACCAAGTCTGCTTAAGTTTCTAACATATTGTGTCGTCGTGAGCCCAGAGAGCGAGATATAGGGAGACACAAAGAGGAAGAGTCTTTCACACACACACACACACACACACACACACACACACACACACACACACACACACACACACACACACACACACACACACACACACACACACACACACACACACACACACACACGCACACGCACACGCACACACACACACACACACACACACTTAGTGGAAGGGGGTGGTAGAAACGATTATTGAATAATTGGAGCATATACGTATCCGCTGGTCCTTACACCTAGTCGGTTGAATTTTCATGCCTGGCGTGCGAAGGCTCTTGCAAAACGCGAAAGACGTCGGAGAAAGAAAAAACAACAGAAGAACGGAATAGCAGGAAGGTTAATTAGGCGATGCCCAGGCTACCGCACACGTACGGAGGAGTATAAACGGAGAATGAAAGCGAAAAGTGACTGAAGAAATCGTGGTATGAAGCTAGGGCGGCGTCGCGCGAGCGTATTCCTTACTGTCGACACGGTAAAATGCAAATCAATAAAGGGAGATTATTTTCCGGCTGTATTAAAAAAAGCAGTCAACACAAAATGTCCGTTAACTACATAGAGCGTACCATCATAACGGGGTCCGGAGTACTTTTTTTAATGCAAATCGTGAGCCCGCATGCATATTAAAACAAATGTTAATATATGAAACATCACATGTGGCAAGCAAACATGTGCCATGTACATGGAACATACATTCCTTTATTAAAATAGAAGCTGGGAGTATTTTTGCTTGCTTTTCCTGTCGCGGAAAGGCTGTTCAATTCATTAACATTACAGTGAGTGCATGGTGCAAGGCAAAAAAGGCAGCGTTTAGGGCCGACGTTTAAGACAGACTTTGGTGATCCCTCGCTGCCTGTCACTCGAAATTCCTGCACAGCCATCGAACCATATGACCCCTCAGTTTATACTCACAATGAAACGTCATTTTGACGTCATCATTAAATGTTTATGCATGACGTATTTCGAGAAATACAACGTCAGCCAATCAAATTTCAGGAGTCAGCTCTTGTCCGTGGGCAGTTCATTTCAGCCCATTCGTAATACAAGCGTAAGTGCTTCCCTTTCAATCATATGTGCCTCTGATTTGCTTGCGTCTAAGTGCTTTGATTCCAAGCACAAAAACTGGGACAGCGTCCTACCATTTATCACGTACGCTAATACCTCCCCCATGACACTACTTTCATCAGCCCATTCTTTTTGCGTTGCGCTTGTTTCCCACGATACACACTGCACATCATCCTCCCCCTTCTTGCCGGTCCTGAGGAAAATTCCTCCGTCGCGGAGTCACTCTGCCTTGCCGATGAACCCCACTGCCTTGCCCGCCTTAGTATTCTTACATCTCAGGATCGCTCAAAAGCAGACTAAGACGCTCACGGCCGTCACGTCACTTATACACCTGGAGATTTGGTCTTGCTTTGGCGGCTTGTAAAGAAGCGGGGCTTGTCCCAAAAGCTGCTGTGCCACTATGATGGACAATTTGTCGTCCTTTCCCAACTTAGCGCGCTCAGTTACCACATCGCAAGTCTTGTCCCAAAAGCTGCTGTGCCACTATGATGGACAACTTGTCGTCCTTTCCCAACTTAGCGCGCTCAGTTACCACATCGCAAGTCTTGTCCCAAAAGCTTCTGTGCCACTATGATGGACAATTTGTCGTCCTTTCCCAACTTAGCGCGCTCAGTTACCGCATCGCAAGTCTTGTCCCAAAAGCTGCTGTGCCACTATGATGGACAATTTGTCGTCCTTTCCCAACTTAGCGCGCTCAGTTACCGCATCGCAAGTCTTGTCCCAAAAGCTGCTGGGCCACTATGATGGACAATTTGTCGTCCTTTCCCAACTTAGCGCGCTCAGTTACCGCATCGCAAGTCTTGTCCCAAAAGCTGCTGTGCCACTATGATGGACAATTTGTCGTCCTTTCCCAACTTAGCGCGCTCAGTTACCACATCGCAGGTCTAACGATCAGCGGCCGACGTTGCGAGAAAAGTGAAGTCGTCACGTAACTTGTCTGAAGCCCTTCTCATGACGCGACATCGTTTAAATCGCACTGCGGGCTTCTGCTGCGTAGGGGAAAGTGCGACGCCCAGAATGAGATGACGACAAAAAAAAAAGTACGATCGTGAAAAGGGAAGAGGACGAACTATCGGCTTGTGAAGGGGCTCTAGCAAAAGGACTCAAGCTTCCGACGCTTCTCGTACGGGCAATAAAGCTTCGTTCGTAACAATATCGTCCGTTTCCGAAAAAGAGGAACTGCAAGATATGTATTTGTCATCCGTTCTATTGTCATAACCCAAAACCAAGAATAGGATAAAAAATAAATTTTGCAATATCGGCAATACAGAGAAATATGTGAGCTAAAATTAAAAGAAAGGATCTATCAACCGGCAACCAACGCTCACACCCACTACTGAGGACAGCTAAAATTGATTTTTTATGATTCTAGCTCCGATGACCCAACCTTGAAGTCCCAGGACATTCTCACTTCTTATACTCTACCGAAGAAGCACAAAACGATGGAATAAATTTTTCCGTATAAAATATTCCTTTAGTTGAAAACAGTTCCCCATCCGATAATAGTAACACGAGATATGCCCTTTCAGTGAAGAAACAAGAGAATAGGCCTATGGAAAAAAAAAAAGCTTTGCCTTGGCCAACTTAAAAGCAATTTCCCTCGCTGAAAATGCTTAGCAGGATGTGATGTAGCTTGCTGCCGCCCCACGTATCATCAAGAGAGTGGTACAGCCGATCTAGAGGCCAGTGGGTCGATAGTGCGACAAACTTAAGCTGCAATTTCGGTGCGGACATTGATCGCGTACCTGGTACGTTCAGGTTTGGTACATGGGAGCCTTAGATATCGTCGGGCAGAACGACTGATTGCGCACATGAGCGCAAGCAACCACGATTGCCTATGAAAACGAGGGCATATTGCCAGGATACTAAAGTACACAGGCTGCGACCAAAAGGTTTTGCCGATGCCTGAAGACTGACTAGCCTCGGAAAGGACCTGTCTCAAAGTGAGCAGATAGCAAGGCAATAAGGAATTATTGTCACAAGCCCATGGGTCCATCAACTGCACAGAAGATAATTGATTCAGTTAATGAATTCAATTATATTTGACTCGCGGTAAAAGGTTGTGCTGCTGTACCACGTACAGTTATGAGCATATGAAAGGGTTATTAGATAAATGTTTGTGCTCAATATATGTATTCAATTCACATTCAAACAGATTTGGTGAGTAAATGTTGCTCTTACGAATTGTTTTTGATTGTGTTGAGCGATAACAGTACATCCTTATAATTAGTCGACACTGCAAGTAATTTGCGCTTACAATAAATTGTGAGATCGGCCCAGGAGTATTCGTACGCATGAAAAATGTTGGCAATTTTAAAAATGTTTATTTTCGCGGCAATGATAGGATGTACTGGGATGAAAGGTCTCGCCGAAGATATCGAAGGATTTGAACAAATTATACAAAACAATACCGACGGTTCTGAGCTATAGATTTCAAAGCATGAACATGTGGCGCTGGTTACATGCAAGGGACGCTGGGATGTTAAAGATCGCTTTTGGTTTCGTCAGGTACCGTGGCCGGTAACAACATGGACACTGCCCAGGTATGAGTTTATTCGATATCTGAAAATGAACAGGCGTCGGAGCATTAAGGCATATGTTCTGGTAGCACAGGTAGGCGCAAAGGACTTGTTATGCTTGAAAAGAACTTTGATGTTTCCTGGCTCGTCCTACTTAGTTGACTGGCTTGTAAGCTTGGAGACCAAAGTTGTGAGTGAGACATTTAGCCGCTTTTTTCCAGAATCGCAAAGGCGCATTATTTCTTGCCAATGGTGTCGAGAACAGGTCACACACAAAAACGCGGAAAGGCAGCCATCGGAAGAGAAGGCTGTGTTCTCACTCTACTCGAAGGACTACGAAGAGCATCTTCGTGACAATGATGTGCGACGCTTAAGACCAAGCCAGCTAAGCAACAGTGTAATTCGCGTAGGCTGCGCATTTGTTGAATATTCGAAATCCAAACTCAATTCCTGCAAAGAAAGGACATCGCAAATTATCTGGTATGCTCTAAGCGTGTACAACGTCACTATTCAGTGGAAAATGTACAAACATAAGGTACTCCTGGATGAGCTGCTTAAAAGCAACTACGATATGGTAGGCAGCTTGACTACTGTAACAACCAGTTTAGGGCAGCGGTTCGCCATTCCAGCGGCGTTAGACTTTGCACAAGAAACGTTCTATGTGAGAACAGGCCGCCTAATGCCGGTCTCTTTGCTAGATATTCTAGTTAACTCTAAGCTCGGTGTTTTTTTGGTTATTATAGGCATTGCAATTTCCTCAGCTGTTCTAATAGTAGCTGATCTCAGAGAAAGAAACATTCAGTTAGTGAGCGCAGCGTGCGAATTTTTCGTGTTTTTTCTCGCCTCTTTTTACGCTACGTCCTTTCCAATACCTCGCCGAACGCGCTCGTTGTGCGCAAGAGGAATTGTTTATGGCGTGTGGATCATGGCCATTTTACCCTTTTCGGGTTATTTCTGCGGTGAGCTTATTTCAAGGCTTAGTTTGCAGAAAGAACTTAATGTGGTTGACACACTTCAAGAACTTGAGGATGCATTGGATCGCAAAATGGTGGTTCCCTGTTTCGCGAGAGGCACGTTTATACAGGCCATTCTTTTTAGCAAAAAGAACGAAACCACGCTTCTCGTGAAATTGAGAGCAGCTTTTCAAAACAGCAGTAACAAAGATCATTTTCTAATGGACGATAATAGACTATGCTTCTCTTGTGCTCTGCGACATAATCATATATGCTTCTCAACAAGGGTATCAAAGTCAGGTTCGACCCAATTGCCAGAAGGGCTTGTGGAATCAAAAGAGCATTTGTGCTCAAGCTGGGGGACCATACCACTCCGAGAGAATTTTCCAATGATCCGCGGATACAGAGATTTGCTTCGGAGACTAGATAATTTATTTTTGCTTCGGGATCGAGAAGATGCTTTTATGGAGAACGGTGACAAAGAAGCTCACAGCAGATATAGCAGTGTTGGGTTGAGCCAAGGTGCAGAGTTATATATATTTTTCTTGGTTTTCAGCGGCCTATTGTGTGTTTCTCTTGGAGCATTTCTGTTGGAGTTAATAACAATGTCAGACTCTGTGATAGCAATTTCCTCTTTCAGTTGAAAGTATTATGTTTAGGTAAACCTTTATTGAAGAAGTATAATTTCGTAACTGGTACGAATAAGGCGTATAAAATTTAAATGACTTTTGTCCACAAAGGATACACAACATCGGATGCCTTCTAAAAAAGCAGGTGTCCGAATAGAAAATAAGAGGAGGATCCTAATGAGAAGTAAATCATGATTGACAGAAAATCTGCCGTCAATACGTAATGATCTGGTTAAGCGCAATAAAGAGAAGTGCCTGTGAGAAATGGACCTTGAATATTAATGCAATGCTATTATAGCATACTCTGCAAACACTGTTTCCTCAATGCGTGTTTTGTGGGGTTAATTATTTCGCGTTCGCAATGTGTCCCACTCTAATAACCTGGTCGTTACATGCTTATTAAAAGCAAAATTAACAGCCCTATTCCGCCCCACTAATATTTGCCTAATTCAGTTCAGCGCTGCGGCGGTCCCCTGTTAAGATCGCAAAAAAAAAAAAAAACGAGTTCTCAAAGATTGATGAGAAAAAATGAAATGGGGCATCAATTTGTAATAAGGCAACACTGCTCTCAATATTAACAAACCGGATCTAAAAGTAATGCAAGCAAATTTAGGAGCTCTAGACATTCTGCATTGTGTGTAGAGATTTAATGGAGTTCCGACTACATATAATTTGCTTTAGTGTTCGCACATCTATTGCTCTGTAGGGACGCGTAAATATTATTTACATACGAGCGTCGATGGTGTATTTCTGCCTGGTAGTGTATATTTCCCGCCTCTCACTCAACGACGCAAGAGCGTCCGATGCAATTAACGTGAAAGCATATCAGGGGGCATCCATTTAATGCTCTTGTGTCCTTTGGGAGTATGCAGCCCGTCTCACGATCTGCAACTCCAGTTCTAGCCCTTATCTGCTCCGCTTGATTGAATGTTTCCTTTCGAATTTCCGAGCATTTCGATTCAATACGAATATCGCTTGACAAGTATTGCATAGCAAAATTTTGGAATCTCTAAAAGGTTCACAGTGTAAGTTCCCAAACCTAGCAAACTCAGTAATGTGCAATGCGGAATGTTTTATTTGACGAACAAGGAATGAATTTATGAAAAAGGCCTCCATTTTCCAGCTCACTAGTTGCAATTTGCGACTTTAAATTACTATTCGGCTTTTCTCACAAGTTTCAACAGCTACAGCAAGAAACTTCCTACTTCGGCGCATGACTTTTCGGGGCGCCAAATTTGCTCATCTTTTTACACAACTCAAAACAAACGGCTGCTGAATATAGTTCTTCACTTTGGTGCATGTGCGATCCATGTTGTCTGCTAGTTGCATCAAAAGATCATTTACGCCACTGAGACGCAATTTCTCTATAAAAGACGGTAACAGTCTTTTTTTTTAATACCAGTAGTTCATTCTGATATATAAACAGTGATAGAACTAAAGTCAAGGAAAATTAATTCATCTCTTGCGTGTACTGTATGCCATTTGTCTTTTCTGTTCGCGGATTGTTTGAGCTGCACATGAACTGCTACTCCGCTTTCAAAATCCGGCCTTTCTTTATTCCACACGCACGATGAGGAAACCGGCGCAATCTGTCTCTTACCTAACAGGAATGTTCCTTCGTACTTAGTCGATTCTATGAAGCCGCCGGAAAACACGGGTCACATAAATTCAACGACTTACGGGCAATATTCTGAAGACATACTGGGGAGCTGGAAGTGCATTGCTAAGCGAGATAACAAATATACGATGAGCGCGTAAAACCTACATAGTGATCGGGGCCTACTTGCGCAATGACAAACACCTTGTATTGATTAGTGGTAGTTCACAACTTGGACAGTAACGAAAAATGTCTTTCCGGGATACAGAATACAGAGAAGGAAGGAAAGAATAAAACCCGATACCGCCTTTAAATGTGCTGTAGGAATGAAAATTACAACAGAAATTTAAGCAAGCCTTGGCCGCGCCCTCACAGATTAGCTGAAGCCCAACGTCGACGATGAGTAGACGTTTGATTGGAAGGGATGCAGAGAAAAACTTTTGATACTTTTTCTTCAAGTTCTCATTTGTTATTCGAACACTTCTAGCACGTTGGGAATTTGTGGTTGTCCTATGCACGTATTTGTCAACGGGTTTGCAGTGATCATAGTAGATATCATGTTTTTGCTACACGCGTTTGTCAGATGGTGAATCAGCCTCTTCTATTTGGGTGATGCTTCTTCGTTGTATGAATAGCGCGCGTTATAGATCTGACAAAAATTGTTTCCAGTACTTTTCTTGTTGCTAGAGCAGAAAAACTGCTCATACAGTTTAAAGAGGTTCACAACCATGTTAAGAACACTTCTGGTACATTGCGTGTGTAGAGTTTATCGAACACATATTTGTCACCGGGTTTGCTGTGATTGTCGCAGATATCACGTTTTTGCTATATGCGTTTTGTAGATGTTGGCTAGCATCTGCTGGTTCGGTGATGCTTCTTCGTTGTGTGAATATCCGCCAGTGATTGTTCTTATAATAATTAGGTTTCCAGTACTTTTCTTGCAGATAAGAAAAACGTTTCATAGAATTTCTGGAAGTTCACAACAGTGTTAAGAATGCTTCTGGCACCTTGCGTGAATAGACGTGTGTTGAGCGCGTATTTGTCTGTGGGTTTGCATTGATAATACCAGATACCGTGCTCTTGCTAGGACGTTTGTTAGAAGTTGAGATTTCCTTTACTGATTGAGTAATGTTCTTTGTATAAATGCGCGCAGTTATTGCTCCGATACTTTTGGGGCGTTTTCAGCTCTTGTCATGTTGATAGTGCAGAAAACACATTTCTTACTTGTAAAGGCCGTTCGCAATTTTGCGATGAGTATTTCTGGCGCAATGCGTGTTTTAAGTTGTTTTGCACACTTATTTTTAGCATGCTTTGCAGTGATCGTGACAGATATCATGTTTTTGCTGTACGCATTTGTTAGATGGTGTTTTCGCTCTCATCGGTTGAGTGCTATTTCTTACTTTAGAGTGTGTGCCGTTATTTCTCTAATAAACAAATTTGTTTTCATCTTTGTCTTGTTGCTAGCGTATCTGTCAGCATCGTTTTCTTCGTCATTAGCATATTTCCATATTGACTGAGTTAACTAGACTAAAAAATTTAAAATTAATGCAAAGGCGCGCTCATTGCTCACCACCACCAACCAAGAATTTTGCCCGATCTTGTTAGTGCCGTCATTCTGCTTGGCAACGCTTTTTCGTGAGACCACAACCACGTAGGCTTAGTCGGATAACTCAATCATAATCCGATATACCGGTTCCGATGCGTGAGTTTAACGACCGGTCTTTAAAATTCGCTAGCCGACAGGGAGTCTTTAAATATTTGAAGCTAATTTTCACTAAATATAAAAACAAGGAGGCACTCAAGATTCTTTAAGGGTAATAAGGCGAAAACATTTAGGGCAAGCTCTACCGCATTGATTTTTGGAGATAACCCAGTCGATGACAGACACAAGGCATAAGAGTGGCTTCTACGGTGTTGTTAAGAGGTTAGTAGCTCCCCCTTGCGGCAATTTGCGCGTGCTCGTAGCGGCGCTTGGTCTCCAGAGCTGGTAGCAGATGGCTTGTTGCAGTTCTAGATGCGTGACTGTTCTCGCACACGCTCCCTCCGGGAAACGGGGGTGAGGCCCTCGTCCTCGCGGCCCCTAATTTGGGATGCAAACAGCAGGAACGCCACAGAACAGAAAAAAGATATGCTACTGAGGTGCCCGGTTGGCAGAGGAGTTAGCGCCCTCGTCTGCATTTTGGATGCTCAGCATTCAAATTCTCGTTTGAATACTACATTCGTTGAAAGTTTAAACAGCCCATGAGCAAAACAATGCGGTACTAATCACGTGACCGGCCCGGAAAGGCGGCAAGCTATGCAGCGGCCGCGGAGAAAGCTCTGGCACAGGTGCGGCTGAGTGACGTAAAATTCACGTGTATGTGACGTCAGGGTCCGCCTCTTCTAGGTCAACGGAAAGATGTTTCCCTTCCCCTTTTTCTGTTTCCCTTCTCTTCCTTTCACTTCTTGTTGAAGGAAATGATGGCATTGTTGTGTATGATACGATAATGCTCTAAGGCTTGCATAGAGAGTGGAAACGCCGAATGGCTGTTCGTAATGCTGATCTTCAATCCAGAGCTATTCAAGAATATTTTGGTACTTCTTTATATTTATTTATTTTAGATACATCAAAAGCCCACGGTGTACGGCATTACATCAAGGACGGGCATGACATTAAAAGTCAATTCTATGCATTAGATAACTCATGTTCGGAAAGCTGTGTCAAGTTTAAATGAGTTTGTGAATGTATTTGAAAAATGGCCGATTTTAATGTTTTATAATAAAGTATTACATTTAGGCTGGCACATTATTGAAAAATTGGCCAGGATTTAGCGTTTGTGAAGTAAAGGCTAACAAGACAAAAAGTGAAAGCGTTCACTTTAAAACAATCGATCGGATTCGAAATAGTTGGCTTTGCACTCTGGAACTCGGTTTCAATATTCGAGCGTCTCAGAACTTGAACCAGCACAGAACATGTATTTACGAGTTTACGACATTGATTACTGGCAAACTAACTTTGCAAAAACTATAAAACTCCATTTAAGCTTGTTCATGTAATTATGAATTCCTAAGTGGGCAGTGATTTCGTGTAGCCTCAACATTCTGCATCAATTGTCAAAGATAATAATGTTTACAGATTGGACGAGATATTACTTTAACACGACACTGAAAAATAACACGTGGTCCAAAGAAACATGCACTTCCTGTCAATTTAATCAATAAGCAAGAAAGGTAAATATCTGCGTTTAGAAAAGCAGAATACACGGCAAAGTAAGGTTGGCTTCACAAAGAGAAAACTCAAGCATCTCGCCTGTGTTTCAGGGTCGGTTTTTTACTAATAATGAGTGGTTGGCTGCTATAAATCTGCATGTGTTCAACTGCATTAAAACCTATAGGTTATTTTTATTTATCAATGCTGCATAAATCACAAAGAAAAAGCAGAATGCAATATTGCATTTTCCTTATCGGCCCCTTGCACTCTATGATGAAATAAAGCCAACTTTTGCAGTACACCTTTGCGATGAACAAAGCAGCATTGTCGCTTAGATACACCAAAAGCCCATGGTGCGGGGCATTACATCACGGATGGGCATGACACCTAAATGTCAATTCTATGCATTAGATAACTGATGTTCGGAAAGCTGAGTCAAGTTTAAATCAGTTTGTGAATGCATTTGAAAAAGTGATCGATTTTATGTTATTTAATTAAGTATTACATTTAAGCAGGCACATTCTTGAAAAATTGGCCAGGATTTAGCGTTTGTGAAATAAAGGCTAACAAGACAAAAAGTGATGCGTTCACTTTAAAACAGCCTATCGGATTCGAAATAGTTGGCTTTGCGCTCTGGAACTCGGTTTCAATATTCGAGCGTCTCAGAACTTGAACCAGCACAGCACATGTATTTACGGGTTTACGACATTGATTACTGGCAAACTAACTTTGCAAAAACTATAAAACTCCATTTAAGCTTGTTCATGTAATTATGAATTGCTAAGTGGGCAGTGATATCGTGTAGCCTCAACATTCTGCATCAATTGTCAAAGATAATAATGTTTACAGATTGGACGAGATATTACTTTAACACGACACTGAAAAAAAACACGTGGTCCAAAGAAACATGCACTGCCTGTCAATTTATTCAATAAGTAAGAAAGGTGGATATCTGCGTTTAGAAAAGCAGAATACACGGCAAAGTAAGGTTGGCTTCACAAAGAGAAAACTCAAGCATCTCGCCTGTGTTTCAGGGTCGGTTTTTTACTAATAATGAGTGGTTTGCTGCTATAAATCTGCATGTGTTCAACTGCATTAAAACCTATAGGTTATTTTTATTTATCAATGCTGCATAAATCACAAAGAAAAAGCAGAATGCAATATTGCATTTTCCTTATCGGCCCCTTGCACTCTATGATGAAATAAAGCCAACTTTTGCAAAACACCTTTGCGATGAACAAAGCAGCTTTGTCGCTTAGATACACCAAAAGCCCTTGGTGCGGGGCATTACATCACGGATGGGCATGACACCTAAATGTCAATTCTATGCATTAGATAACTGATGTTCGGAAAGCTGAGTCAAGTTTAAATGAGTTTGTGAATGCATTTGAAAAAGTGATCGATTTTATGTTATTTAATTAAGTATTACATTTAAGCAGGCACATTCTTGAAAAATTGGCCAGGATTTAGCGTTTGTGAAATAAAGGCTAACAAGACAAAAAGTGATGCGTTCACTTTAAAACAGCCTATCGGATTCGAAATAGTTGGCTTTGCACTCTGGAACTCGGTTTCAATATTCGAGCGTCTCAGAACTTGAACCAGCACAGCACATGTATTTACGGGTTTAAACAAAACATCGATAAGCATCCGCAGGGAAAAAAATTACGTAATGGGTTTAAATCGAAAAGCGCCGGTTTTTGACATGTACGTATGTGCCCGGGGCCCGTCCTTTACGAGAAATCTGCTCTATCTTAACTTTCAGAATACATGAGAGGCTGGCAGGCTTTCCAAAATGGAATCCAAGGAGCAATGGTGGAGGGAGGCGATACTCCACCCTCTGCCACACCAGCCGACGACACGCACCTGCTAGCATCTCGGTTCCAGTAACAATGAGTCATCTGCGCAAAACCAGTAAGTCAGCTTCTCCCCGAGGTATGTTTTTCCAATGAACTCATTTGCAGATGACACTTCCGCATTTTCAGTTGAACTAGTAGATACAGTAGAAGGAAAACTGCTTTTTATCCGTCGCGGGGTCAGGGGTGGCGGGGATAATGTTATTTATTCACCTTAGGGGCACCGAGGTATTGAGATACTTTTAGGGGTACGTATGTTGTAGGGCCCTAGATCATAGGTACAAAGGCCGATTTCCTTCTATTTTCTACATTGTATCTGTAGGGAGCCATCCTTAACTCAACTGGTGACACTCCTGATTTTACTCGAAAGCTAACCTGATTATTTGCCTTTTTCTGCCTCTTTGGTTACATGGTTGGATAATATTTTTCACCGAAAATAGCCGCGTTTGCTGTGTGCTACCCTAAACTAACAAGAACACACCATTTTCTAAAATTATATAAACATCAAAAAACATCCGCCCAACTTTTGAAAAATAAACACCGGAATATACACCACATAGAACCTGTAATAAGCTTTAAGTAAATTAAACCATACATGATTTGACGGGGCGGTTTCAGAGGGCACCACGAACCTGCGGAGGGTAGCCTACTGGCAAACCATATTCCGTAGGAGGATTCGAGCAGACGACGCTCTCAGCAAGTTAATAATTTTTATATAAAGGTTTCTCTGAAAGCATCCGAAAGGTAACATACACTCACTGATGGCAGGAAATGATTACCGAGAAGGTAATTGCATAGTTTAGCCATTGTCATGCCGTCATCTCGTGGCTCTGTTGATGGTTTGGTTTTCGGCAATTAAGAACCAAAAACATCACATAATACAACCTGAAGGTAACACTCATTACGAAAGTGTTTAATAAGGTATTTTAACTTTGCGAATTAAAAATTGTTCAGTAAACATTGACCTTCAGGATTCGAACAATATTTCAGTGGCATCAGTACTGGGCTGAGTAGTGTTAATCCATTGCGACGAATTTTTTCTTTTTTGCAGGTGCCAACGAAGTGCAGCGCGACCCACTTCTAGCTATACACGGCCACTGCTTTCAAAACATCATTGCGTCCGACCCGGCCATTTTATAAAGCTTGGTGGCAGGCCATGCGAAGCATAGCTTCCGCGTCCCACTGTGCATATATCGCTTTGCTTCGATAAGCGCCTGCATCCGGCGCAATGCTGCTTTAAAAGCAGTGACCGTGTTATAGCTAGAAGTGAATCACCCTTATGCATTCAGGCATAATAACCGCTAGCCTACCTTTGGCTAAAGCGATAATTAAAACTTTTTGATGTTGATCAATCCGTCGACCACATCCATCCCACGAGGCTCCTCCGGCTGACTACGAAGAATATCTCTGATAAATGGCACACTTTCAATGAAGCCCCTCACCTATCGTACATTTCCATCTGCGTGCCTAAATGTAATCCGCGTTTTCCAAACACTGTGGAGGCTCAGCACTACAATTATATACTACTGAACCTCGTCACTTTGTACGGGTAGAAACCGGAGGCCGTAACGAATAATGGTTGGTTCTTGTTTTAGTGTTCTTTTAATATATTATATTGAAAAACAGGATCCTAGCCATCTATAGCAACGTGATTGATGGTCGCTGGTTTTTTACATATTGTGCAGTTCAGGGAAAAATACAAATATACCTTTACCATTAAGCCACGTTTTTAGGGGAAGGGCATCAGAGTGAAGCTTGATGAAAGAATTACAGTAGACACTTTGGAAACAAAAGTGTGCTTGGCGAAAGCCTTGTGGCTACATCACAGCATATGTCCATAAGCTTTCTTATGCATGGCCACCCCGGTGTAATGGCCACAATGATCGCCGACGACCCTTTGAACTACCAAAGTTCGTCGCACTTTGACGGGCCTGGTTGCGACAACCACTGCAACTGCTTGCGCACCACTTCGCATGCTTTGCTATTCGGCGATATTGTCTAACGTTGCTAGTGTTGCCGCTCTGCTTCATCAGATTCGCTGTTCGGCGATATCCCCAGTCGCCGCTAGCGCTCGGCTTCTCTGGCTCTGGTGAGCGAGGATCTGTCCAGCCGCTGCTCCCGTTTTCGCTGTGCCTGTGGTGCTTTCGCGCCCAGTGATCTAAGCACCAGCTGGTACCGTTTGCATTCGGCCTCGCGTGCTTTCGCATCCGGTGACATGTTCAAATTGCGTACACGCACCCGCTCACTCGTCTTCTCACGTTTCGTGTTGGGGGAATCAGGCGTACATAACCGCTTTTCAGCAACACTTGCCGCACAGTCACTAGGCCACTTCGGCGCCATGCGTCTCACTCACTCGACTGCACCCAGACTTCTGCCGAAGAAGCGTCGCCGCACACGCCAAAGTATATGTACTATCGTAGCGAATGCTCCATAGATGCCCATACGCACAAAACATGGCGGCTCATGGGACTCCAGCACCCAATGAAAAAGGGGAGGAGGGAGGGGGCATGTCGTGGAATGACATTTATTTAATGTAAGTACCTACAGCGCCCATGATGCAATATTGTAGGTGAATACAACTACATACAAGAACACTTGCAAAGAAGATATCGGAAAACTTGTTAGCAAAGTAACACAAAACACTAATAGAACACTAAATGAATTAACAAGTAGATTAAGTGATAACATAACATACATAAAACAAAGCGCTGGTGAACGAACGAGGTCTGGAATAGATACATCACAACATCATTTCAACAGCACTTTGGAAGTCAGGTGCACAAAATGCATCATTCGGAAGCTTATTCCAGTCCAGAATTGTGTTAGGGAAAAACGAATACCTAAATACATTATAGCGGCATTGATAACTCTTAATCTTTTTTGTGTTGTCTAGTCTCTCCGAAATGTAATATGGCTGCTTTAAATGAGGATTTTTAATAATACCGGCATAATCATTGTAAATGCTGTACAAGAACTTCAGCCTGCAGATTTTTCTTCGGGTTACTGAAGTCTTCTACGCAATACGGTCGCGAAGTTCAGAGCTCTTGATACGAAAGTTATAATTGCCAGTCACAAACTTTGCAGCGCGTTTATGTACCCTTTATAACTTGTCAATGAGTGCACCCTTTCTGGCGCAAATTATAAAAATTTTTTCTTGAAAAACCACAGTGTTACATTGACGAACCTGCATCCTTGAAGGCTGAAGACGAGCCTGCACTTAATGAACTTGAGTTTCTGTTGTTTACGCCCTTGTTTATAAGCAGTTTCTCCAGCACAATGAAAGTAGCTGGCAAAGGTGGCGGCATAGAAAGACAACAACACTTGCAGACATATACTTAGCATGCAAATTCATAATGCAAATACTGCTGCAAGCATGATGGTACTTTGGCCATGTAATTTGTTCCTAAGCACAGCAACATGTTGTCCAAAACATTGGCGCAACCGGACAGTCGTGCCCTGTTGTGCGCCCAGTTTTCAACAGAGTGTACAATTATGGTTTCCATATTCATGGTTTATTAAATCAACGAAGCAAATGCAGCAACAAAGTAAAGAAATAAAAAATGCATGTCGCAAACAGCACGAACAGTAGCGCTGTTTAAGCGGGCTAATCATCTCAGTGATCACCGCCGAGGCATGGAAAAAGCTTGAAATGCCTGCCACAAAACATCAACAGATAAGAAACATCCATGTACTGTAAATAAAGCTATGCCAGCCGCAATAGAAATAAAAATGTCATGAAAGCAGGTGCATGAAGACAAACGTGGAAAATGGAGCACTGGAATTACTTTTCACATTTAAATTATTTGGCTGAAAGAATACAACAATTTTCAAGGCAATTTCAAGGTTGCTACAGTGTAGACGGCTTTAGCATAACCAAACGTTCTTAACTCAGGAGCGTAAGAGCATACATTGGGTCTGTGTGCAAACTCCAGATCTGCTAACCGGTGAAAGTCAGCCGGGAAGCGGTCCGCGCAGCCGCAATGTACCACAAAGCATCACTTTCTCGCTTTGTGCGGGCTGATCTTGCGATAAAGCGCTAAGCGCGTCAAACGAAGAACAAGAAGCGAAATACAATGCTGCAAAAAGACTTCGAACTGGATTCATGTCGAGGGGGACGAAACCAAAAAAACTGCTGCAGAGGTATATTAAATGTCACCGAACAGCGACAGAGCAGAGACCAGCAGGGGCGTCGAAGTCTTCGCAAAAGGGGCATTTTCGGACTTGAAAACAAACTTTATACGCTTTCCCGTGCGCGCCAAGGCCCGCACCACAGCAGACAACGATAAGAAACCACTTCGTGCTTCGTCAGCTTCGTTATCTTCGTTGTCTTGGTTACCTCTCGTTGCCTAGTTAGAAAGAACCTAACAAGGTCTGAAAAAGTTCGTCAAGACCGATGCAACATCAAGAAGTTGCGATAAGAGTGTTGCAAGATTTAAGAAACAATTTAGAATATCCTAATAATTTACCTTACCTCATTCGCAAACAAAGTTATCAAAATCTCGATTTTTCTTATGTTGATTGATACTTTTAAATCTGTAGTAGTGTAAGGGAATACCAAATTATGTTAATCAAAAATAAATTGCTCACACATTCAGGTGGCAAAAATGGGAGGTTGCGCCCTTTCCACTGATCCACTTTTTGCTTAGTCTTTCGCATGGTGTCCTTACACAACTCTCTGCTGCTCTTATAAGACTGTAAGGGTACACTAAACTACTTCGTCGGAACTCTAGTTCACTGCATATTAGCCCATTCACCGTAACAACAACCAATGCTCTTCTCCCAAATGATTTCCCACCCTGTCTTTTTCAGTAGTCACTCGAAACTCAACTTCTTTATTGCTTTCCTGATGTGTGCAAACAAAAAATTGCAATATCCTCTTCGTAAGACACTGTGCACATGTTATCGCAGTGCCTTGTTCCTGGAGCACGTCTCCGTCGTGTAGCTGACCTCTTCCAGCTTCCGGGTATTCCAGGGATGACACCTGTTGTGTGGTCAGGAAGGTTCCTCTTATTGGCTCAATGCCACTACCGCGCATTGCGCAATGCCACTACCGTCTTACTGCCCATTCCTGTGGGGGCATCGCGTGTGGGCCCTCTTGTCCGGGAAAGGCCCTCACCTCGAACACAAACGCTCCCCAGACTCATCTGGGCCCTGGGGGGCGGGGGGGGGGGGAGAGGGGGAGAGGGGGGGACTGCCGGAGGTGTTGAATGGATGATGATAGCCTGATGAGTTCTGTACATTGAGGTGTGAACGGACAACCTTGCCGGACTGAAGAATAGACTGGCACACATTCTGATAATTGCTTATTCACATTGATACGTGCAACACAGTTTTAATATGCCACCCGCACACCTTGTGATGTCACCGAGCCAACATTTACATGTTGTACTATTGCGAAAAGAACATCTTGCGACACTTTATTGAAAGCCTTCGTCAAGATCAAGCGGCATAAATGCAGCTCATTCCACGAATGCGTCACTGCATTCAAGAACAGGTCTTGCGATACAGTGCACAATTGTTCCAATGGTGCGCCGTTAATACCGCCTGTTTGATGTGGCACTACAAGTTCATTTAAAACGTTTTGCATTTTTCTGGTAAAAAGCTTCATAAACACTTTAGAATCAAAATTTGTGACGCTTCTCGGAAAGTAAGCCTCAAACTACAGCAATTAGCCTCTTCCTCACTTTTAGGTGTAAAACAACTTGGGCTTTTCTAAATTGCAGAGACATTTTCTTCATGTCTTAATTTTCCGTAAAGCCGCAATGAAGATTTTCAATGATTTCTTTTTTGAAATGCTTATAGAAGTCGGTCCCTAACTTTTTAGGCCCCAGACACGACGGGGACAGCGGCTTTTATATTCGCTCTTATGCTTTTTTGCAATACTTCCACAATATTGCCAGGTGATGCTGCTCAGAGGACCCTACCATCGCGAGAACGAAATGAGGCGCCAGAGCGTCGTCTGCTCGAGTGGTTATATGGGATGTGTTTGGCAATACGCATCTGGACGCCCACATGTGCCCACCGGTTACGAAAATGTACTCCCCGAGGATTCCAACTTTGCTTGGGAAGTTCAAGTTTTTATATGCTCTGTTCTCCGACACGTCTAACGCCTACACTAAGCATTAAAGTGATACATTCGCTTTATGTGGAAACAATCCTGTTTTGAGCATTTTCACGTGCACCTGATTACCCTAGACAACCACCTTAAGCCGCCTAATTTGAAAGTGTAATGGGAATCTTCCTAGCTTCTCCCTGTAAGGCCAGTTTGCGCTGATAGCGATCAGTAGGTCACCAGACCCCACTGGAGCATTGGACTGAGAACGCCACCCGAAAACAGCCCCAACCACTAATTCTGCCAGTAAACGTTCACACATTTACTCAACTGACCCCGGAGAACATTTTATAAGCTCGCGCGTAGGCATTCCAATTTTTATTTGTTGTGCTATTTAGAAAATGCTGTTTCAGCCAATATGTTTCATTATCATCATACCAAGCTTTGTCTTCTTCGTTAAAGTGGAACATACAATGCGAGATGGGATCCTTGATTCCACTATTCTTTATTTTTATTATAAATATTTTGTTTGCTTTGTTTCTTTTCCTTATTATTTTTCCCGTTCTGGATTAAAACTAGGCTCATTCGGTATTTCGCAGTTTTAATAATCCTACCTTGTCGAGAGCCTTTCCTACCTTAATATATCAGTGCCAGCCCTCAAAATGACACTTTTTTATGGTAACATTAAAAACCTTTATGTGCGTCTCGTTTCTCGCTTGAGGCAGATGACTCATATGCTGCTGTAATTGCTATTAATATAATTGACGGTACTAATTGTGCTGAAGAAATAGAAATTCCGCGCTATCGGTTTTTTGTGCGAACAAATCATCAAAAATGCTGTAGGAGGTGTGAGTTCCCAGGTGGCCTGGCCAGGCAACAATTTCATGGCGGATTTTATGATACAATAGCGAAACCTGACACAGCCGAGGTTCCAGAAGCAGCTCCCAGCTCCGCCTGATCTTTCTAGACAGCAGTCACATAAGAGCCCTTCGATCAAGATTGAAACATGCTGCCCTAGTTCCCGTAGTAGCCTAAGCAGACCTTGTTTGTAGAGTGGTTCTTTATCTCTAAAGGATGATCTTTTTCATAATCTGTTAACTTTCGAATTCATTTTAATAAACACGTGTAAAACGTATCGGTGCAAAGAAATGTAGTAATTGTAAACCACAATTGAATGCACGTGGACCACAACTAACCAAAGATGGGAGCCATCTTTCTTGTTAAAGCTTGTTAAATCAGCCTACCCTGCCCACGCTACTTACGTCAATCATTTTAGCCGAATTCAGATCCAAATATTGTTATATCATTCCTTCAAATCCGATTGTAACGAACCTGCCATCGCGCTGCAACTAATTCTATTGACGTGCATTTTAACTGACGGAATACGCCACTCTAACAAAGCTGTTTTATGCTTTACTTTCCCCTGTCAACTCCACGCCAGTATCCTCTCAATTCGATGTGAAAAGGGCAAGGCGTTTCCCGGTATAATTATGCAGGTCTACATTTGTCATGTTGCTGCTGTTCTAACGCTGTGGCGTTCAGAAGAATCCTGTGCTTCCAGAATTTGCACCACAAGAGCTTTTATACACTTGGAAAAATTTAGAAAAAGTTTAGGCTTAGTTTTTTTTATTTCTTCCTTATCCGGCACATATCATAATGTTGATTTACTCCTAGACGAAACGCTGTGAGGAGAACTTGACGAGATTATGCAGGTGCGACAAGCAACAGTGAAAGAAGCAGCGAAATAAGGACAATAGAACCGAAATTGCACCATCCACAACTGTTGGTAGTAAAAAAAACCAGCTTTACTTCAGCGTGTGTGCAATAAAAGGCCATACAAAACGCAACATTACTATGCCCACAATATTAAAACACAATGCACACAAATATCAAATCTTTAGTTTCAACGCACGAGGAATCATTCCACTATAAGAGAGCAAACAGAGAGCAGATTAAACATACTGAGTGCGAAATTTTACACGTAATTCAAATATGACACAAATTAAAATATACAGTTAATTGATTACAGTGGTACCGCATAATGAGGGACTGAAGAACGCAACTGGTTAGGCAGCGTAAAATTGTGCATTTCCGCATTCATTGGTAGTGTAGAAGTTTTTATAAAATTTCTCAAATCAGGCACAGGAAACAAAAGTTTACCTACTTTTCAGGCCTTTATTTACGACAGAGGAGCAATGTGTCCACACTATGTTCTCAGCGTAGTTATCTATCAACCAGCTGAAGTTCATACTTATAAAACGTTTCAATAAAGAGATGCAATCGTGCTAATTTTAAGCAAGCAGCGAACAATGAAAACTTCTGAGGACAGTAAAAAACATTTTTGATACATTTTAAACTTTGTCAATCTATTATCCTCCACCTAAGCTTTCGAAATCATTAAACATATGCTGCATAATTTTCTTGCATACGTTATTACGGCCACTTCAATAAGGCTCTTGTGCAAGGCATAGGCTCCACGCACATCAGAAGATTAAACATCATTTGTGAAACTCCTACAATTTTTAAATTATGGCATAATATTGTAACAGGGAGAAATATATTGACAAAAAAGGAATGAAGATGTATACAGTGAGCGACAGCCAAGGATCCAGGCAATCAGGGCCCAGCGTTCGACGCACTTCATTTCGCCTACCACAAACGAGCACGTGACTTCATCCTAATCGTTCTCTACCAGTAATAATATTGCATATAGTCATTTTCTGTCTAGACGTTACAAGTTAGCTGTTAGGGACACAGCATTATAACATTCGGAATCAGTTCTGTACTCGTAGATAGAGTTCCTGATGCGCTGCGTCCTTGGACAGCAAAGCGACGTTTTTCGGAATCACCTTACCCATAAGGCGGATTACACAGAAAAACGATAAGTTCAATGAGCAAGCAACATGCTCCAAATAACATTTAGTGAATTAAAAAATTGTAAAGGGCATAAAGAACTGCCTTATTGAAACAGTGTTTCTGGGTTGCATTTGTTTATTCGAATGGTTCGACAGGGCACACTATTTGCATTCCTGTGCACACAGTTTCTTCCATGCAGTAACGGCTATGCATGCCGGCATGACGTGTGTACAGCAGATCGAACGCGCGGCAAAAAACCTAGTTCATGCCGGCTGAATGCTGTCGCCTGAGATAGGTGCGAGAATCCGGTTACCAATAGTTTTATGTTTGTTACGAATATAGCCAGTCCTTATACATAGCATTCATTGATTACGAAAAAGCATTTGACTCAGTTGAAACCTCGGCGGTGATGCAGGCATTGCGAAACCAGGGGGTAGACGAGCCGTACGTGAAGGTGCTGCAAGATATATACCGGGTGTCCCAGTTACTTGAACCAAGGGTTACAAAATAATATATTTGAGGTAGGTCAGTGAAACCAGTTGCATACAACTACCAGCCTGCTTGCGCACTACAGGCAATTTTTTGTTCTGCAATTAGTTAATTGGCTAATTAGGTTAATTTTTCTAATTTAATAAATATTCACCTTAGAACAAAAATGTGAATTGGAAAGTTGTAGAGCACCTTCAGAAACCCCCATTCCATTAATTGCGATAAAGAAAGTCTCACGTGTATCTTTTTTTCCGGGCTCAAAAGAAAGCCCGCGAAATACAAATAATACCACGTGACTAGCGCATTTGAGCGCAGCGATCGTGGTGCTCTCAGTCGTGGTTTGAGCAAACGTAATCAGCTGCGGCCGTGACCCGATGGTCCCGTTGCAGCGGCAGGCAGAAATGTTGGCGATGGTTGGAGCGAGCTCGAGCTCGCCCGTCGTCACCGCGATCTTGGTCAGGCCTGTGCACCGCAGCAGCCTACATCACGACAGGCGGGTGACGATAAAGAACCGACAAATGAAGGTGCAGCGCTAATTTTCGTCGAGTCACATGTAATCTCGCCCCTTTACCCAAGCCTGTATGCGCAGATTCAGTGGCTGATACCTTATCGCTCATCCGTTTGCCGTAAAGTTTGCTGATGGGAGAGAAGGAAGGTTTGTTAGAATCCCGATGGTGTCGGCTCGCCGCTCTCGGTGCTACTTGCACCATCACGTGGACCGGCTGTCGGACGCGGGCGAAGAAGCTATCGCAGGCATATCGGCCTGCCGCTTTAACGGGGCAAAGGAAACACGGCCGCAGCTAATTTCGTTCGCTCAAACCACGACTGAGAGCACCACAATCGCGGCGCACAAATGCACTAGTCACGTGGTATTATTTGCATTTCGCGGGCTTTCTTTAGAGCCCAGAAAAAAAGATACACGTGAGACTTTCTTTATCGCAATTAATGGAATGGGGGTTTCTGAAGGTGCTCTACAAGTTTCCAATTCACATGTTTGGTCTAAAGTCGATATTTAATCAATTAGAAAAATTAACATAATTAGCTAATTAAGTAATTGCAAAACAAAAAATCGCCTGTAGTGCGCAAGGAGGCTGGCAGTTGAATGCAACTGGTTTCACTGACCTACCTCAAATGTATTATTTTGTATCCCTTGGTTCAAGTTAGTTGGGACACCCGGTATAGTGGCTGCACAGCAACCATAGTTCTGCACAAAGAAAGTAACAAAATGCCCATAAAGAAAGGTGTTAGGCAAGGAGGCACAATCTCCCCAGTACTATTCACAGCTTGATTAGAGGAAGTATTCAGAAACTTGGAATGGGAATTGTAGGGATAAGGGTAGATGGAAACTTAGTAATCTGCAATTTGCTGATGACATTGTCTTGCTAAGCAACTCGGGGGATCAACTGCAAATAATGATTAGTGACCTAGACAGGAAAAGTAGAAAGGTAGGCTTGAAAATCAATATGCAGAAGACTAAGGTAATGTTCAATAGCCTCGGGAAGAAACAGCAGTTTACATTAGGTAGCGAAGTACTGGAAGTAGTAGGCGAATATGTCTACTTAGGACAGGTAGTAACCGCAGATACGGACCATGAAAAGAAAATAACAAGAAGAATAAGACTGGGATGGAGCGCATTTGGCAAGCACTCACAGATTATGACTGGCAGCTTACCGGTATCGCTAAAGAGGAAAATATATAACAGTTGCATCTTACCTGTACTCACCTATGGGGCTGAAGCATGGAAGGTAACCAAAAGAGTTCTACTTAAGTTGAGGACAACCCAGAGGGCTATGGAACGAAAAATGGTAGGGGTAACATTAAGAGATAGGAAGCGTGCAGAGTGGGTCAGAGAAATAACTCAAGTTAAAGACATTCTAGTGAAAATTAAGAAGAAGAAATGGGCATGGGCAGGACACGTAGTGCGAAGAGGGGATAACCGATGGTCGCTTAGGGTAACAAATTTGATTCCAAGGGAAGGAAAGCGTAGCAGGGAGCGGCAGAAAGTTAGGTGGGCTGATGAGGTTTGCAGGGGTTCGCTGAGTTCGCAGGGGTCAAGTGGATGCAGCTAGCACAGAACCGGATTAAGTGGAGACATATGGGAGAGGGCTTCGCCCTGCAGTGGGTATAGTCAGGCTGATGATGATGATGATTATGTTTGTTTTTTTTGCATTCAATACCTCGCTTTGCCACTTGAGCGTCACTGTCATGCTTTCCACTGATGGCTTGCGCTGCAGTTTCTCAAGCGGCAGCGGCTATCGCCCGCTCTGATGACACGGCCGCACAAAGCTCCCCGATAATTCTCCAAATCGCTTCCTCACCTATGTTATCGGTGTCTGGTTGCAGTGCAAACAAAGGGCAGATATAATAGCGAAGCTCCAGTGCACATGTGTTGAACAGTTCCCCGAAAGGTATTCCATTTCGAACTCTGTCGGTGTCTGTTGATCCAAAGACACGAAAACAAGCTCTCACTGCGCCACCTCGTAAGACAAACGTTTAGGGTGAGAATATCCCCGGATTTATGGCCACACTGCTGACCAAATCATCTGAGAATTGACGTCCTTAGTTCAATGGACATATTTTCTGTGCTTTTGGCCGTTTTGTTTTTATATAAAATCCAGTTCTGCTTGCATTTTCTACTTTTAGCGGACAAGAAGTCGGAGCTAGAACAATTGCAAATTGTTGGCTAAGGGTCTGATTGAACTAGCCGTAACTATTAGTGCATCAATTTTATGCAATATGTTTTTAATATTATTCTACGCTAGCATGGAAGAAATTACTCAAAAAGTTCAAAAAATGTCAAAAATCGAAATTCTTAATTGACTTCAAAGGTTTTACTGTTATGGTGAAGATGATTGCGCAAAAACGTCCCTCTGCTGCCCGATGCTACAGCGCATCAGGAACTACGCGTACAAAACTCATTCCGTATAATTCACTGATGTATCTGTTATAGCTAATTTGCAGCGTCGAGACATAAAATCACTAGATGCAATATTGCTACGGGTGGAGAACGATGTGGGCGAAGTGGCACGTTAGTTTGAGGAAGGGGAAGAGAAGTGCGTCAAACGCTGGGCCTTCACTGCCTCGGTCTTTGGCTGTCTCTCAATGTATATATTGCCAGCGTCGCCAAATACATTTCATCATGTCCGTCTTGCCAGCATCGCAAGCGTTCAACATCCCCTCCTGCTGGCCTACTGCAACCTCTACCTTGCCCATCTGTGCCTTTTGACACGGTCGCCATTGACTTGTTTGGTCCTCTCCCTTTGACGTCAGACGGCAACCGTTTTGTTGTCGCTGCCATCGACCATCTAACGCGGTACGCTGAAACCGCACCTCTTCGCTCCGGTGCCGCCTCTGAAGTCGCTGATTTTTACCTGCGTGCGATAGTTTTGCGTCATGGTACTCCTCGTATTCTCATTAGCGACCGTGGAAAGACATTTCTTTCTCAAGTCCTTGAGGAAGTACTGCGCGCAGCCAACACCATCCATAAGACTTCTTCTAGCTACCACCCCCAGACCAACGGACTCATCGAGCGGTTTCATCGCACTTTGTCCGACATGATATCCATGTATATCGCTCCTGATCACCGGAACTGGGACAACGTTTTACCTTTCGTCACCTACGCCTACAATTCCGCTGTTCAGCGCACTACTGGTTATAGCCCTTTCTTTTTAGTTATGGCCGTCAACCATCGACAGTACTGGACACTATTTTCTTCGCTGCTCCCTCTACGTCTGAATCTCTGGGCGAAGAGTTTGCAACTCGTATGGCCCAGTGTCGCCAACTTGCCCGTTTGAACACTGAAGATGCTCAACAAGAACGCAAAGCCCTGTATGATCAACGCCATCGAACTCCCTCCCTTTACCCCGGTGATGAAGTTCTCCTGTGGACACCAATCCGCATTCCTGGCCTGTGTGAGAAGTTCCTCCATCGTTACATTGGCCCTTATACAGTACTCCAACAAACGTCTCCGGTGAACTATCGCGTTATTCCCTCGCACACCGTCGCAGATCGACGTCGTCGCTCCGGAGAGATCGTCCACGTCTCGCGCATGAAGGCCTATGCCCGTCTTCCCTCATCCCTGTAATCAGCGACCAGGGTGGCCGCTCTTTTGTCGGGGGGATTTGTGTGAGCGCAACGCGTGAACTTTCACCTCTTTCATCTGTATAGATCCATTATCATCATCATCGCTGACTGCTGCTCGGAGCGTCGCGCGCTATGTGCCAGCTGGTTCTTGAATAGAACAGACGTTTTGTGCAAGTGCTGTCTCACAATATGTTTATTCTATTTTTGTCAATAGATTTCTCCCTGTTACAATATTATGCCAAAATAAAAAAATCGCTAGCGATTCACAAACGCTGTAGAACTTCAAATCTGTGTGGTGTACTACGTCTTGCACAAGTGCCTTATAAAGTTTGCCGTATTTTCTAGCGCAACAAAATTATGCAACATGACCTTAATGATTTTGAAATCTAAATTTAGTCAAAAATAGCTGAACAAAGTTGGAAATATATTAACAATTGCTTTTTGCACTGGCCTTGGATTTTTCATTGTTCGCTGTTTGCTTTAAGTTAGCGCGATCGTATCTTTGTATATCAACGTTATGTAAATATAAGCTTCGGATCTTTGTTAGAAAATTATGCTGAGAACATACTGTCGAATTATTGCTGCTCTGTCATCAACGTTTTTTGAAATGTAGCCCTGCTAAGTAGGTAAACATTTGTTTCCTTGGCATAATTTAAAAATTTTTTTAAAAACCTCTGCGATAGTGAATAACAAAAACCATTGAATACAAAGAAAAGCATGCATATATTTAGTAGGATAGGTTTCAGATACTTAACGTTAACATAATTAGTGAAATTTATAACTAACGTTGCCCAAAACAGCAGAAAAGATAATCACTGCACTCATCCTCTTCGTCGTTAATAATTTTCTGTGTCCTAAAACGTTTTGGCAGCAAAAACAATTGCATTTCTCTGCTTGAAAGAAATAAAAAAGGGTCAACGACAATCCTTTCTCCGCTCTTACATGAAAACATCCAGCTGTGGTTAAAAACGATATCTTGATAAGACGAAAGAGAACTGCGTAGCATTGAAAACCTCCTTAGTACGAATCCCTTGAAAGAATTGTCAAGAACGAACATGGAATGGCGGCATCTGTTTTTTTGCTGAACAGTGTCAGTGTTTTACGATCAAGCTAGGCCTAATGACTAAAGTCTAAATGTAACCGGTGTATTAAGCTCCCTTCTATGCCTAGGGCGTTCTACACAACGGCAATACATTTTTTTCCTTCAAACTGCAGGCAGAAACGCGTAATAAACTTTCCCATCTCTTGTTCGCCTGCTGGTTGAATAAAGAAAGGTATAAGGTGTTGTTTAAATAAATCCTGACATTTATGCCGGCATCGAAATCATGCTTAGGCGAATACCAGCCAAACGCTGTGTCTTGTCGCAGTAATAGCGCCAGTCACCGCTTCATACGCTACAAACATTTCATGATTGTGCGTCGGTATATGAAGACAGATATTTTTATTCCAATGGCAGCCATGCCGCCAAAGCCAAATTGAATAATTAGTAGACATGAAATAGCGTAAATAGTGTGAGCATTGTGTGGCGCTTCATCTTCCACACTGCTGAACGTGCTGCTTCATCTTCATCCTGCTCCCTCTTGTAGATACCCATCGTCATCGCGGAGTGTGTTTGGCTGCAGTGTGCGACCAAGGCTTCAGGTCTGTAATAAAGCCTGGTTCCCCAAGTCCGACCTTCGCGTTACCTTACACGTGGTGGAGGTGCGCCTTGATTTCCCCGCTGCTTCGTCACCTGCATCCACCTGGAGCTTCGTTCTGGCCGCCGTTTGACCCCGACCACCATCGTCATGACACAAGAGGGCCACTCCGCTATTCCGGCTGCTACCAACTCGACTCCAGCTCCCCTTGCCACTTGGACTGTCAGTAGCCGTCAGCGCGACCCGCAGATGTTCGCCGGTCTCCGCGGCGACGACGCTGATGACTGGCTCGACAGCTACGACCGGGTCAGTGCTTTCAACCGATGGGACGATTCTCTTAAATTAATTAATGTGTCCTTTTATTTGACGGATGTGGCCAAAACGTGGTTTCTAAATCATGAGTCGACGATTCCGGACTGGGCTACCTTTAAACAAAAGTTACGCCAGATTTTCTGCGCTCCTACTGTTCGCACGGAGTCCGCCAAGAAGAAGCTAGAAGCCCGACTTCAGCGGCCTAATGAGACCTACACTTCTTATATAGAAGATGTACTTTCACTTTGTCGGCGCATCAATGACACAATGCCAGAGGCCGAGCGGGTTCGGCACGTCCTTAAAGGTATTGGGCCACTCGCCTACAACGCCCTGGCCGTGCAGAACCCTACCACAATCGATGCCATCATATCCACTTGTCAACGCCTTGACGAACTACAGTCAATACGCCTGCAGCCTGATCCCACTTCATTTGGTTTCACTGCCGAAGCTGACCTCCGTGTGCTTATTCGCGAATTAATTCGTGAAGAGCTCTCGGCTCAAGGTAATTTGTGCCGCCCTGCATCTGAGCCACATAATTCAAGTGCCGGCCTGCGTAGCATTGTTAAAGAAGAGCTGGCCTCAATGACCTATTCCCCGCCAACATCGGTCGCTCCTACCATTTGTCAGGTGCCAACGTACGCCCAGATCCTTGCCGCCCGCAGTTGGAGCGCCTACGCCACCGGCGCCTACCACTGCTCATGTCGCTGCATTGGCACCACCTGCCGCAGCGCCGACATACTACCCCAACTGGCGCCCAGCCCGCCCTGTGTGTTATTACTGCGGGTACCGAGGCCATATTTCCCGCTTCTGTCGTCGCAGGCTCCAGAATGAACGCCGCGGCTACGAATCATTTGAAGCAGACTACCCTCCTCGCTTTTCCGGCTCTAACCACCATTCATTCCCCGATTATCCCCGACGTTCATCACCCCCGCCAGAAAGCCCCGCTCCGCCTGCTGGTTACAGGCCTTCAAGACGCCGTTCTCTTTCGCCTTTTCGCCTTTTCGCCGCTCAGCCTCGCCTCTCCGTCAAGCTTCTCTGACGACCCCCCGCCTGTCGGAAAACTGACCACTGCAGTTTTAGGAGGGAAAACTGCACTCTTCGGCCATCCCAAAAATCCTCCGGAACGTCCCTGGAATATTATTTTAGTGCGGGTTGAAGGATTATCTGTTGAAGCTTTGGTTGACACGGGCGCCGCTGTTTCTGTGATACACACTGACTTGTGCTCCCGCTTGCGAAAAGTGAAAACGCCTTATGATGGACCTGAACTCCGTGGAGCTAATGGTGCAATAATTCGGCCTTCTGCTAAGTGTACTGTGCGAGTTTTTGTTGACGGTGTCCGCCACCATGTACAATTTGCCGTGATGTCACCGTGCGCTCACCCAATTATTTTAGGCTGGGATTTCCTGTCTGCCGCATCAGCCAGCATTTCGTGTCGCGACAGGATCATTTACATGAACGAGAGCGATCCGTCTTCTGAACATCCCGAGCCCCGTTATCGCCTGCTTGCCGCTACTAACTCAGTGTTGCCCCCTGGATGCGAACAACTTGTCGCGCTTACTTCTGCTGACATTGATAACGGAGATGTGCTAATCGTGCCTTCTGATCGCCATCTGACCCGCGGAATCGCGCTACCACCAAGTCTTGTTCGGTTTGAGCATGGCACAGCGCTTGTCGCTGCTTCGAACACTTCCCCAGAGCCCAATGTGCTGACTAAAGGGACATGTTTTCCTTGTGTCCTGGACATTCACCCGGTGTCCCTCACCACCCTTACCGCCCCCTCTTCCTCACCAGCAGCTTCTTCCGATGCTTCTCTCTGTGTTCTCTTTGGCACCATCAATCCTGACCTTCCTGCGACTCACCGCCAAGCTTTGCAGGAATTACTTCGAAAACACCAAGCCTCCTTTGATGTCACTTCTCCGACCTTGGGCCGAACGTCTTCTGCACAGCACCGCATTATTACAGAAGGTACTTCTATTGTTAGCCGCCGCCCTTACCGTGTTTCCTTATCAGAACGTAAAATCATAGAAGATAATGTGAATGATATGCTCCGGCGAGACATTATTCGGCCATCAGCTAGCCCCTGGTCATCTCCGGTCGTCTTGGTCAAAAAAAAGGATGGGTCCGTGCGTTTTTGCGTTGATTACCGCGCACTTAACAAAGTCACTCGAAAAGATGTTTGCCCTATGCCACGAATTGACGACTCCCTCGACTGTCTTCAGGGCGCCGAATATTTCTCCACTTTGGATTTGCGTTCCGGTTACTGGCAGATACCGATGCACGAAGCCGACAAAGAAAAAACAGCATTCGCTACTCCCGATGGGCTTTACGAATTCAATGTCATGCCTTTTGGACTTCGTAATGCCCCCGCTACGTTTGAGCGCATGATTGACACTGTTCTTAGAGGACTTAAGTGGAAAACATGCTTGTGCTACCTGGACGACATAGTTATTTTCTCTGCGACTTTTTCTGATCATTTATGCCGCCTTGATCAAGTATTAACGTGCCTGGCATCCGCCGGTCTCCAGCTGAACACAAAAAAGTGTAATTTCGCCAAGAAAGAAATCAAGATTCTGGGCCACCTCGTCAGCCGCGATGGCATTCGACCCGACCCTGACAAGCTTGCTGCAGTTTTGAACTTTGCACGCCCTCAGCGGACTAAGGAACTACGCAGTTTCCTTGGCCTGTCTTCGTACTTTCGCCGTTTGATTCGAAATTTCGCTACCATTGCTGCACCGCTCCACCGCCTCCTTACAGACCGTACTACTTTCAATTGGTCCGAAGAATGCGAAAAAGCTTTCCAAAACCTAAAGAATGCCCTCACTTCGGACCCTGTTCTCGCTCACTTCGACGACACTGCTGCCACCATTCTTCACACCGATGCCAGCAGCCTCGGTATCGGCGCCATACTTCTGCAACGTGATACCGCTTCTCGGGAAAAGGTAATTGCGTTTGCCAGTCGAACTCTAACACTAGCGGAACGCAACTACACCATCATTGAGCAAGAGTGCCTAGCCGTCGTTTGGGCAGTTCAGAAATTCCGCCCCTACCTCTACGGCCGCCATTTCACGATCGTTACCGATCACCACGCTCTGTGCTGGTTATCAACCCTCAAAAATTTGGCTGGACGCCTGGGCCGTTGGATTCTGCGTTTGCAGGAGTACCACTTTGATGTCATATTCAAATCGGGACGCAAACATCGAGATGCCGATGCTCTTTCCCGCTGCCCGATATCAGAATCGCCACCTAGTGCTTCCTCGAGCCTTCCTGCGTGCACCCTCGACGTCCCAATGTCGTCCAGAGCCCCAACCTTAACCTGTGCTACTCTTGCCGCTGCTCCAGATCGCTACGCCATTATTTCAAACCAGCGAGCAGATCCCTACTGTATTTCCCTAATCAACCTTCTCACCGGTGCTTCTCACCCTCCTACCGCTAGGATGCGCAGGCAACTCCAAAAGTTCAAACTTGACAACGGCGTGCTCTCCCGTTATATTTATTGCTCCGAAGGCACCCGTTGGGTCCCCGTTATTCCGAGAGCGCTTCGCACCCGTATCCTGGCGGCTTTCCACGATGATGCTACAGCCGGTCACTTAGGCTTTCATAAAACTTACCACCGCGTGAAAGCCCGTTTCTTCTGGCCAGGCCTCGCCTCAAGTGTGGCAAAATACGTCGCCTCTTGTCTGCCATGTCAGCGCCGCAAACGGCCCACTTCTCCTCCTGCTGGCCTACTACAGCCGCTACCTTGCCCTGCTACTCCTTTTGCCGTTGTTGGCATAGACTTATACGGGCCACTTCCATTGTCCGCACGAGGTAATCGCTGGATCGTCACCGCCGTCGACCACCTAACACGCTACGCTGAGACCGCTTCCCTGCCTAATGGCTCAGCACATGAGGTCGCGACCTTCTTTTTGGAATCGCTCGTACTGCGCCATGGGGCCCCTCAAGTGCTTCTCAGCGATCGTGGTCGGACATTTCTGTCGAAGATTGTAGCCGAAGTTATTGAAGCCTCAACCACACATCACAAATTGACCTCCAACTATCACCCGCAGACCAATGGGTTGACTGAGCGGTTCCACCGCACGCTTTCTGACATGTTGTCTATGTATGTCGACCAGGACCACCGAAACTGGGACATAATACTTCCTTTTGTTACGTTCGCCTACAATACGGCTGTACAGCGGACCACAGGTTACACCCCGTTTTTCCTCGTTTACGGCCGTTCTCCCGCTACCTTTCTTGACGCCTCTTTTCTTTCTACACATGCCAGTTCCTCATCCTCTCTTCCTGACCAGTTCCTTTCCCGAGTGGCCAAATCACGCCGGCTTGCTCGCGTCAACACGGAAGCTAGCCAGGAAGACCGCAAGTACCGCTATGATGCAACCCATCGCCAAGTTTCGTTCCGTCCCGGCGACGAGGTGTTACTTTGGACCCCATTACGCCCTCCTGGCCTTTGTGACAAGTTACAGCACCGTTACATTGGTCCTTACACAGTTCTTGCAAAAACCTCCCCGGTCAACTATCGCGTCTCCCCTGTTTACCCTCCTCCGGACTGTCGTTACCGTGGCACTGAAGTTGTCCACGTTTCACGTATGAAACCTTTTGTTCGGCGCATTCCTGCGGACTAATTGCGGCCAGGCTGGCCGCTTGAACTGCGCGGGCGAAATAGTGTGAGCATTGTGTGGCGCTTCATCTTCCACACTGCTGAACGTGCTGCTTCATCTTCATCCTGCTCCCTCTTGTAGATACCCATCGTCATCGCGGAGTGTGTTTGGCTGCAGTGTGCGACCAAGGCTTCAGGTCTGTAATAAAGCCTGGTTCCCCAAGTCCGACCTTCGCGTTACCTTACAATATTTATTGTGCATCCACAGGCTCAGGTGCGAATAGGAAAGCGATCTACAGCCACGAAAATTAAACGGTCCAGCTGCTTCCAACAAAGCACGTGTCAAGTAGAGCCTTTATTCGGACTATTAAAAGCACACGCAATATTTTATTAATACTGATTTTCAGATTGCACTATGCGCACCTACTCACCGCGGCTACAGACCTCTGAACCACGACTTGGAAAGCAGCACATTATTTGCGCGTGTCGCACTGCTGACGACTATACTTGTTTTCACTGCTGGTTGCAAGGTAAGCGTCAACAGCAGCTAAAAGGGGGCTTTAGCCAAATGCCGAGGCAGCCTGCTAGGCAGCCAGGAAGCCAGGCAAACAGCCAACGATTCATCCAGGAATGTCAGTGACGCCCTTGCTGTTTTATGTAGTAAACATGAATTGTGTAATTTTATAAGCAGTATTGAAAAAGTACATAAGCATTAACTACTGTTTTCAGAAAGCCTAAATGTATATAATTGAAAGACGTCAACAGTCTGCCAGTCCAGAACAAATGTTAGGAATATTTTTTGTTTTGTTCTTGATAGGCAAGAATAATGCTTAAGATGGTTTTAGAGATATGGACTGTTAAATGAAAAGGGGAAGGAAAAACAACACGCCGATGATGGCTGAACACGTCATGTGTTCCCACCATCATTGTATTGTTTTTCGTTACGCTTTGCATTTAATATTCCTTATCTCTAAAATCATAATAAGACTAACTCTTGTCTGTAAACAACAAAACAAAAAATATGCGCAATATTTGCCTTGGACTCGTACACTGTTTGCTCCATTAAACTGAATAATAATGAGCCCGTCATTTCCCCTTCCAACGTATGGTTAAATGTATCTAGTAACGCAAAACTCATAATGGCTATTGCACTCCTCTTGCGCAACGCAGTCGTCGTCCTGTGTTTAAAAAGCCACTTGGCGGTTGGTCTTACGCCTCCGATGCCACCTTTGGCAGAAGGCATTGTCGGTTGAGAAAGCGTATTGAAAATAAATATTCACTTCAATTGTGTTCAATTGATTTTGAGCGCACGAAAGCAATGTCATATTATAGGGGAAAGGACCTTTAAATTGACGCAAAAATATTGCAATAAAGAACAGCAGAGTTATTTTGAGAATGAACAGGGTGCAGGTAAGAATACAAGTGTATGTAAAATTTATTAGGTGCATGTGAGCCGCTACGTCCCCTTCATGGATCACTGCCTTGTCGTGGCGGAGGGGCTTGCGAAACTCGATGAAGTCGTGAGCTCTGCTGTGAAGGCCACCCAAGATAGACAGGTTAGGCAGAGAGTTCTGACAAAATGTGATTCACTGGAGAAGGTAATGGCAACCAACTCCAGTATTTCCTGCCAAGAAAACCCTATGACCAGTCACAGTACCATTAATGATATGGCGCCGGAAGATGAGCCCCACAGGTTGGAAGGCGTCCCACATGTTACTGGGGATGAACAAAGGGCGATTCCTAGTAGCTCCAGGACGAATGAAGCGGCTGGGCTAAAGCCAAAAGGATGCTCAGTTGTGGATGTGTCGGGAAGCGACCGGAAAGTCCGATGTTGCAAGGAGATAAATCACATAGCCACACGGAATGTAAGATCTATGACGCAAGGTAAACTGGATGTCGTCAAGGTAGAAATGGAGAGATTGAACATTGATATCTTGGGTATCCGCGAGCTCAAGTGGACCGGAATGGCAGAATTTATTTCGGCGACCATTATGTCTTTTATTGTGGGCGCGAATCCAGGAGAAAGGAACGGAGTCGCTCTCATAGTAAACAGAAGAATGGGCAAAGCAGTGCTAGGGTACAACCCCAAAAACGACTGAATGATTTGACTTCGGATCCAAGGTCAGCCTTTCAACATAACAGTTATCCAAGTCTATGCACCGACCACTACTGCTGAAGAAGCTGACGTTGAGGGATTTTATGCGGACCTACAATGCCTTTTATACCGCACCCCATCATCAGACGTCGTTTTTCTCATAGGAGACTGGAATGCTAAGGTCGGGAGTGAAAAAATATCCGGAATTATAGGCAAGTTCGGTCTTGGCGAGCCAAATGAAGCTGGGCAGAGGCTAGTAGAGTTTTGTCAAGAAAACAACCTGACCATAGCGAATACTCATTTTCAACAGCCCAAGAGGCGCCTGTACACATGGACTTCACCGGACGATCTGTACAGGAATCAGATCGATTATATTCTTTGCCGGCAGAGATGGAGAAGCGCTATACAAGCAGTAAAAACAAGACCTGGGGCCGATTGTGGCACCGCTCATCAGCTTCTTGTTGCCAAAATTAAGCTTCGATTGAGGAAAACGCAGAAAACTAGGCCTTTCAGGTATGATCTGGATCAAATTTCATTAGATTGTGCTGTGGAAGTGAGGAGTCGATTTCAAGAATTAGATCTAGAAGACAAAAAGGCCGTAGAGACGTGGACTGATGTTCGTGATATAATACATGAAGTTGCTACTAAGGTAGTTCCAAAGCCAAAGAAATGGAAGAAAGCAAACTGGTTATCTGAAGAGCCTTTGCAAATAGCTGAGGAAAGGAGGATGGCAAAAGTTATGGGGGAAAGAGAAAGATACAAGGTTCTCAATGCGGATTTTCAGAAAATAGCAAGGAGAGATAAGAATGCCTTCCTGAACATACAGTGCCAAGCAGTTGAGGACAACAGCCAATTAAGCAACACAAGAACTCTGTATAAGAAAATCAAAGACATTAAATGAAGCTTCTGTGCTAAGCTGGGCGTGATAAAGGACAAACAAGGCAAGGACCTCACTGAAGCCTCAGGGATAAAGAAGAGGTGGCAGGAATACACGGAAGAACTGTACAAGAAGGACCCGAATGTGCAAACCCAACGTAAGACGGTTGTGATTACTGATCTCGAGCCGGTCATCCTGAAGAGTGAAGTTGAATGGGCCTTAGCCAGCCTTGCTAAGAACAAAGCTAGCGGAATTGATGGCATTCCACTGAGTTTCTTCAAAACCTCAACCATGACGCTGTTAACATTCTGCATACATTATGTCAGAAGATTTGGACAACCCTGCAGAGGCCACAGGATTGGAGGAGGTCAGTTTACATCCCCATTCCAAAGAAAGGCAGTGCCAAAGATTGTTCCAACTACCGCACGATCGCGCTTATTTCGCATGCTAGCAAGGTGATGTTGAAAATCCTCCAAGGTAGGCTGCAGCAGTATGTGGATCGGGAGCTTCCGGACGTGCAAGCTGGGTTTCGCAAGGGCAGAGGAACTAGAGACCAAATTGAAAACCTTCGCTGGATCATGGAAAAAGCAAGAGAGTTCCAGAAACCCATCTACTTCTGCTTTATTGATTATGCGAAAGCGTTTGACTGCGTAGATCACAGCAGATTGTGGCAAAGCTCTGCAAGAGATGGGAGTTCCAATTCACCTCATCTATCTCCTCAGAAACCTGTATGAAGGGCAAGAGGCCACAGTCAGAACTGGGCATTGTCTTACTGATTTTTTTCCGATTGAGAAAGGAGTGAGGCAAGGCTGCATACTGTCGCCCTGCCTATTTAACCTATATGCAGAGTGCATCATGAGGAAGGCCGTTCTGGACGAGTCTTCAGCTGGAGTGAATATTGCTGGAAAACGTATCAACAACCTTAGATATGCGGATGATACCACTTTAATGGCAGAAAGTGAAGTGGAACTCAAGAGACGTCTGATGCGTGTACAAGAAGAGAGTGAGAAGTTTGGGCTTAAACTGAACATCAAAAAGACAAAGATCATGGCGTCTTGCCCTATCAAGTCCTGGAGCATCAATGAACAGGAGGTGGAAGCTGTGACAGATTTTCTCTTCTTGGGCTCCAAGATTACCTCGGAAGGAGACGGCAGACATGAAATTAGGAGACGCCTGCTTCTGGGAAAGAGAGCAATGGTTAGCCTTGACCGCCTAGTAAAAAGCAGAGACATTAGTCTGCCAACCAAGATCCGTATAACTTGTGCTATGGTCTTTCCAGTTGTGATGTATGAATGCGAGAGTTGGGCTGTGAAAAAGGCTGACCGCTGAAGAATTGGCGCGTTTGAATTGTGGTGCTGGCGGAGACTGTTGAGAGTTCCTTGGACGGCCAGAAGATCAAATCAATCAATATTGTCGGCCATAAATCCCGACTGCTCATTGGAGGGTGAAATTCTAATGTTAATGCTCAACTACTTTGGTCATCTGATGAGAAGATAGGAGTCGCTGGAGAAAGATTTGATGTTGGGAAAGGTTGAGGGTCGGCGGAGAAGTGGTAGGCAGCGAACGCGATGGTTAGATGGCATCCTCGAGGCACTGCAGATAAAGTTATGTGATGTTAGGAAGATAGTGAGAGCCCGGAAAGCGTGGCGTGACATGGTCCATAGGGTCACGAAGAGTCGGACATGACTGAACGACTGAACTGAATTGAAGACGCTACGTAGGTCCAAATAACCACATTATTAGATTCACAGCGATGCAGCTGCATCGCTACGGCGCCAAACGAGGAAAAATGCTTCGTAAGCGCATTATATCGTTCGTCAGTGCATGGAAATCTTACCACAGGGTTGCAGATTAACTGATTGTTCACTTTTCAGATGTAATTGTCAGCGTCAATTGTTCTCATTTAAAACCCGAAGTTGTGACTTCATGGAAGAGAATCCGCTTCGCGTTCGTGAGGTGCCACATTCGAAACCTGGTTCCGCCGGATATCCACCGGTGTACAATGGGCACAAGCTTTCGCCCTTCCTGTTGCTTCGCCCTTCAGGGATGAAATGCTTGGGAAAGGGGTCATGGACCAAAAGCTGTGCCCATATAGGTTAGTGCTTCGGTCCGCCATCGGACATCCATAAGTCAGCCTCGAGTGACAGAAGCGCATATGCGGCCCTTTTTTATGAAACTGCTGGTGATGCGAGGCTCAAACTCAGAACTCAGACGAAGGTGAACCATCTTTCCAGGCTGCGAGGTTGTTCGAACCTGGGTTTGTTCCATGTGCACAGTGGAGGTTTGTAGCTCCTCCCATGCACACACGCCTAGGAGAGCCAAGCGCTAGGGCAGGGGAAGCCGTACCCATTTTACTGGTGGGTGTCCGGTGGTGCTTTTCGAACTCTCATTGCCAATTGCACAGATTATTTCTATCCCCACTGAGTCAGAGCTATGCGTTTCATAGATTGCTATCGTAACATATCTAGAGAAAGGTTGTCACAATTCATTTCGCTACCTTTGTAGCAATGAAGGCAGTCATATTACAAACTCTAGTGTACCCAGTGCCAAGTTATGACCATGGCTAAATTGCAAGCTTTTAGTTATTGTTAGCAGAAGTGTGTCGTGTCTTTCTAAATAAGAAACTCATTTTGCGTGTAGAAATTCACGAACCGGGCGTAGAAGCGAAATTAGAGGCAATGCATGGAATGCACATTGCCATGTCTATTCAGCATTCAAATGTACCTCCTCAGATCTCCTTTCTACTTTGGGTCATGTTGGAGCCGGTTCTTGTCTTGTTTTCGCACGGTAATTTGGTTCTGCTCTTTTTGTCAAACAGCTTCTCTTTACATGACTTCTGTCAGTAACATCTGCTTCGATGCTGGCTAGGCCCATGTTGACCACATGACGTGTTCGCCTGTATGTCAATTCCTTATCACCGACCCTCACTAGCTTTCGTTTCAGAATCTGGCCTAAATCTTTATCTGAAAATAACCATTTTATGTTGCAAGGCGTGCAAACGCAGTAGATGATGTCTCGTCCCCCTGATGGCCTCCACGATAGGTCGCGATAATTTTGCTGCTTTTCTTTTCTCACTGATCGGCAAACTGCTGATGAAACGTATTTTTTTTAAGGACAGCCCTATAGGGCTGTTTTTTATTTTTAAAGCACCCGTGTTTTTTTTGAGCTCAACATATACTTGAGGGTCCATATGTAAGGAATTGCGTAAATCTGCGAAACCTGACTCTTATCTCCAAAGAAAAATAACAAGCCCATTTGATTCGAGTAGGTTGGCGAAACCTCCATTGATGAGTCTTAAAAAGGGCATCACATCCTAGGGAAGGAGTGGCTCTTGTTCCCGGGTGCTGGCCAACCGTTTATGACTCGCGGCGTCCTTTCTGACCACAGTACCAGCCGCATTTGTAAGGCTGGTTCGGATCTGGAGACCACGATCTCGCAAACCTTTAGGTCCACGAAGTTCCTGCGAGATGGTGGTTGTAAGTCCCGGAAGAGGTATAAAATGTGATACAAAATAGCTCCCGGAGCCTAAAAAAAAGGCAGGAATTTTACAGGGCATCTTTTGCTTCCACGCTGAAGAATGGACGACGCACAGAACGGAGCACGACAACATTCACTGCTGGTGATTTTCCGGAACTTGAGGACTGCATAAGCCAGCAGGGTGCAATAAAAAAAGAAATTGCGTTGCTGTCAGTACAAATTTCCCCCCTGCGACAAAAGACAGCGCGTATAGGTCTACGCCGAAAGGAAAGTTTTGAAAAACAGAAAGAAAGATACACTTGCAGGCAGTACGACAGCAAGGTTAGTGGATCCTCCGAATTGGAAAGCTGCCGCTAACACAACAAATGGGAGGCGGTGCTGGACACGCTTACGCAACTGACACACCTCATTCATAGCAGCATCCTTCATAGATAGAAATAGCCGAAACAATTGCCAAGAGATTACACAATGGAACTGCAGAGGGCTCATAATAAAGTTGAGGAAATGACAATGTTATTGTATGGCAAGCAGTATTCATTGGCGTTCTTGATACAGGAACATAATAGGCTAATTCAATAACAGGATATATAGGGTACCAGTGTCCTATCCCTGATAAACGAGCAAGGGCAGAGGCCGAAACGCCAGGAAAAGCTGCCGTCCGTATTAGGGCCAACATTCCCCAAACGCCACTTGACTTGAGCAAGTGGTGCAACACTCCGCAAGACGTAATTGCTGTACTCACGCGTCTAAACAAAACGCCCCTGATATTAGTGTCCGTGTACGCTCGTCAAAGAAACACAGTACTTAATCTTGGATGGCTTAAGCATATTCGTAATTCATATCCTGGAATTGCGATACTAATCGGGGGAGATTTTAACGCTCCGCAAACTGCATGGGGACATGATTAAAATTCTAAAAGGGGTGATCAAGTTCACACTGTCTTTGCAGAAATGAAATTTACACTGCTAAATCATCCAGGGGTTGCAAAACTACCTGCAAAACAAACACACTCACCAGAATTGTTGTGGTGTAAAGTCACTGGTGCACAACAATGGCAGGCGGAATTAGATGCATGGGATAGTGAAAATGCACTCATTGGTATTGGTCTTAATTTGGGGCTTATGAGGAAAATTCCAAAGAACAATTTTGTAACACACTGGGATGGTGTACGCCAGAATATAACAGGAATAACGTTACCATGTACCAAATTGGAATTATTGACTGGTATAGAAGAAGCGAATGGTAAAACTGCGCCTGGGCATGACGATGTTCCTTATGGAGTCTTCAGGAATTTAGAAGGAACCGCAGTTTACAGCTTATTGGATGTGGTAGATGATGTATGGCAAGGAAGAGAGATTCCACTCGGCTGGAAACACTCGGTGGTGGTCCCGATACCAAAGGCTGGGAAACCTCCCAGAAGCCTAGAATCTTTGCGGCCTATCTTACTAACACCCACAACCTGCCAAATATATGAAAAGATGATAACCACCCGCCAGTCATGGTGGTTGGAAAGTAATAAAAAATACCATGCTTGACAAATTGCGTTCTGAAACAGCCTTGGTACAGAGAATGACTTGGCTATGCTGGCTGAAGACGTCATACACGTGTCGCCTTATAACCACTTTGTGCTCACAGTATTGGCTACCGACGTGGTGAAGGCATACAACAACGTGTTGGATTCCAAGATTCTTAGCAACATGGAATGTATGGGCATTCCCTTGCTGGTCATAAAAGAAGTAGATAATCTGATTAAGGACAGGACGTTTTCTATCCGAACAGAGGCGTGCCACAAGTGTCAGTGTTAGAACATTTGATATTCAATATTGCACTGATTTCATTGTTGTGGAAATTAGCTAAAATACCAGAAGTGAGGTTCATGATATACACAGATGATGTCACGATTTGGTCTGCTCATAAGCAACTTGAGGGACAGAATTTGTATCGGCAACAGGCTTTAAATACAACAGATGAGTACGTTCAAGGTGCAGGTCTGAAGCGTCACCTCAACAGTCCAGATACATTCATGTTGCAAACAAGAATGGAAGAAAACAATTGGCAACGCAAAGAGTCACACTAAAGATTAGAAGTCAGGCATTGCAAGAGGTTAGTGAGTTAAACGTTCTTGGCCTAGAAATTCACAATTCCGCAAGTGAACACAAAGGCTCCATAAGGTGAAAAATTAGCTGCGACTTCCTTAAACTTGATAAAATGCATTTCGCCTAGGGGAGGAGGAGCTCGAGTGGACATGGCAAGGCGTCTTGTTCAATCGGTGTAACAGCCGAGGGTACTATACCAGGCCCAATTACAAAGACTCACGAGGCGGCAGTGGGCGGAATTGGAAACAATAAATAAAAACGCAATGCGCACAATCGCGGCCTTACCATAATTTACCCCTATTCATATTCTCCAGAACTTTTCACAGCTGAATACGTTCACAGAATTAATTGAACAACGAGAGGCAACAAGGAATATGAAGCGAAACTACGTTATGCCCAGAGAATCCTTGTATGACGAATTGGCAGTGCAAACACCAACAAAGGCAGACCCCCTTCCGTGGGAATTCACGACAATTACGACAATTAAGCTACTCGGCTTCGTCGTAAAGAAACCCTGGCATCTCGACATCTGGTTGATGTACTTCCTGCCACCTGCATTACATATACTGACGCATCAATTATAGGATATGGCGGTAGAACAGCAGCAACAAGCCCAACACACTGTGAACTAAAAGTACATAATGAATATGCATCAGAATACCCTGATCCGCTTCTGACGGAACTATATGCAATCCGCGATACAATGGAGGCCATAAGTAAAATAGATCCCATAACAGAAGCCTGCATCTATACAGACTCCTTAGCTGCCTTAAAACAAGTGAAGAAAGCAACAAAGACACTATGTGTAACCCAGGAAATTCACGCACTCAATAAAAAAAAAGATATGCGTCCAGATACACTGGAAACATGAGGATGCTAAGAACGCTGAGCAGAAAAAAGTTGCCCACCTCGCACACGAAGTTCCAAACACTAATGCACCCCCCACCAGGCTCCCTTTTGATGCCCGCTCCGTTATTCCAATCTTAGCATCCTCTTTAAGGAAAAGTACACGTGCTCTCATTCCCCCCTATGCTTTCCCCCTCCCTCATAACTTAACGAGATTGGAGGAGGTTTTCGTTAGAAGGGTAAGGGCTGGGGCGGCCTTTGCCCTGGCGGTAACATGCCGATGGGTATCTGAAGAAGACATCGTACCTACTCATGACCGAAGTGTTTCATACCAGCTGCAGATGTGTATGTTCGCCACCTGCTGTGGGCTTGTGCAGGAAAAAGGGCATCAAGCATAAAGATTCTGCAGGAAGTGGGACTAACCGCAACAAGAAAAAAGGACTACTCCAAATGGCTCATCGACAACAATAAGAGCAAGAGCCTTCTCCAATTTCTTACGGACTATAATATACAGGGGTTTTTATAATGTACCTTGTGGCAAGTTTACGTAATACAAAAAGTAATCTTACGCCAATGAGCCCAAACTACATCCTCGCTCGTAATGTTGAGCATAACCACGTAATAGCCGCTGCTGACATGGCCTCCAAAATGAAAGCCAAAATAATCATGGGGTGGTGCCGGTTACCTGTTAGGCGGAATGCAAAAGACAGAGGAAAAACCGTTTCCAGTTTTAATACAGCATGACCTTTCTCTCAAGTGTCCGCTGTAATGAAAGAATAAACGAAAACTGCTTGCAAACTAATATGGCTAACCACGTCATTGCATGTTATTCTGTGGCATTGTACATGAAGTATTTATATATAGTTCATCGTTTTCGAACACAATAACGATTGCTTGTATTCAGGCATTTGAACAGTTTTAACCGTATACTCTTCAGAATGTTTAGACGCATGAAAACTGATCTTGCCGGAACTCGAAAGAGTATTCGGTGACCTTTGACTACAAGTCCTCCGTCTTGTGCATCTTTTTGGTATTTTTCTTCCTTGTCAAAAAAACATCGTCACGTAAACATAAATACAGCATGCTTGGCTTCAGCTTCCTGCTGCAAGGGATCAATAAGCAGAGACAGCAATAAAGGTTATTTGTTTTAAAAGCGAGGGCTACAGTGCATGCTTAGCCAAAAGGAAACGCGACAAGAAATTATGTTTGAATTTGATATTTTAAGTTCTGCTCACTGAAAACACAGTGCCCCATCGCATTTTACGTGAAGGGTACACACCTCGTTCAGGAAAAGAGCGATCTCCGTTGCGTTCGTCGTTGCAGCCGCCATAATGCAAACCGACGACAACTGTTCTACCCGCCGCTGAGCCTCCGTGTAAAACAGGTTGAGTACGGAATCCGTCTTGCTTGTGTGTTTGGATGGCGGCGAACGGAAATGCCTCCGTGTGGTGTATGATGTCGGAACGGGCTTTGAATGGATCCTCAGGTGGTAGGAATTATTTCGAAGCCATCCATTACGGTTTCTCTTTCCCCATCTTCATTCACTCCTCAGTTCCTCCATTCACATAAGACGCGGCTCAGGCGCCACTACAAAGCGTGATAGATACTACGACTTTCTACATTAAAAAAAATTACTTTTTGCATTTACACTGTCAGAGAAAACGTGGAGAGTATGTCTTATCAAAGTTATGCGCTTGGTATTGGACTTTGGAAGTATTCTTGATATCGTTGACGTCACCGGTATCAGGCTGCCATTCGCTGCAACCACGAGGGCCGGGACGCCCCGATCACCATTCTGGTAGCTGCGAAAGTCATCTGCACGTGCCAGGTGTGATCCCCTGAGGAAAGCGCGAGGAAGTCAATGCCTTCGCTTACATGGTTCGGGCATTTTAACACTGCAGAAAGACGAACTATTCGAAAACATGTGGTTGTCGCCGGCCATCAGCTGCCGTCAATTTGACGGTTGTGCAATAACGTGTCACACCGCGGAAAAGTGCTCAGTGCGGCACCATTGTCAGAATAAGTTGATCGCTTCGACACAATTCGCCCTTATTCCTGCGCTATTCTCGAGGTTTTGAAAAATTAAATAGCGGGAGAGGGTTTCTTTCAGTTTGAGCATGCTTTGATGATGAAGGAGGGTACGTAAATGCTCGCGGGCATCGTACTGGTGAGGCAACACTTTATAGTACCGTTTCGAGAGTCACTTTCGTGTGCCCGAGTTTGGTGATTGTGGAAAATCCTCAAATTTTAGCGAATGAAAATGTTCCTCGAGTATAATTTTGGCTACAGTAAACTAAAATCAACCACGAAGCGCCGGTGTGACCCGGTCCGCTTACCGATACTGCAATCGGCCGGTGAAAGTCTTCGCGAAACTTGTGAAGAGCAAATCTGACTGACTGAGGACGGTCTTCTCGTCTTCTCGCGCTGTTAAGACGAAAGCCTTTATGGCTCTAACTGTCAGCGTTCGTTCTGCCACAATGCAGTGATCAATCAAATGACGTAATGATGATGTCACCAAAAAATTAAAATTCTGCTCTACCGGGAATCGAGCTTCCACCCTTGGATTTTCCGGGTTTTTTTTTTTTCAGCATGGTATTTCTTACATGTATTTACGTAAAAAACAGCTACGTACATTATTTACAAAGTAATCAGTTTGTAACCGAACAAGTCGAATTGAAATTTACAACACCACACAACAAGAACACGTCTCAACAATGCACTAAAAAGGGGAACAGTAGGGAAGGGGATTTTTAACGCAGGCCCAAACTACCTAACCATTTATATATACTGAAACGGTTCAATTATGTCTTTATTGCACAATACTTAGTAAGTTCAGTGCGAATGCAGGAAAGCATAGGGCATAGAGCAAAAGTGTCATGTACCCCCTACCTCGTCAAGAAAATCAGAAACCTTTCATCCATTATTTTTTATTCGAGAAAAGGAATGTAGGTACTTTTTGATATTTACGCCGACTGTAACTAGATCTGCTTTCTGAAGCCATTTTTTTTTAATTCATGATTATTTGTCAAATTGAAGAAAGTTTTTACAGTGGAAAGTAGTAGCTGCCATTCGTGAAAGGGTTTTGACGAATGAATTTAACTTCAGATGGGGCGCAAAGAGCAGGCACCGCTCGCGTCGCAGGTGGGGCGCTAAGTACCGGCGTCACTCGCTTCTTCTGCTTCAATTCTTCTGCTGCTTTGCAAATGTGGTGCTCCTTCCTCGCACACCTGGTAAACTTTATATATTACGTTACATATGTCTACAAATGTATGACATTCCCTGATGCAATGCCATCCAGCCTTCCAGTCTACTGCCTATCCTTTCCTTTGGCGGCCACCACTGCACAGCTCGTTAATCGTCCTCGACATTTACGAGTTGTCTAGAACCACTGTGGTGTCCTTGCGCTTCGCAGACAGTCACAGAGGAGTCGAGCAGTCGAGCGCTGGAAACCATTACTTCAGCTGGGTTTCATTGATGTGCGCTCAAATCCATGCAGGAGTTAAATAGCAGCAAACAGCGTTAAGTCAGGCTTAATGGAGCGCGCATTCTGTAAACTAGGTTGAGCCGCGTTGAACGTTAGCAGCTAACGCACGCAAGCTCGCCTTAAGCAACACCGCTACCGCCCGCTTTCCTCATGACTATAAACCATCCATTTGTATACGTATATCACGTATGCGAGCGTCTGTGGCCCCAGAGCGATTTAAACCCGGTGAGAAGTCTCATGATTCTACGCTTTCAAGGTGTGAGGTGAAGCTAAACATTCGATTCCACAACTAAGAATTTTCGAGGCCCCTTTCTTTAATGCATGATTATGATGTCATGCAATTTAAAGCAATTACTGAAAACGTTTTCAGACCGTATTTGAATTTCATAGAGCACGTAACATAAGTCGTCAATGTGTTGGGATGGCGGTCTTACATATCGCACCATATGAATTGAGGTTGATCACGGTGACTATCTAGTAGTGCTTATGTGTTCATCACAATTTCAGTGTTCACAAGAGAAATTAGTTAAACATAGAATGCTAACTATCCCGTCAGAGTTACCCCGTGATCATTTGTGCAATCTAGTAAATAAGGAGTAGCTCTAATGTATCTCTAAATGGTAAATAAAGCCCATGTTTTAAAATGCCAATAAAATATTATGTTGGGAGCTGTATTCATCTGAAAATAAAGCAGAGCGTTTGCGCCACAATAAGACGTGAGCACACTTGGAATACAGCTCTCTTTGAAATTTTGCATCTAAATATTATCTTTCAAGCTGGGGGAGCATACCACTCTACTCCTGCGCACCACTGCACACCACTGTGTCCTCGACAACACCGTACTCCGTTGGAGAGCGTATACGGCATTATAAGAGGTCTATTACAGCTTGGCGAAACGAGGCACGAGTGTTTCAAACAGCAGTAGCAGCTAAAAAGTGTTGGCTACAAGCTCTCGAAGTAAATTAGTCACAAAAGATACGTACGAAAAAAAAAATTTCTACTTTTGTTTCAAGCTATTTGATCTGCTCTATATATGTCAATAAAGGCTGCTGTGGCAATGGCCTCAAGAACATGATTTAAATTGATGTGGTCATAATTATCTTTATCACCAAATGTATTTCTACAGAGGTCATTCTGCAGGATTGAAGCTAACACTCCTCTTGTAGGCCAGACTCCAGGAAAGCTTGGTTTTACATTTCTACAGCCTCTATAACCAGCTCATCGTGCACTGTGCACCGATTATTGTGCTCCTAGACAAGGAAATTGTCTCTCACGCACTCCTTGTCCAATATTTCAAAGCATTCATGCTTCTTTTTTGGTTCCTCGCTGTCCTGTCCCCATGGCAAACAATATGATTTTCCTGAAAGCAGAAAACTGCATGTTAAATAAGTCGTAAAAAGGGCATATACTATGCGGAACCATTGCGAGATGATTATTCGATTGCAAAACATGAAACAAATAGTAAATTTGTTAATGGGCGGGTATTACTGCCCTATACATTTGAATGCCTGTTTCACAACATGCAGTAAATATATAAAGTAGCAGTGAAGAACTGTCAAATGGACAGTGCTATGGGTTCTCATCCTAGATATCCCATAATATCCTCGTGTCAGAGCTGAGAAAAGAAGGGTGACAAAAATGCGTTTAACTTTCTCACGCAGATTGTAACCATCACCAAAATCAGGTCTATTAGTATCAACATGTTTCCGAAGAAAGAGTTCTATGCAGAGTAATTTAAAGTGGGGATCATTGTTATAAGAAACAGCGTTTACGCCGCTGATGACTCAATGCCTACAGGGTTTATTTATATATACTGTCTAGGCTGAGGCATTACAGAGAGGAGTGGGTTAACGCATGCATTAAGAACAAAAAACAAGAACGGGGAATTGGATTCATTATACAACATTAAAAATGGTGCAATAAACGGTATTGGCAATGGTTGTTTGCAAGAAACTGGTGTCAGTAATGGCAGTGACCAGTGTGACCAGTATGTGACATGGCCTCCCCGGTAAATCCATGTGACCGAAATAAAGAGATGAAAACATTTAAATTAAACAAAGCGCACCATATAATCATCCAATCTAGTTGGAATTCAGCTGACGTAATGTTCGTTTGACGTCTGTGTAAGATGAAGCTGGGACTATGCAAAAGCCGAATAACGTTACACAGTTAACAGCCCACCTCTTGGTGTGACAAAACACAGGTTAAATTTCCTTCAAGCGTAAAATGCCCAAATTTCACTTACATAAGGGATACAATTATTTGAGAAAAACTGTTAAAAGAAATGCTTACTATTACTTGTAGCCATGACGAAACAAGCCCAAAGTAACTACTAATGCATATTTCTACATGTATTCTATGCACACATATTCATAATTATATCCGCTTACACAGCTTAAAAACATGGAAGAAATTCGGGGCACGTTTTTGCGTTTTTCCTAGCAATACTTCTGTATGAGCTGCGATCATAGAGCTTGCTCAGTGGCAAGCATAGGATTCTTCATGAGTTGTGATATGCCGAATTTCCCTCGTGGATTTTCAGAGCCTCGCGAAGAAGTATTTGAATAGGCTAGACCGAGGCGCACCCTTGACCATTTCAGCAGAAAATTTGCAGAGGAAGTATAGGGAGCATTGTCCCGCCTAATACTTTCTGTTTCACATTCTCCTGGGTACTGCTGGGTTTTACTTTATAAAAATTTTATTTTACGTTCTTTCCTTCCGCGAATCTAATGCCTTGTTTGGAGCGCTTTGCTGAGGATTAAAAAGTGATTCTTGGCTGATACGTTTCTGTAAAAACTCTTGCTCTGATAGACTCCTATGGTAACAAGCCAGAGACAACATGTGCCTTCTCTTCAGAGCTATCCGCGATGAGCTCTCTACCTAATAATAGTTGTGCGCCACATATCTTACCATGCTAGCACAAAATTACGAACGCTGAATGAGGCTGGTAACGCACCTGCATAGCAAAGTTTTCTGATCTTCTACGGTTTTCGTATGGGCATTGTTTGTCGAGCGATACATTCCTTTTTTCAATTCAAAGTACGTCGTAGATGTGGCCCAGCAAAACTCTTAAGCGGGATCCTGGTTTTCACTGGGATATATTACAAAGCACTTTAATAAAAGAACTACCCATTAATCCTTGCGGCATCCGGTTTCTACCCGAACAAATTGACGAGGTCCCATATGACATGATTATGGTTCTGGACCTCCATAGCATTTGGAAAACGTAGATGGCATTTAGGCACGCCGAAGAAAATGTACGATCTGTCAGGGACTTCATTGAAAGTGTCACATTTCTTAGAGGTGTTCTCGGCAGTCAGCCTGAGCAGCCTTAGTGGATGAATGTGATTGACGCACTGATAATAATGAAAAAGTGTTAAGACATCTTAAGTCAAAGGTAGGCTAGTGATTTCTATACCTGTGTGTACTTTGTTGACCGGCTATTAAGAAAAATAAAACCGGGGCGTAGCGCAGTTGGTAAGGCGCTCTTCTGGTGATCCAAGGAATGGAGGTTTGATTGCCGGTGGTGACAAGGTATATTTCTTTATTTTTAAACGTGCGCTCTGGAAGGTAAGACATCTCTTGGCAAAAGCCTCTGCCCACAGCTCCTGCTTAAAACAATAACGCATTAAAGGTTTTAGCCTTAAAAGGTCACCAGTTCAAATATGGCAGCGCTACCTGAAACAGAAGCCCGAAAATTGCAAGCTGATGCGTAAGTCAGTATATATCAAATAATTGGTTAAGGGAAGTGAAAGGCGCAATACTTATCCGACTTGCTTTTGTGGACACGTAAACCGCGCCATAAGGGGGCGGGAGAACGGGGGGGAAAGGTAGTGGATACAGAGAAAATCGGGTGCCGTAGTGGAGGGTTTCGGAGTAATTTCGACTACCTGGGAACCTGTGATGTGATGCGGTAACAATTTGATTTTTCCACTAAATAAGGAGGCCCCAAATCCCCGCCCCAGGCACACAGGCCTACGGGACGGGAGCCGAGACCTCCACGATTAGAAGCAGGCAAAGAGGTCTTGGCTCTTCGCGGCTTCTTCTGCCAGGCGGATGGCTTGTTGCTGTGGCGCAGGGACCTCGCTCCGTAGTAGGCTTCCCAGGCTTCTCTGCAATTTATATTTGGTTTAGCCCCTGGGGAGCTAACACATTTCCAGATTAAATGATCGAGGTTCGCTCTCTCCCCACAGTGTTTGCATTTATCGTTTTATCTATCGTCCATCTGGAGATAATATGCCCAGGTCGGGTTTACAAAATTCCCAGCTTGCAGGCGCCGCCATGCGACTGCGTCCCTATTGTTTAGACTTTTATCCAGTGGTAGCACCAGTCTCCTGCTTAACGTGTAATTTTGAGAATCTCCGTATACTTTTGCAGGCGCTCATCCATGCTCCGGCAGTCGGGCGGGTCCACATTCACCCGGAAGTAGAGAGCTCGGGCTAACTAGTGGGCCGCTTTGTTGCCAGGAGCGGAGTATGTGCAGGGGTCCAAATTAGCCGAGTTTTTCTGTTTAGTCGTCTACTGGTCAGAATCCTTGTCGCTTCCGGAGAGTCCCTACCCTTTCGAAAATTCCAAAGAGCCGTTTTGCTACCGCTGATTATGAAAGTGGCTTGCGTTCCGACGTAAACGAGTGCATATAGCAACTTCTTCAGCCGTTTCAGCGTTGCGGCTTCTAATGGTGGCGGCTGATGCCGGGGCACCTCGGCCGTCGCCCACCGAGGCGACCGCCGCCCCGTTTTGCCACTTGCCGCAACCACGTACCGTAACCGACTTGCTGTCCATCGAATTGAATCGTCTGATTAGTGATTCTGCTCTCTTCTCTCTCATCTGTTCGTTGAATATGGGATGCATGTTGGAAGAGAGGGGAGGGGGGGGGGAATTATTATATTTTCTCGGCAGTCCTGTGGGACACTTAATTTTTCTCGTAGTCTTCTATCTGCCTGCCGGCCTACCATTTCAAGTATAGTTCTGCCTGTGGTCATTTGACTTAATCTTTTCAGCTGCGAAACTCTGACAGCCTCAGCTATTTCGTCCCAGCTATTGTGCACTCCCATAGAAAAGAGCCTCTCTGTGGATGTGGTTATGGTAAGCCCAGGGCCCTCTTTATGCACCGTCTAATGAGAGAGTCTAACCTCTTCTTCTCCTCGGACCTGAAATTTATGAACGGCATTGCATAGCTCACGTGACGTATTATGTAAGCTTGGGTTAGTTTAAGCAAGCTTCTTTCCTTCAGGCTTTGTCCTTTCAACGCGATCCTTCTAAATATTCCAATGGCTTGCGTTGCGAATCCCTCTAATTTTTTACTGTTCCATCCTTATATTCTTTCTCCTGAATGAATAGTCCTAAGATTCTGATTTGATCTACCTTTGGAACTGGTTTCCTTTCTACTTTAATGTCAAATTTTCAGCTGCTCTTGCATCGGAGTAAATTTGGGTTAGAGATGAATAATTCAAATTTTTGCGGTGAGCACGATAGACTCCTATTGGCAGCATAATCTACAACAGTGTCCGCCGCAGCCTGCAGGCGCGCCTCAATGCTCGCAACACTACCCTGGTTAATCCAGAGATTGATGTCATCCGCATAAATACTGAAATTTAGCGCCTTTATAAATTGGTTCACAGGAAGGGAAAGGCGCAGTAACTGTCACACTTGCTCTGTGGACACCCGAACCGCGCCGTAAGGGAAGGGAGGAGGGTGGGAATGAAAGTGGAAAGAGAGAAAGAGGAGCCGTAGTGGAGGGCTACGGAGTAATTTCGACCACCTGGGGATCTTTAACGTGCGCTGACATCGCACAGCACACGACGCCTCTTCGTTTCGCCTCCATCGAAACGCAGCCGCCGCGGTCGGGTTCGCCTTTATGCCCTCACAGCTTTTTGGAGGCCCCTCATCGCCCCGATGAAAAGGAACGGGGACAGAACCGAGTTCTGCGGCGTGTCCCTGCTCCCCAACATCACTGTGGGAGACTGAATGTCTTGAAACTTCATGCAAGCAGTTCTGTTTGACAAAAAGTCCTTGATATACCCGTATGTTCGTGCACCTACTCCGATTTCTTGGAGACCGTAGAGGATCGCTTTGTGTTTAACTTTATCAAAAGCCTCAGTCACGTCCAGGCCGAGAATCGCTTTGGCATCTCTAGAACGCGAGTCGATTATGTCGTATTTCAGTCCGAGCATCCCGTTCTGCGTGCTCAAAGCCGGTCGGAAGCCGACCATCTCGTGCCGCCGCAGGTCGTTTTTCTCCATAAAGCGCGTCAGCCGTATCTGGACTACATGCTCAATCAATTTCCCCATGCATGAGGTTAGAGAAATAGGTCTTATATTTTCTGGTTTCGGGGGTTTGCCCGGCATTGGGATTGGAATTACGTTTGCCGACTTCCAGCGCCGAGGCAGGTGGCCTTGAGTCCAAATTTCTTGCGTATACTTCGTAAGAGCGCTGACGGAGTCATCATCCAGATTTCTTAAAACTTTATTAGTTATCCCGTCAGGGCCCGGGGCCGATTTCGCTTTTAGTCCCAATATTTCTGCCCTGACCTACCGCCTCCGTGACGGGTGCGTCCAGGTCCTCGTTGGGAGCTTAGTCATACTCTGGGAGGGGGGCACTATGAGTATCGCCAATGTACATGTTGATTAGTGCATCCATAAATTCAGCGTCAGTATTCTTAAACGCGTGCCTGGCTTTTGATATTATAATTCCTGATTGGGATTTTGACTTTGTATGTTCTAATAGGTGTCTCAGTAGACCCCGCGTTCTGGAAAGGCTCATGCATCCTTCCATCTCGTCGCATCTGCTGCACCAATTCCGTTCGCATAATTTGACCGCATAATTTTCAATTTCTTTGTTATGTCTAGCTATCCTCCTTCTAAGATTACGGTTCAACATTTGCTTTTTTAGTCTGCGCTCCATACGATGTTTTGCCTCCTTTATGTGAAGCAGTTTGCTATCAGCTATCTCCGGGGCAACGTCCCCTTCAAGAGTGTTTGTTGCCTCTCCAACGTGAAGTATGAGGACCTCCGTCTATTTTTCTATGTTGGTAATTTTCCGTGCGGCAGCCTTCTCCCGCTTTTCCTTAAATAGGTCATATTGCGTAACCCTTGGGTGACACACGCGGCGCGTCTTTGCTCCTTTTTTAAGAATCGAGGCCAGAATGAAGTGGTCGCTGCCAAACGTTTGCTCCGATTTTTGCCAGTTCAGATCTGTCACATTTTTGGAGAAGGTCAAGTCAAGGGAAGTGTTTACGCAGACGCTGTTACCCACCCTGGATGGAAAAAAAGGGTCCGTGTGCAAGGTGAGTCCCCCCAGCTCGTGCGCGTCTTCCCATAACTGCCTGCCATTAGGATCATGTTTAGCGTAACCCCATTCCAGGTGCGCCGCATTAAAGTACCCGGCTATTAGCAAGCGGCCACTCCCGGCTGTGATTATTGCTTTTTATCGTGCGGTGACGTCGCACAGTATTGGGACGCCTCTTCGTTTCACCTGCACTTAAACGCACCCGCCCGCGTCCGGGATCGAATCCTGCTACTCCAGCAAAGGATTCTGGCATCTTAACCACTGCACCACTGCGAATAATTTTCCTTATTGCAGCAAAAACAAGAATTCTAAAACAACTTCTTTTGAGTGAAGGTTTGCTTCGCCGCGGTGGTGCAGATTACAAAACTGCACCACAAAGGCGGAGCGAAGCTTCAGTCAAAGATTCAGAATTAGAACAATCCATACGTGGTCTCTAGAACGATGCAGGTATTCAATGATTAAAGCTGAAAGCGGTAACCGAACAAAAAATTGACTGACAACTACATCCTACTATGAAATGCCCAGTTGACGCTGCTGTAAGGTAGGCAGATCCACACGGGTTATTGGCATTTTCACCACTAGTGATCAGGATTGCCCTGAGCCGCTACCGCAGTTTTCAAAATTTCTAGAGGATATTAGACTGCTGAAAAACATGCTGCATATGTGTCATTCTGGCTAAGCTCATTGAAACTCCACGGCGTACAACGTACCATATTATAGACGCGTGCAGGCAATCTTACCGGCGATAGTAAAGCAGTTCACCCATCCTTTACAAAGCTTCAGTTCAACGTAAATTATCTAAATGATTACCATGCGACTAAGGAATCTTCGGGGAGCACAGTTAAACTCGTCTCACATCGAGCTGTAACGAACGGCAGAGCAAGGCGTGCGAAGAGAGAGAAGAGTCAATATCTCGCGCATTGGGCAGAGCAAGTGGCGAAGGCACAAGAGCGGCCCCGAGCGGCTTATTGAAGTACCGTGGCAGGTAGTACGTGACTTTCGCGATCTACAGCGCTGCGCCGGAGCCAACCGCGGGGGCCGGGTGTGGTGCAGTGGTCGAGCTGTCTGACGGCACGACTAATTTTGAGCTGCCTGAGGAGCTCCTCTTCGGCTGGAGTGAATCGTTCAGCGTGTGCGACACGATGCCGTCCCGTATGCAAATGACGCGAAGAGCAGCTTGGGACCTTTAGTGGTGGCCTTTCCCGCATTTGATCATATAGCCAAGGCTGTCAAATTCAAATCAGGTTCATGCAAAAATACTACTAAATAAGCGATTGAGAAAGCAATTTTTAAGAAGAGACGATCGTATACGACGCGTGCTGACTTTCCGCTTGCCGAAAACTCGAATACATTCGGCTCCCCTGATAGGAAGAAACAGCGACGAGAGAAACGAAGTGATTTCGCGCTCTCTATGCTCTCCTCTCCTTCTTGAAGTTTCGAACGTGAATAGCTAAGTGCGCACCGTGACGGGAGAGTTGCTATTGGGCGGTCATCGATAGGAGAAACAGTTAGGCCCTCGATTTTAAGAAGTCGTGATTAGGGAGTTTGGAGCTGTATAGTGAAGTAATGCACCATGGTGTGCACCGCATATGTATCATGAGCCAGTCGCTTTGTAAATAGAATAGAATTTGCCTCTATCTGTTGTGTAACAATTGTGTACCATTTGTTGTTAATAGAGTACCAATCTCAGCTTGGTCCTTTGCTCTCGTAGCGTCGTGTTTCTTCTCCCTGACAAATGGACACCGCTCCCACTCCGCGCAAATAAAATCCTCGGCGTACTTCGGACAATCGCCCAATTTACTACTACTGCGGTTTCACTGGACATGTGTCCCGTCGATGTCGGCGTCGCATGACCGCGAAACTGTACACTTGAGCAGCCTCAAAACGTACTACGATCCGCTCCTCTTGCCCTCGGCATAGATCGCCAGGGTGGCTACTCTTCGCTCCGGGGGAACTGTAGTAAACTATGCGAGGATATCACGAGGATGAGAACGACGAAGAGCCGGTGCGCTGCTCGAGCTCGCTTGTATGTGCCTATACTGGCTGCATTCTGCTATGGCCCACCGTGCAGCTTAGCGAGGGATGTTATCCCTGTTAAAACAGAGTAAAACCGCCCTTTCAATATATATATATATATATATATATATATATATATATATATATATATATATATATATATATGACCTAGCTGTACATTTCGCCTTTAATGCCGTGGCGGACACGTGGGCCGCATATCTCTTTTTACACGTTTTTATAGTATTAATATTTCTCTGGAAGTAATGAATAACAGTCTGTTACATTCGCTACGACAAAAGTCCCTAGAGGAAAAACGTTGGCTCGCATTTTCTCTCTCTCTTTCTCTGTCTCTTTTCACTGTGCTTCGGGATGCTTGTTTCTCGGCACCTCGCTTTGTTCGCACGCCGTCAGTGTGGAGGCATTGGATGACAGAACAGCAACAGTCGTGTTTCTGCCAGTGCGATGTTCTTTTGTGTCTGGCTCGAACGGCAGTTGTACGACGAGCGCGACGGACATATGGCCATTAGTTGTAGCAGCAATACACCATGGTTTTATCACAAGCTGCGGCGTATGAATAACAAAAAAAGCGACTTTATCGGCAGGCCAAAAAAGATGGTAGTTTAGGCGCGTGGGAAAGGTATAAGAAATGCGACAGAGAATACCAGTCATTATTAAAATCCACTCGACGTCAGTTTTTCAATCATGACTTGTCCTCTCTGTTAACCAACAACCCTCGTAAATTTTGGCGCATCATAAATCCCAGCTTTCATCATGACATTTTGCTTTCGGACATTAACGGCGTCATAATAAATGAATCCGACTGTGCTCAGGTTCTTAACGTTACCTTCTCATCAGTTTTTATCAAGGAAGACATTAGCTCATTTCCTATCTTAATTACATTTCATGACATCTGCATGCCTGACATAGTTATTAACGAAGCAGGCATTTCAGTTTTATTAAACAATCTCAAAATTACAAGTAGCTCGGATCACCTTGGCTTTGACAATAAGATACTAAAAAATACATCCAGAAGCATCTCCGCTATCTTGTCCTGTTTTTTCTCGCAGTCTTTATCGAACGGACTAATTCCTAATGACTGGCGTGTCGCAAAGGTAATTACCTATATTCAAATCAGGTGATCGTTCCTCCCCACTTAACTATCGACCCATCTCGTTAACCAGCAACTTCTGCAAACGTCTATAGAGCATATCATTCATAGCCAAGTCATTAACTACCTCGAAGATCCTAACATTATTTTCAAATATCAACACGGTTTTCTCAAGAGTTTTTCATGTGACACTCAACTAGATGGCTTTGTTAATAACTTACAATCATCACTTAACGCAGGCTTTCAGGTCGACGCAGTTTTTCTGAATTTTTCAAAAAGCATTCCATCGGGTCCCTCATCACAGACTTTTACTAAAACTAGCACAGCTTAACATCCACCCTAATGTGCTCGCCTGGATTAAGGACTTTCTTTGTTCTAGATCTCAGTATACCTCAGGTAATAATTCTAACTCTTCTTCGACTTCTGTGACATCTGGTGTACCCCAAGGAAGCGTGCTTGGCCCTTTGCTTTTTCTAATCTGTATTAATGATTTACCTGCCTGTGTAACATCTAGAGTTCGTCTTTTCGCAGATGACTGCGTAATTTACCGTAACATTATTAATGACAGTGACCGCCAATTCCTACAATCTGACCTGAATGCAGTAAGCTCATGGTGCTCATCCTGGTTAATGACTTTAAACGTTTCTAAAACTAAACTTATATCTTTCACCCGTCGTACCGCTCGCATTTCAACCACTTACATGCTCAATGACAATGCTGTTCAACTAACAAACACTTACAAATACCTTGGCCTGCACCTTCAGTTTGATCTAACATGGCATCACCATATCGACCTCACCCTAGCTGCTGCTAACCGTTCTCTTGGTTTTCTGAAACGTACTCTAAAACACGCTCCTATCCATGTTAAAAAGCTGGCTTATATCACTCTAATACGCCCTAAAATTGAATATGCTGCGGCTATTTGGGACCCTGATCAAGCCTATGTTATCACCAACATCCAATCCTTGCAGAACCGTGCTGCGCGTTTTATTTTTTCAGACTATTCACCTTTCACTAGCGTCACAGCATTAAAACAAAGTGCTGAACTGGAAGACTTATCATGTCGTCGTAAACACGCTCGGTTAGTGATTTGTTTCAGTCACCTGATGTCATTTTTCCACGACTTGATCATGCCTTCAATGTTAAACGCGCAAAGTATCATTTATCTTCTTATGCCAATTCATTCATACTTCGCACTATCATTGAATGGAATAACTTGCCATCGCACCTCGCTACAGAAACTAACATAAAAAAAGTTCCAAGAGCTACTTCGCTGTGACGGAAATGTGTAGAATATTTAGTGTTGTTTTAGAGCGCAGCTCTTTGGCGACGTTCCTGGCTTTCGCGTCGGCGTCGGGGTCGGCGTCGGCCTCGTAACCAGCTCCGCCCCCCTTTCATCCCCCCAGCGCTAGCAGCGACCGACTGATACCGCTGACGTCGCTAGAGAGTCAAGATAACGTGACGTGCAGAAAAAGGAGGGGAGGGTCCCCCCCCCCCCCCCTGTTCCTCTGTGGCGGATAGGGTGCTCTTCAGTTGCCGACGCGCCGGTTATTTCACGTAGGCCCCGGCACGTCGACGAATACGTGACCACCTTCCCACGGCTAGTCCTGGTTCTTGGCGCTGCGGAAGCGAGGGTATCATATTGTTTGCGTCGGCATCGGCGGCGTTGTCCCTGAAACCAACTCCGCAGCTGGGGTTGACTCACTATCGGCGTCAGCAGCATCAGTCAGTCGCTGCTATATTTTCCCTCCTCCCTTTATCGCGTTGTCCGCTTGCTGCGCGCTTTCTGCCCCCATCGTTTTCCGCTGGGTGTACACGCCGCCCCCCTCCCCCCTCTTCCTGCTAGTCTCCGGTTGTCAAAGCGCCGGCTCGAACTTAATTCCTTTCTTCGCTCCTCCTCCAATGCAACCCCTGTGCGGTGGCAATCAGAGAGCCAGATCGGTGAAGGCGGATCTGTATATGTGCACCGCCCGAGCCGACACCGATGTTAGTTGTGGGGGACTTTAATGTTGACATAAAGACAAACAGGAATTTCTTCACACTTATGCGGGGAACATCCCGTTCCTCTCGCTCGTAACGTGTCCCACGGCTGTGTCAACCTCGCGAGGCACTTGTATAGATCTCGTCTTTGAGAATCAAGCATTGGTGTACCAAGTTGAACATATATCAGTCTATTTCTCCGACCACAAAGCTTCCTTCAAGACTGTCAAGAACTGTTAGTGGAGTCTTTGTTAAAGGAATACGTGTTAAAGGAAACAGTGCCGCACTGGCGGCACTGTCTGCCCGGAAAAAAAAGGCGTGGGATAAAAATCAAAAAGTAAAAAGTAACGAAACAAGTTAGGTACATAAAAAAACTAAAAAAAGTAAAAAAAAGAAAAAAGTTAGTGCACCAAGCGTGCCTCGCACTAAGTCCCAAGGGACATACCAATCACTAGCTGAGCACGCTAACCACTCGGCGACGCCAAGAACTGCCTTTTCTTAAAACATTTCTGCATTTTATGTCATGACCAGCATTTATAAGGTTGGGACTTCATGTTTCGCAGTCTACAGCCCATTGCTACCGCTCTAACAATTGCAACTTCTTGATCATTTTAACTTGCTGTCTGCTCTCACGACTTGCAACTAATGTTCTGGGTGCCTATGCGCGCTATTTTGTGCACTGGAATCATTTTAACATGTGGAGTTTGATATCGCTGGAAAGTTTACCAACGCCGGCTCTTGGGTGGTGCTCTGCTACCGTGGGCGTAATTTTCGCTGAACACGGAGCTTTAGTACAAGCCTTCAGGGAAAAACGTGCGACCAAGCTTCAATACCGGCAAGCGCCGCAGCGATTACCCTAATTGAGTGTAACTAAACCTTATTTGTATCGAAAGGAACACAATGTAGCGCACCAAGACAAGGACAGAGAAAGAAGACAAACACAGCGCTAACTTCCAACTAATGTTTATTCAAGGAAGAAAGCATGGTTTTATACCACCGCGTATCACATGCGCCAAAGAACATGCGCTAGCAAGTCATGTCACTCAGATACGCAATCTCCTTTGGCAACAACGCGACAGAAGGGTTACTAATACAATCATCTTTCAAAAGAGTAATCCATTCAGCTTCAACTATTTCACGCGTTAACCGGTTTTTGTGCACTTTTAAAACCATACTTTTTTTCAGGAGAGGAATACAATTGCAAACACGGCAATGAGCCGACAAACCTTTATCACACCTGTTACTGATATCCCGGCCATGCTCACGAAGCCTATCATTGAGGCATCTGCCCGTTTGACCAATATATTGCTTGCCACAGGATAGGGGTATTTGATAGACTACATTTTGGATGCAATTAACAAATTAACAAATTGCAATTAACAAATGCAATTAAGAAACATAAAAAAAAATTGTTAATTGCATCCAAAATGTAGTCTATCAAATACCCCTATCCTGTGGCAAGCAATATATTTGTCAAACGTGCAGATGCCTCAATGATAGGCTTCGTGAGCATGGACGGGATGTCAGTAACAGGTGTGGTAAAGGTTTGTCGGCTCATTGCCGTGTTTGCAATTGTATTCCTCTCCTGAAAAAAGTATGGTTTTAAAAGTGCACAAAAACCGGTTAACGCGTGAAGTAGTTGAAGCTGAATGGATTACTCTTTTGAAAGATGATTGTATTAGTAACCCTTCTGTCGCGTTGTTGCCAAAGGAGATTGCGTATCTGAGTGACATGACTTGCTAGCGCATGTTCTTTGGCGCATGTGATACGCGGTAGTATAAAACCATGCTTTCTTCCTTGAATAAACATTAGTTGGAAGTTAGCGCTGTGTGTGTCTTCTTTCTCTGTCCTTTTCTTGGTGCGCTACATTTTGTTCCCTTCGATCATGTACCAACAAGCCCAAGTCTCTACCCTTCTTATTTGTATGTAAACATTGCGGGAAGCGTTGCGATGACCGAGGGCTCGGCTGCTTGATACGCATAGTAAGAAGGAGCGCTAAAGCTTGAGAAACACGCCAAATATTATGTATTACAAGCGCTGTATGTTGTTGGTTTTTCTCTCATGGGTCCATCGCTCGGTAAACTACTCTCTTCCTCGTTTTAGTTTTTCTTTCTGCTGTTTATACTGGACCGTGACGCAGGCTACGCTCGCCGGCGATTGAGCCCGAATTGAACATTTTGGCAGTAATCATTGTGTTAGAGTGCCCTTAAGATCAGCTGTGAAGTTGGTTATGCATGGTAGCCCACATTATTCAATTCCAGCTTTAGCAGTGCGTTAATCGTCAGTGTGTCATGAGATCGAGGCGCGGCGGTAGTTGTCTCTCTCGAAACGCTCGAAACGACCTATCGAAAGATACTGTCTTTGTTTTCTTACAAATGCGCAACGACTTCGCAACAAAAAGCTCTTGCTTGAACTATATTTTTCATATGCCCCCCGATGGTCGATTGAAAGTACGCTGTTGCCCTGTTGGCCCCTGAGGGATGCTACTCCGGCTGACGCCGCAGGCCGCACCGGCTATACTGGGGCACTGGGACCAGTGCGGCCCAGCGCACATACAGCGCTTCTCCCAGTGCATCGCGGATGCCAGCGACACACCCAGCGTCAAAAGTCTAATCCCAGCGTTTTTCTCCCATCGCACCAGTGCAGCCAGTGTCTTCCCGTTACTGCTCCAGTGAATATCGCAGACCTCCAGCGTGCCCAGCAGATCCAGTGCAAAACCAGCGCGAAAACCTTACTGGTTTCGCACTGGAGACGCTGGTTTTTGAAATAGGGAATTCTTATTGTAATTTTTGCTAATTGCATCGTGTTTTTTTACAATTGTATCCCCCCCCCACCCTATGTAATAAGCTCCTTTGGAGGGCCTTTAGGGGTAACTTGAATGAATAAATAAATAAATAAATTATTTCCCTCTTCTTACCTTCCGCTGACTTCTTTCACTTCTCTTCTGTTCAGATGTATAATAGTTGTAGTCAGTGCTCTCGGTGTCTCCTGCTATCTTCGTCCTCGTCCTACGCTCTATTTCACCAAAAGAGTAAACTGCACGTTAGACTGTCTTTTGAGACTGTGTTCAAATGGTGTTGCACCAGCGAACAATGCACGACCGATGAGCGTCGTGAAACGTCTTCGAACAGCAGCCTGCCATTGAACAGCGCCATTCGTTACCAATTAAGGCTTATTTACTCCCCCCTTCAGTGGCATCGCGTGTCACACTATATTAAGCGTACAAAGCAAAAGCGATTGCCACGGACCACTTTACATAGCGGAGGAGTACGAGTACCGGTCCCCACTAGTGAGCATGAAACTAAACCACAAAACTGCAAGACAAAACAAAAGTCTGGGCACCAGCAGCAGTGCGCCTGCTGTACCCGCGGGAAGATCCGAAGGCAATAGGTTAGTTGTGATACTAAGAAACAAGGGCGGTATAGTTGCTTTTTCGCTTAGCGTTTTGAAAACTCTCACCTGGCTTCGACAGACAAGCCTCACTGAACGAAAGAGAACTGGCTTTTCAAAAGTCATCTAGCCATCCAGCAGATCTCCATCCATAGAACAAAAGCAAAAGAACCACACCACTTGCTCTCCAAAAGAACTGCGCACTCCGCTCAAAAGACAGCCGAGGACGGGAACATTATTACGAATCTTGCGAGAAAGAGCAGGAGGTTGCTTTCTCGCATCGCTAATAGATGGGGTGGAAGTCACACCCCCCTGTGACGGAAAGGATCACTAAACGAGAGAACCAGCAACCGGCTCTCCGAAAGATCCGACGGCTCCGACCGCTTCGATGGCTCCGATAGCTCCTGATCCGACGTCTTCGGCGGCTCACCCGCTCTTTGAAAAGAGCGGGTCCAAATATCCGGCTCGCTCCGGAGCGACCCATCCCTATCACATCCCGCTTGTTTCCTCGTATATTGCTCAGATTATGTCGGATATCAGATTTGCATCCGAATGAATCTTGAACTAATTGAATCTTTAAAGCTTACGTCATCAGCAGGCATCGATGGCATCAATGTTAAAGTGCTCAAAAAACACAAAGGAAATCATCATTGTCCTACATTTTTTTCAGCAGTCATTGTAAACCGGCTTCATCCCTCATTATTGGAAAGTGGGTAAATTGTTGTTTCTAAGCCAAGTTCAACTATCAGCCCATATCACTATCCAGCATCAATACAAAAACTTTGCCACGTAATATTTATGTCTATATCACGAATTTTCTTATATCTGTCAAGTTCTTTAACCCTAAGAAGCACGTATTTCCAAAAAGACTTCCAAGAGACACCCAACTTGCACTATTTCTTCACAACATAAGTAATAATGTAGACCTTAACTCCCTCTGTTGACTCCCTCTTCGTCAAAATCGAGAAAGCGCTCGACAAAGACCCTCACAAACGTTTACTACTGCAAATGTCAGAACTAAACCTTAACCCACTCCTCTTCAACTAGGTACAGATTTTCCTCACTAACCCTCAGCAATTTGTAAAGGCCAACAATAAATATTAGCTCCCTAACGTACTCTCCGCGGTGCCGCATGGAACAAGTCCTTGGGACTATCCTGTTATTAATTTTCATCAGTAACTTAGCTAACAATATTTCCTCAAACACTTCCGTATTTACTGACAATTCTGTCATTTACCATTTTGTTAATGGCGCTGAAGATAACTATGATCTTCAGTGTAATCTACAAAGTTTAGAAGAGTGGTGTCGTAGCTGGTTGGTTGTCCTAAATACTTACAAAACTGCGCTTGTTTCGTTCCACAGGTGACAAAATTAGCGTACCCTAAAATATTTTCTACACGGTTCAAGTGTTTCATCCCTCAATTCATTAAGTATCTTGGGGCTGACGTCTCAAATAAAATTATTTAGTTCATACACATTACCTGAATAAATAACGCTAATTGAGCTCTCGGCTATCTTCGTCGTAATTTACGCCTATCTTCAACAGCGGTTAAATTACTACCTTATTAAACATTATTTCGGCTAAAGTTAGAGTACAGCTCTGGCATCTGGGACACCGCTCAAATTAAGCTGAGTAAATGTATTGAACTTCGTCAAAACGACGCCGTTTGACTAATGTACTCAAATTACACGTACTCGAGCCTTTTTTCTTGCCTAAAAAATTATTTGCAACTACTCAACCTTCAACACCGCTGTATTGTTGCACGACTATGTTTGTACCATAACATGTATTACAACTTTCCTTATAACTGTCCTATCCAGCCTGCTCATAGTTCTTTAGCCTGCACAAGCTTCCATAAGGCCGCTAACACACATCCTGCTTGCACCGTACCACATGCCCACACGTTCTTTATCCAAACTGTTCGTGACTAGAACAGTCTTCCCTCACGAGGTATCCTTCATACAAACACGGACCATTTCATGAAAGAATTGAGACATTGTTTTATTAACACCAGGTTGTTTGCCCACCCCTCTGGCAAAGTCCTCACTGAAGTGCCCTTGAGGTATCTGAAATAAAAAATGAAGACCCCAACTTACACACCTTGCGCCAATGGACATGTCGAGATCTAATACCCCTTCCATTGCAGTCTATCAACATAAAGCGGCGAAAAGGACATGGTCGAAACTCTAACGGAGGCACAAAGCTACATGAATATTATTGTTAGCCGGGCTACGAAACCGGTGATATTCACTGTGGTTTTACCTTTGGCCCAAGGGGTCAGGAGACCCAGTTTAAGAGGACATCTCAGTGGAGCTTGCTGCCAGAGTGCATAAATTCCGCCAAGAGGCAATCTAGAATATCCGCATATAGCATGGTAATACCATTAAACGAGCTTCGAAAGAGAGTGCCGAACTCTCAACCGGGCGATACGGTGTTGATTGAGAGGGAACCAGTTGTAAAGGGAGAGTCATGCAGTTGGTGCTCAAGGTTCATAATCCAGTACATTGTCATGGAAACGCTATTCTGCGACATATAAAAAGTGCACGCTTTACCAGAAGTGTAACTAACAAAGCATGCTACAAACATGAAGTAAGGGCGTACATATGGTGAATTGCCATTACTAACTGCTGCCTAGGACGATTCATCGTCGGTCAGAAACAGGGACAATTTTGAGGTAGTCTGTATGCAAAAAAGGTGGTGCCCACAATTACTCCCAACCGAGGCCGGCTGAAGATAAAGTATGATGACTTTACTCACTGGAGGCTCGGGGCCACGTATTACACCGTTGCGTTATCCTCTCGATGCTACCTCTGGACGCTTCAAAGCTCTATACCGCTCTTAAGTTAATCGGGTGCTCCAGCGGCTATTGTGGGCTTAGAGAGCATAGTTGGGTCGTATCGAATGAACTGTGCTGCCGTTCGAGCGATCCTCTTCTGCTATGTGTTTTGCAAGTCATGTAAATGTAGTTTCCATGCTGAGATATAAATTAGTTGGTCTTTTTTTCGCTACTAGCTGATACTCCTTAGATTATACATTCCTCGATTCTGCATAGAGTTTTACTGGCAGGAAGTTTGTAAGCCTCTGACAAGTTCTAGAATGGTGGTCAAGTTATCGAACTATACATAGAAATATCTGTAGAAAGTTTAAATATTCTTGTAATTTTCAAGGCTTTATATTATTCCACCCATGAATGTTTTTTTCAAAACATTGAAGACAGGCTTAGTCTATAATCGTACTTTCGTTGTTTATATGGAATAAATTCGCATATGTATAACAGTTTGTGTTAATATATTCTGACGCCAAGATGGAGACTACAACGCGAGCGAAAGGGACGATCGTTATAAAGGGAAAACGACGAACGGTCGCCTCGTGCTGGGTGCTCTAGCAAGGTTGCTCAAGTTTGCGACGCTTCTCATAATGGCAATGAAACCTCACTCGTAAATTCTTGATGTAGATGCGGGGTGTCTCTTCCAGCTGCGCATGTCCAGCGACCTCACCCCCACAGGTCGCGCCTAAAATTTTACCGGCGTTGGGGAGCGTCGCCTGGGAGATGAAGAACGGCGAACTCATGAAGCTGCAGTTGGGGTCACGCTCCTGTGCGATGCTGGCGAACGATCCCACAACGACGCAAGCCACGGGTCCCCGGAAATAGGAGTGCAAGTTGGATGCATTGAAGGGTTGGGGTGGTAATTTTGCTGCTAGGAGTAGGTCGAGGAGTTTTAATAAGGTGTTTGGCGTTGAGGACAGAATCGCCAGATGTGGCCTGGGTGACCGCAGCGGTAGCACTAAGGGAAGATCGAGGAACAGCCGGCGCTGTCCTATAGTCGCTACACGATGCGTTGCATCGAAGATTGTCATCATACAGCATTGGTGACGGCTGGTAGTAGCAAGACATTAGCCTAGGGGGCGCTCTCAGCTTGTTCAGCTGCCTCAGCTGCTGTAGCTCCCAGCATTCGCCAATGTCTGTTGCATTACCCGCGGCTGCTAGAGACGGACTCGGCGGATTCTAGGAAGGGAGAGATGAAGCGTCCCAACTGAACCCTTGAGACCAGGCTACGTTATCTCGAACTATATAAGGGATCATGGATAGAAACTCGCCAGACTCTCTTGGGTTAGTAGCGTCAACAGGAGCCACCGGCGTCACGCCAGCCAGGCGCTCGAACAATTGGGTTTGATGCGACGCATGTTAGGCGTTTCAAACGTTCGGCAGCGCTGAATTACGCCAGGAACGGCGTCGAGGCCCGAACTGCCGATTAGCAAATCGTAGATGTCTTTTGCGAACCTTTTTATCAGATGGCCAAGCTTGTCGCTTTCGGTGATTCGAGGAGATTCATGCTTGCAAAGTTTAAAACTTCCTCGATATACTTCGTACAACTCGCGCCGGGAAGCCGAGCTCTCTGAGAAAGTGCTTGTTCAGCCCGTTTTTTCTTGGTATCAGAATCACCGAAGCACTTCTTAATCTCTTCGATGAAGCGGTTCGATATCACGGAATCATTCTTGTGGTTGTAGTACCACGTTGAGGTCGTGTCGGTAAGCGCGAAGACCACGTTGGCGAACTGGGCGGAAGAGTCCTAGTGATTATACTGGCTCACCCGCTGGTAGTGGGCAAGCCATTCATCCACATCTTCGTAAGATGATACTGCGAATGAACGAGGCTCCCGGTGATGTTTTCATGAGTTGCTAGGCCTGGTCCTCAGATTGTCGCCGTCGAAAGACTTTAGGGAAAGATGCTGGTAGGCCAGCAAGACGCGACATTGGCGCAGTTCAAGCAGGGCTTCCGTATTCGAGGTATCTGGGGAATGTGTGCGCCGCACCTTCAACCAACATGTTTCGAGTGGGGTTTAATTACCCGCATGAGATGCGTCGGAAGCTTCAGCAAACATGCTAGAGCCCCCAGCACGAGCCAACCCCGCCACCGCAATCTCATGTGTTGTTTTCTGCTTCAGGCAATAGTACTCTGCCACGGGCCACGCGAATTATTATTAGCGATCGTGGACGCCAGTTCACCCCCGTGGTTGTGGACCAGATTCTCTGTTCGTGTGCCTGTCATTTTCGCCATTCACCGATCTACTATCCTTAGACGACCGGCCTAACTGAACGCACGAACCATACTATCATGAGCTTTCGTCCATGTGCTTTGATTCCAAGCACAAAAACTGGCACAGCGTCTTACCATTTATCACGTACGCTAACACCTCCCCCACGACACTGCTTTCTTCAACCCATTTTTTTGCGTTACGCTTGTTTCCCACGATACACACTGTACATCATCCTCCCCCTTCTTTCCGGTCCTGATGAAAATTCCTCTGTCGCGGAGTCACTCTGCCTTGCCGATGAACCCCACCGCCTTGCCCGCCTTAGTATACTTAAATCTAAAGATCGCTCAAAAGCACACTAAGACGCTTACAGTCGTCACGTCACTTATACACCTGGAGATTTGGTCTTGCTTTGGCGGCCTTACAAGAAGCGGGGCTTGTCTCAAAAGCTGCTGTGACACTATGATAGACAATTTGTCGTCCTTTCCCAAATTAGCGCGCTCAGTTACCGCATCGCACGTCTAACGATCAGCGGCCTTCGTTGCGAAAAAAGTGAAGTCGTCAACTTGTCTGAAGCCCTTCTCATGACGTGACATCGTTTAACTCGCACTGCGGGCTTCTGCTACGTAGGGTAAGTGCGACGCCCAGAATGAGATGACGACAAGAAAGGGACGATCGTGAAAAGGGAAGAGGACGAACGATCGGCTTGTGCAGGGGCTCTAGCAAGCAGACTCAAGCTTCCGACGCTTCTCATACGGGCAATAAAACTTCGTAACAATAACGTCAGTTTCAGAAAAAGTAGAACTGCAACATCTGTATTTGTCGTCCGTTCTATTGTCATAACCAAAATCCAAGAATGGGATAAAATGCAATCTTGCAATATCGGCACTACAGAGAAATACGTAAGCTAAAATTGAAAGAAAGGATCTATCAACCGGCTACCAAAGCTCACACCCACTACTGAGGACAACTAAAATTTATTTTTTTGATTCTAGCTCCGCTCATTTCTTATACACTACTGAAGAAGCACCAAACGATGGAGTAAATTTCTTGTATAAAATATTCCTTCAGTTGAAAATAGTTCCCCATCCGATAATGGTAACGCGAGATGTGCCCTTTCAGTGAAGAAACAAGAAATTAGGCCTATGCAAAAAAAATCTTTGCCTTGCCCAACTTAAAAGCAATTTTCTTTGCAGAAAATGCTTAGAAGGATGTGATGTAGATTGCTGCCGCCCCACGTATCATCAAGAGAGTGGTACCGCCGATCTAGAGGCGAGTGGATCGATAGTGCCACAAAATTTAGCTGCACTTTCGGTGCGGACATTGATCGCGTACCTGGTACGTTCAGGCTCCTATGTTTGGCGCATGGGAGCCTTAGATATTGTCGGGCAGAACGACTGATTGCGCTCATGAGCGCAAGCAACCACGATTGCCTATGAAAACGAGGGCATATTGCCAGGATACTAAAGTACACAGGCTGCGACCAAAAGGTTTTGCCGATGCCTGAAGACTGACTAGCCTCGGAAAGGACCTGTCTCAAAGTGAACAGATAGCACGGCAACAAGGCATTATTGCCACAAGCCCATGCATCCATCGACTGCACAGAAGATAATTGATACAGTTAATGAATTCAGTTATATTTGAGTCGCGGTAAAAGGTTGTGCTGTTGTACCACGTACAGTTATGAGCATATGAAAGGATAATTAGATGAAGGTCTTGTGCGCAATATATGTATTCAATTCACATTCAAAGAGATTTGGTGAGTAAATGTTGCTCTTACGAATTGTTTTTGATTGTGCTGAGCGATAACAGTACATCCTTATAATTAGTCGACACTGCAAGTAAGCTGCGCTTACAATAAATTGTGAGTTCGTCCCAGGAGTATTCATACGCATGAAAAATGTTGGCAATTTTAAAAATGTTTATTTTCGCGGCAATGTTAGCATGCACTGGGATGAACGGTCTCGCCAAAGATATCGAAAGATTTGAACAAATTATACAAAACAATACCCACGGTTCTGAGCTATACATTTCGAAGCATGAACATGTGGCGCTGGTCACATGCAAGGGACACTGGGATGTTAAAGATCGCTTTTGGTTTCGTCAGATGCCGTGGCCGGTAACAACATGGACACTGCCCAGATATGAGTTTCTTCGATATCTGAAAATGAACAGGCGTCAGAGCATTAAGACATATGTTCTGGCCGCACAGGTAGGCGCAAAGGACTTAATATGCTTTGAACGGACTTTGATGTTTCCAGAATCATCCTACTTAGTTGACTGGCTTGTAATCTTGGAGACCAAAGTTGTGAGTGAGACATTTAGCCACTTTTTTCCAGAATCGCCCAGACGCATTTTTTCTTGCCAATGGTGTCGAGAACAGGTCACACACGGAAACGCGGAAAGACAGCCATCGGAAGAGAAGGCTCTGTTGTCACTCTATTCGAAGGAATCCGAAGAGCATCTACGTGACAATGATGTGCGACGCTCAAGACCAAGCCAGCTAAGGAACAGTGTAATTCGCGTAGGCCGCGCATTTGTTGAATATTCGAAATCCAAACACAATTTCTGCAATGACATGGCGTCGCACCTTATCTGGTATGCACTTGGCGTGTACAACGTCACTATTCAGTGGAAAATGTACAAACATAAAGTACTCCTGAATGAGCTGCTTAAAAGCAACTACGATATGGTAGGCACCTTGACTACTATGACTACTAGTTTAGGGCAGCGGTTCGCCATTCCAGCGGCGTTAGACTTTGCACAAGAAACGTTTTATGTGAGAACAGGCCGCCTAATGCCGGTCTCTTTGCTAGATATTCTAGTTAACTCTAAGCTCGGTGTTTTTCTGGTTATTATAGGCATTGCAATTTCCTCAGCTGTTCTAACAGTAGCTGATCTCAGAGAAAGAAACATTCAGTTAGTGAGCGCAGCGTGCGAATTTTTCGTGTTTTTTCTCGCCTCTTTTTACGCTACGTCCTTTCCAATACCTAGCCGAACGCGCTCGTTGTACGCAAGAGGAATTGTTTATGGCGTGTGGATCATGGCCATTTTACCCTTTTCGAGTTATTTCCGCGGTGAGCTTATTTCAAGACTTAGTTTGCAGAAAGAAATTAATGTGGTTGACACACTCCAAGAACTTGAGGATGCATTGGATCGCAAAATGGTGGTTCCCTGTTTCGCGAGAGGTTCGTTTATAGAGGCCATGCTTTCTAGCAAAAATAACGAAACCACGCTTCTCGTGAAATTGAGAGCAGCTTTTCAAAACAGCACAAACAAAGATCGTTTGATAATGGCCGATAAAAGACTATGCTTCTCTTGTGCTCTGCGACATAATCATATATGCTTCTCAATAAGGGTATCAAAGTCAGGATCGACCCAATTGCCAGAAGGGCTCGTGGAATCAAGAGAGAATTTGTGGTCAAGCTGGGCGACCATGCCATTTCGAAAGAATTTTCCAATGATCCGCGGATACAGAGATTTTCTTCGGAGACTAGATGAAGCATTTTTATTTCGGGAGCGAGAAGATGCTTTTATAGAGAACGGTGACAAAGAAGCGCACAGCAGATATAGCAGTGTTGGGTTGAGCCAAGGTGCAGAGTTATATCTATTTTTCTTGGTTTTCAGCGGCCTATTGTGTGTTTCTCTTGGAGCATTTCTGTTGGAGTTAATAACAATGTCATACTCTGTTATCGCAATTTCCCCTTTCAGTTGAAAGTATTATGTTCAAGTAAACCTTTATTGAAGAAGTATAAATTCGTAACAGTTTCGAATAAGGCATATAAAATTTAAATGACATTAGTCCACAAAGGATACACAACATTAGATGTCTTCTAAAAAATCAGCTATCCGAATAGAAAATAAGCGGAGGATCCTTATGAGAAGAAAATCATGATTGGCAGAAAATTAGTCGTCAATAAGTAAGGATCTGGTTATGCGCAATAAAGAGAAGTGCCTGGGGGAAAGGGCCCTTGAATATTAATGCCATGCTATTATAGCATACTCTACAAAGACTGTTTCCTCAATGCTTGTTTTGTGGTGTTAATTTTTTCGCGTTCAGAATGTTTCCTACTCTAATATACTGCTCGTTACATGCTTATTAAAAGCAAAATTACCAGCCCTATTCCGCCCCACTAATATTTGCCTAATTCAGTTCAGCGCTGTGGCAGTCCCTTGCTAAGATCGCAAAAAAAAGAGTTCTCAAAGATTGATGAGAAAAACTGAAATGGGGCATCAATTTGTAATTAGGCAAAACTGCTCTCAATAATTAGAAACCAGATCTAAAAGTAATGCAAGTAAATTTAGGAGCTCAAGACATTCTGCAATGTGTGTAGAGATATTATGGATTTCAGACTACATACATATAATTTGCTTTAGTGTTCGCACATCTATTGCACTGCAGGGACGCGTGAATATTATTTACGTACGAGCGTCAATGGTGTATTTCTGCCTGGTAGTGTATATTTCCCGCCTCTCACTCAACGACTCAAGAGCGTCCGATGCGATTAACGTGAAAGCATATCAAGGGGCATTCATTTAATGCTCTTGTGTCCTTTGGAGCATGCAGCCCGTCTCAAGATCGGCAACTCCATTTCTAGCCCTTAGCTGCTCCGCTTGATCGAATGTTTCCTTTCGAATTTCCGAGCATTCTGATTCAATACGAATACCACTTAACAAGTATTGCATAGCAAAATTTTGGAATCTCTAAAAGGTTCACAGTGTAAGTTCCCACACCTAGCAAACTCAGTAATGTGCAATGCGGAATGTTTTATTTGCCGAACAAGGAATGAATCAATGAAAAAGGCCTCCATTTTCCAGCTCACTAGTTGAAACTTGCGACTTTAAATTACTATTCGGCTTTTCTCACAAGTTTCACCAGCTACAGCTAGAAACTTCCTACTTAGGCGCAAAACTTTTCGGGGCGCCATATTTGCTCATCTTTTTACACAACTCAAAACAAACGGCTGCTGAAGATAGCTCTTCACTTTGGTGCAGGTGAGATCCATGTTGTCTGCTAGTTGCATCAAGAGATTATTTACGCCACTGAGACGAAATTTCTCTGTAAAAAAACGGTAATAGTGAGTATTGTAGTAGTTCATTCTGATATATAAACAGTGCTAGAATTAAGGTCAAGGAAAATTAACTCATCTCTTGCGTGTACTGTACGCCATTTGTCTTTTCTGTTCGCGGATTGTTTAAGCTGCACATGAATTGCTACTCCGCTTTCAACATCCGGCCTTTCTTTATTCCATACGCACGATGAGGAAACCGGCGCAATCTGTCTCTTACCTAACAGGAATTCGTGCTTAGTAGATTGTATGAAGCCGCCGCAAAACACGGGCCACATAAATTCAGCGACTTACGGGCAATATTCTGAAGACATACTGGGGCGCTGGAAGTGTATTGCTAAGCGAGATAACAAATATACGATGAGCGCTTAAAACCTGCATAGTGATCGGGGCCGACTCGCGCAATGGCAAACACCTTGTAGCGATTAGTGGTAGTTCAAAACTTGGACAGTAACAAAAAATGTCTTTCCGGAATACAGAGTACAGAGAAAGAAGGAAAGAATAACACCCCATACCGGCTTTAAATGTGCTGTGGGAATTAAAATTACAACAGAAATTCAAGCAAGCCTTGGCCGCGGCCTCACAGATTAGCCGAAGCCTAACGTCGACGATGAGTAGACGTTTGATTGGAAGGGATGCACAGAAAAACTTTTGATACTTTTTCTTCAAGTTCTCATTTGTTATTCGAACACTTCTTGCAGCTTGGGAATTTGTAGTTGTCCTATGTACGTATTTGTCAACGGGTTTGCAGTGATCATAGCAGATATCATGTTTTTGCTACAGGCTTTTGTCAGATGTTGAATCAGCCTCTACTAGTTTGGTGGCGCTTCTTCGTTGTATACATAGGGCGCGTTATAGATCTGATAAAATTTGTTTCCATTACTTATCTTGTTGCTAGAGCAGAAAAACTGCTCATACAGTTTAAAGAGGTTCACAACAGTGTTTACAACACTTCTGGTACATTGCGTGTGTAGAGTTTATCGAACACATATTTGTCACCAGGTTTGCTGTGATTGTCGCAGATATCACGTTTTTGCTATATGCGTTTTGTAGATGTTGAGTTAGCATCTACTGGATGGGTGATGCTTCTTCGTTGTGTGAATATCCGCCCGGGATTTTTCTGATAAAAATTAGGTTTCCAGTACTTTATTTGCAGATAGATAAGAAAAAAGTTTTCATACAATTTCTGGAAGTTCACAACAGTGTTAAGAATGCTTCTGGCACCTTGCGCGAATGGACGTGTGTTGAGCCCGTATTTGTCTGTGGGTTTGCATTGATAATAACAGATACCGTGTTCTTGCTAGGACGTTTGTTAAAAGTTGAGATTTCCTTTACTGATTGAGTAATGTACCTTGTATAAATGCGCGCAGTTATTGCTCCAATACTTTTGGGGGGTATTCAGCTCTAGTCATGTTGATTGTGCAGAAAACACATTTCTTACTTGTACAGGCCATTCGCAATTTTGCGATGAGTATTTCTGGCGCATTGCGTGTTTGAAGTTGTCTTGTACACCTATATTTAGCATGCTTTGCAGTGATCGTGACAGATATCATGTTTTTGCTTCACGCATTTGTTAAATGCTGTTTTCGCCTTCATCGGTTGAGTGATATGTTCTTATTTTAGAGTGTGTGCCATTATTTCTCTAATAAACAAATTTCTTTTCATCTTTGTCTTGTTGCTAGCGTATCTGTCAGCATCGTTTTCTTCGTAATAGTCATATTTCCCTAATGACTGAGTTAACTAGCCTAAAAAATTTGAAAGTAATACAAAGGCGCGCTCATTGCTCACCACCACCAAGAATTTTGCCCGATCTTGTTTGTGCCGTCATTCTGCTTGGCAACGCTTTTTCGTTACACCACGACCATGTAGGCTCAGTCGGATAACTCAAACAAAATCCGATATACCGGTTCCGATGCGTGATTTTAACGACCGGTCTTTAAAATTCGCTAGCCGACAGGGAGTCTTTAAATTTGTGATGCTAATTTTCACTAAAGATAAAAACAAGGAGGCACTCAAGATTCTTTAAGGGTAATAAGGCGAAAACATTTAGGGCAAGCTCTACCGCATTGATTTTTGGAGATAACCCAGTCGATGACAGACACAAGGCATAAGAGCGGCTTCTACGGTGTTGTTAAGAGGTTAGTAGCTCCCCCTTGCGGCAATTTGCGCGTGCTCGTAGCGGCGCTTGGTCTCTAGAGCCGGTAGCAGATGGCTTGTTGCAGTTCTAGATGCGTGACTGTTCTCGTACACGCTCCCTCCTGGAAACGGGGGTGAAGCCCTCGTCCTCGCGACCCCTAATTTGGGAGGCAAACAGCAGGAACGCCACAAAACAGAAAAAAGATATGCTACTGAGGTGCCCGGTTGGCAGACGAGTTAGCGCACTCGTCTGCATTATGGATGCGCAGAATTCCAATTCTCGTTTGAATACTGCATTCTTTTAAAGTTTAAACAGCCCATGAGCAGAAATATGCGGTACTAATCACGTGACCGGCCCGGAAAGGCGGCAAGCATTGCAGCGGCCGCAGAGCAAGCTCAGGCACAGGTGCGGCTCAGTGACGTAGAATTCACGTGTATGTGACGTCAGGGTCCGCCTCTTCCAGGTCAACGGAAAAATTTTTCCCTTCCCCTTTTTCTATTTCCCTTTTTTTCCTTTCAGTTGTTGTTGAAGGAAATGATGACATTGTTGCGTAGGATACGATAATTCTCAAAGCTTGCATAGAGAGTGGAAATGCCAAATGGCTGTTCGTAATGCTGGTCTTCAATCCAGAGCTATTCAAGAATATTTGGGGACTTCTATATATTTATTTATTTTAGATACATCAAACGCCCATGGTGCGGGGCATTACATCACGGATGGGCATGACACTTAAATGTCAATTCTATGCATTAGATAACTGATGTTCGGAAAGCTGAGTCAAGTTTAAATGAGTTTGTGAATGTCTTTGAACAATGGCAGAATTTATTGTTAGATAATAAAGTATTACATTTAAGCTGGCACATTCTTGAAAAATTGGTCAGTATTTAGCGTTTGTGAAATAAAGGCTAACAAGGCAAAAAATTAAAGCGTTCACTTTAAAACAATCGATCGGATTCGAAATAGTCGGCTTTGCACTCGCGAAGTCGGTTTCAGTATTCGAGCGTCTCAGAACTTGAACCAGCACAGCACATGTATTTACGGGTTTACGACATAGATTACTGGCAAACTAACCTTGCAAAAATTATAAAACTTCATTTAAGCTTTATGCTCCTCCCTGTGTGACACCTTGTTCATGTAATTATGAATTGCTAAGTGGGCAGTGATTTCGTTTAGACTCAACATTCTGCATCAATTATCAAAGATAATAAATTTTACAGATTGGACGAGATATTACTTTAACACGACACTGAAAAGTAACAGCTCTTCCAAAGAAACATGAACTGCCTATCAAGTTAAACAATAAATAAGAAAGCTGGCTATCTGCGTTTAGAAAAGCAGAATGCACGGCAAAGTAAGGTTGGCTTCACAAAGAGAAAACTCAAGCATCTCGCCTGTGTTTCAAGGTCGGTTTTTTGCTAATAATAAGTGGTTTACTGCTATAAATCTGCATGTGTTCAACTGCATTAAAACCTAAAAGTTATTTTTATTTCTCGATGCTGCATAAATCACAAAGACAATGCAGAATGCAATGTTGCATTTTCCTTATCGGCCCCTTGCACTCTATAATGAAGTAAAGCCAACTTTTGCAGTACACCTTTGCGGTGAACAAAGCAGCATTGTCGCTTTTGAAACACTGATACAGCTTAAAACAGTTCATCAGTCGCTTCTCAGCAATGCAGATGTTAATATCAGTGCGAGAGCAGACATTCTGCTTCGCTATAATCATGCAATTATTCAAGAGACAGCAAAGACCTTATACTTCGCCAAACATGGGGACTGCGTTCAAAAAATCCTTCTCTAAGTTGTTATGACTGGCATCACTTCCTAGCTTGCAGTGCTTGAAGGAAACGATGTAACCACATATACAACAGTCTCAATATATTTAGCCGAAGCAGTGTCACGCGAGATGACTCAAAGCTTGTACAAGTATGGCACTTCATTCATGCAATGCAAATTTTTCAATAACAGTAAGTCACAAATTTCCCTGAAATATGCGCACTGTGATGAGCAAAGCAGGTAAACATATGCGACTAAGGATATGATAACCGCTTCAATGTACATTTAGGCAAAAGACAAAAAAATAAACATCTGGTCGGAACCAAACTCTGTAATAGCAACATCCGGTACAATTTTTGGCCCACAGGATTCACGCTGTCGACCTCTACTCGATTGCTGATGCATCAGTAGCAAATATTAATTCATTCTAGTCTGAAGACACCACAAACATCAAGTAATGCGGTCGAACAATTATGTCGAAATTTGACTACAAAAATAATTAAAACTGTATGGTTTGAACCACATCAGCTGACTTAGCACGTGTACAAGTGTCTTAAGGGAAGTCTTGCTCAAAATAACATACGTAGCTAAACGATTCTTCGAGAGCGAATGTAAACGCCATAATAAAAGCAGCATAATAAAATTGCAACTTCACACTCCATGCAACCGCAAAGTATGGTCCCCGTAAAATGAAAAATGCTGCCATTGTGATTAGAAATGCACATCCTTGCAAGCATTGCAGCGGCCGCGGAGCAAGCTCAGGCACAGGTACGACTGAGTGACGTAGAATTCACGTGTGTGTGACGTCAGGGTCCGCCTCTTCTAGGTCAACGGACAAATATTTCCCTTTCCCTTTTTTTTATTTCCTCTTTTTCCTTTCAGTTCTTGTTGAAGGAAATGATAACATTGTTGCGTATGATACGATATTGCTCTAAAGCTTGCATAGAGAGTGGAAACGCCGAATGGCTGTTCGTAATGCTGGTCTTCAATCCAGAGCTATTCGAGAATATTTTGGGACTTCTATATATTTATTTATTTTAGATACATCAAAAGCTCATGGTGCGGGGCATTACATCACGGATGGGCATGACACTTAAATGTCAATTCTATGCATTAGATAACTGATGTTCGGAAAGCTGAGTCAAGTTCAAATGAGTTTGTGAATGTATTTGAAAAAGTGATCTATTTTAATGTTATATAATAAAGTATTACATTTAAGCTGCCACATTCTTGAAACATTGGCCAGGATTTAGCGTTTGTGAAATAAAGGCTAACAAGACAAAAATTAAAATCGTTCACTTTAAAACAATCGATCGGATTCGAAATAGTCGGCTTTGCACTCGGGAACTCTGTTTCAGTATTCGAGCGTCTCAGAACTGGAACCAGCACAGCACATATATTTACGGGTTTAAACAAAAACATCGATAAGCATCCGCAGGGAAAAAAATTACGTAATGGGTTTAAATCGAAAAGCGCCGGTTTTTGACATGTACGTATGTGCCCGGGGCCCGTCCTTTACGAGAAATCTGCTCTATCTTAACTTTCAGAATACATGAGATGCTGGCAGGCTTTCCAAAATGGAATCCAAGGAGCAATGGTGGAGGGAGGCGATACTCCACCCTCTGCCACACCAGCCGACGACACGCACCTGCTAGCATCTCGGTTCCTGTAACAATGAGTCATCTGCGCAAAACCAGTAAGTCAGCTTCTCCCCGAGGTATGTTTTTCCAATGAACTCATTTGCAGATGACACTTCCGCATTTTCAGTTGAACTAGTAGATACAGTAGAAGGAAGACTGATATTTATCCGTCACGGGGTCAGGAGTAGCGGGGATAATGTTATTTATTCACCTTTGGGGCACCGAGGTATTGAGATGCTTTTAGGGGTACGTATGCTGTAGGGCCCCAGATCATAGGTACAAAGGCCGATTTCCTTCTATTTTCTACATTGTATCTGTAGGGAGCCATCCTTAACTCAACTGGTGACACTCCTGATTTTACTCGAAAGCTAACCTGATTATTTGCCTTTTTCTTCATTTTTGGTTACATGGTTGGATAATATTTTTCACCGAAAATAGCCGCGTTTGCTGTGTGCTACCCTTAACTAATAAGAACACACCATTTTCAAAAATTATATAAACATCAAAATACATCCGCTCAAATTTTGAAAAATAAACACCGGAATATCACCACATAGAACCTATAATCAGGTTTAAATAAATTAAACCATACAGGATTTGACTGGGCGGTTTCAGAGGGCACCACGAACCTGCGGAGGGTAGCCTATTGGCAAACCATATTCCGTAGGAGGATTCGAGCAGACGACGCTCTCAGCAAGTAAATAATTTTTGTTTATAGGTGTCTCTTAAAGCTTCCTAAATTTAACATACACTCATTGAAGGCAGGAAATGATTATGGAGAAGGTAATTGCATAGTTTAACCGATCTCATGCCGTCATCTCGTGGCTCTGTTTACGGTTTGTTTTTCGGCAATTAATAACCAAAAACATCACATAATACAACCTGGTGGTAACACTCATTACGAAAGTGTTTAATAAGGTATTTTAACTTTGCGAATTAAAAATTGTTCAGTAAACATTGACCTTCAGGATTCGAACAATATTTCAGTGGCATCAGTACTGGGCTGAGTAGTGTTAATCCATTGCGACGAATTTTTTCTTTTTTGCAGGTGCCAACGAAGTGCAGCGCGACCCACTTCTAGCTATACACGGCCACTGCTTTCAAAGCATCATTGCGTCCGACCAGGCCATTTTATAAAGCTTGACGTCAGGCTATGCGAAGCATCATTTCCGCGTCCCACTGTGCATATATCGTTTTGCTTCGATAAGCGCCTGCATCCGGCGCAATGCTGCTTTAAAAACAGTGACCGTGTTATAGCTAGAAGTGAATCACCCTTATGCATACAGGCATAATAACCGCTAGCCTACCTTTGGCTAAAGCGATAATTAAAACGTTTTGATGTTGATCAAGCCGTCGACCACATCCATCCCCCGAGGCTCCTCTGGCTGACTACAAAGAATATCTCTGAGAAATGGTACACTTTCAATGAAGCCCCTGACCTATCGTAAATTTCCATCTGCGTGCCTAAATATAATCCGCGTTTTCCAAAGACTGTGGAGGCTCAGCACTACAATTATACACTACTGAACCTCGTCACTTTGTACGTGTGGAAACCGGATGCCGTAACGAATAATGGTTGCTTCTTGTTTTAGGGCTCTCTTAATATATTCTATTGAAAAACAGCATCCCAGTCATCTATAGCAACGTGATTGATGGTCACCGGTTTCTTTTATATTGTGCAGTTGAGGGTCAAAATACAAATACACCTTTACCATTAAGCCACGTTTTTACTGGAAGGGCATCATAGTGAAGCTTGATGAAAAAATTACAGCAGACACTTTGGAAAGAAAAGTGTGCTTGGCGAAAGCCTTGTAGCTACATCACAGCATATGTTCATTAGCTTTCTTATGCATGGCCACCCCAGTGTAATGGCCACAATGGTCGCCGACGACCCTTTGAACTACCATAGGTCGTCGCACTTTGACGGGCCTGATTGCGACAACCACTGCAACTGCTTACGCACCACTTCGCATACTTTGCTATCCGGCGACATTGTCTAACGTTGCTAGTGTTGCCGCTCTGCTTCATCAGATTCGCTGTTCGGCGATATCCCCAGTCACCGCTTGCGCTTGGCTTCTCTGGCTCTGGTGACCGGGGATCTGGCTAGTCGCTGGTCTCGTTTTCGCTGCTCCTGTGGTGCTTTCGCGCCGAGTAATCTAAGCACCCGCTGGTACCGTATGCATTCGGGCTCGCGTGCTTTCGAATCCGGTGACATGTCCAAATTGCGTACACGCACCCGCTCACTCTTCTTCTCACGTTTGGTGTTGGGGGAATCAGGCGTACATAACCGCTTTTCAGCAACACTTGCCGCACAGTCACTAGGCCACTGCGGCGCCATGCGTCTCACTCACTCGACTGCACCCAGACTTCTGCCGAAGAAGCGTCGCCGCACATGCCAAAGTATATGTACTATCGTAGCGAAGGCTCTATAGATGCCCATACGCACAAAACATGGCGGCTCATGGGACTCCAGCGCCCATTGAAAAAGGGGAGGAGGGAGGGGGCATGTCGTGGAAAGACATTTATTTAATGTAAATACCTGCAGCGCCCATGAGGCAATATTGTAGGTGAATACAACTACATACAATAACACTTGCAAAGAAGATATCGGGAATCTTGTTAGCAAGGTAACACAAAACACTAATAGAACACTAAAAGAATTCACAAGTAGAATAAGTGATAACATAACATACATAAAACAAGGCGCTGGGGAAAGCACGAGGTCTGGAATAGATACATCACAACATCATTTCAACAGCACTTTGGAAGTCAGGTGCACAAAATACATCAGTCGGAAGCTTATTCCAGTCCAGAATTGTGTTAGAGAAAAACGAATACCTAAATACATTGATGGTGCATTGATAACTCTTAATCTTTTTTGTGTTGTCTAGTCTCTCCGAAATGTAATATGGCTGCTTTAAATAAGGATTTTTAATTATACCGGTACAATCGTTGTAAATGCTGTACGAGAACTTCAGCCTGCAAATTTTTCTTCGTGTTGCTGAAGTCTTCTACCCAATACGGTCGCGAAGTTCAGAGCTCTTGATACGAAAACTATAATTGTCAGTCACAAACTTTGCAGCGCGTTTATGTACCCTTTCTAACTTGGTAATGAGGGCCCCCTTTCTGGCGCAAATTATAATTTTTTTTTCTTGAAAAACCACCGTGTTACATTGACGAACCTGCATCTTTGATGGCTGGAGACGAGCCTGCACTTAACGAACTTGAGTTTCCGTTGTTTACGCCCTTGTTTATAAGCAGTTTTCCCAGCACAATGAAAGTGGCTGGCAAAGGTGGCGGCATAGAAAGACAGCAACACTTGCAGACATATACTTAGCATGCAAATTCATAATGCAAATACTGCTGCAAGCATGAAGGTACTTCGGCCATGTAATTTGTTCCTAAACACAGCAACATGTCCAAAACACTGGCGCAGCCGGACAGTCATGCCCTGTTGTGCGCCCAGTTTGCAACACAGTGTACAATTATGGTTTCATATTCATGGTTTATTAAATCAACGAAGCAAATGCAGCAATAAAGTACAGCAATAAAAAATGCATGTCGCAGACAGCACGAACAGTAGCGTTGTTTAAGCGGGCTAATCATCTCAGTGATCACCGCCGAGGCATGGAAAAAGCTTGAAATGCCTGCCACAAAACATCAACAGATAAGAAACATCCATGTACTGTAAACAAAGCTATGCCAGCTGCAATAGAAATAAAAATGTCATGAAAGCAGGTGCATGAAGACAAACGTGGAAAATGGAGCACTGGAATTACTTTTCACATTTAAATTCTTTGGCTGAAAGAATACAGCAGTTTTCAAGGCAATTTCAAGGTTGCTACAGTCTAGACGGCTTTGGCATAACCAAACGTTCTTAACTCAGGAACGTAAGAGCATACATTGGGTCTGTGTGCAAACTCCAGATCTGCTCTCCGGTGAAAGTCAGCCGGGAAGCGGTCCGCGCTGCCGCAATGTACCACAGAGCATCACTTTCTCGCTTTGTGCGGGATGATCTTGCGATAAAGCGCTAAGCGCGTCAAACAAAGAACAAGAAGCGCAATACAATGCTGCAAAAAGAGTTCGCACTGGACTCATGTCGAGGGGGACGAAACCAAAAAAACTGCTGCAGAGGTGTGTTAAATGTCACCAAACAGTGACAGAGCAGCGACCAGCAGGGGCGTCGAAATCTTCGCAAAAGGGGCGTTTTCGGACTTGAAAACAAAATTTATACGCTTTCCCGTGCGCGCCGAGGCCCGCACCACAGCAGACAACGATAAGAAACCACTTCGTGATTCGTCAGTTTCGTTATCTTCGTTGTCTTGGTTACCTCTCGTTGCCTAGTTAGCAAGAACCCAACAAGGTCTGAAAAGTTTCGTCAAGACCGATGCAACATCAAGAAGCTGCGATAAGAGTGTTGCAAGATTTAAAAAAAAATTCAGAATGTCCTAATAATTTACCTTGCCTCATTCAAAACAAAGTTATCAAAATCTCGATTTTTCTTATGTTGATTGATACTTTTTAATCTGTAGTAGTGTAATTTCCTAATCTGAGTGAATCGCCCCCCGACCTGTGGTTATGCTGCGGTACCGCTACACCGCTTTTGGGCCCAGTCTTCGCCAGCACTTTACTTTTGCTATGTACCTGCTGCCGTCGCCGGCACGCGGCGTCACGGTTGCTACGCGCAGCGACGACCCCCACCGGCGCAGGTTGTTGGCAGTAAAAGAGGACGTGTGGGCCGATGTGCCGCGGACACGCCAAAGCTGGCACCGTTCCAAGGCACAGACAGACGGGCGCCGCAAATATGAGCCAGTAAGGGCTTTCCCCTTAAAACCATTTGACGGCAGACTTAACCAGCGTGTTGACAACACTCTTAAGAGCTCGCCTCCTGGGTCCCCACAATTGTTATGGGTATACGGGTATGTTGAACAAATATTTATTTATTTGATACCCACAGATGCATACAGCATTACAGTGGGGAGGTTGCAAACACAAAAGTACGAAGCACATATAAAAATACAAGTCCTACTCACATTCACGAAACAAAGAAAAAAAGGTTCAGAAGAATGAATTACAGATCAGAAAAACGTGAACACCTTTTCAGCACTATACTTTGATGGCATTAAACGAAACGGGAACCCGCGCGAGCGCATACATAAAGAGAAAACAAGGCTGTCATCATATTTACTTATGACCTAGAGAACCAAGCGCGTAGTGAAACTAAACCAAAAGTGAAGAGAAAAATAGCGCGTCAAAGCAGAGAACACCGTGATGCAGCGGTGGCGTAGCGGTAGAACATCCGCCTCGCATGCAGGAGGACCGGGGTTCAAATCCCGGTGCCGCGCAATTCTACACCGGATGAAAAAAAAAATCCGCGTGTCGATGGAATTGCATAAACAGGTTTGGGGAGCGACCTGATGCCCGTGAACACCTCCGGCAAAGCACTCCCTCACCAGAACAGGAGTTGGCCACCCTGGTGCAGTAATTGGCCGCAACCTCCTATGATAAGCTCCTTAAAACCCCGGCCCTCAGTCACCAGCGGCTGCGAAACAACTGACCACGGCGGCGGTCAGACCTGTGACGCAGCAGGGGGTGCTAAGAAAGCCTGGCTCCGCTGTACAGGCCGCCATTCGAAACTGACCCTGGCAACGTTTAATGCTAGAAGCCTAGCTAGTGAAGCTAGCTTAGCAGTGCTGTTAGAGGAACTAGAGGACATGAAATGGGCTGTCATTGGGCTTAGTGAGGTTAGGAGGACGAATGAGGCATATACTGTACTGAAGGATGGGCATGTTTTGTGTTATCGAGGCTTACCAGAGAGGCGACAACTAGGAGTAGGTTTCCTTGTCAATAAGTATATAGCGGGTAATATAGATGAATTCTATACTATTAATGAGAGGGTTGCAGGCATCGTAATTAGGCTTAATAAGCGATATAAACTGAAGGTTGTACAGGTCTCTGCACCTACATGTAGTTATGATGACCAGGCAGTTGAAAGCTTCTATGAAGATGTAGAATCGGCAATGCGAAAAGTAAAGACGCAGTATACTGTACTAATGGGCGATTTCAATGCCAAGGTAGGGAAAAAACAGGCAGGAGACAAGGCAGTAGGTGACTACGACATTGGTTCTAGGAATAGCAGGGGGGAGTTACTAGTTGAGTTTGCAGAGCGCAATAACTTACGAATCATGAATACCTTCTTCAGCAAACGGAAGAACCGGAAATGGACATGGAAAAGTCCTAACGGAAAGACTAAAAATGAAATCGACTTCATAATGTGTTCAACCCCCGCCATTATGCAAGATGTAGAGGTAATTGGGAAAGTGCGATGCAGTGACCACAGGATGGTGAGGTCCCGAATTAGCCTAAATCTGAAGAAGGAACGCAACAGATTAGTAAGAAAGAAACCCATCAACGAATTAGCGGTGAGGGGGAGAGCAGAACAGTTCAGGATCTCGCTACAGAATAGGTTTTGAACTCTAACTGAGGATGGCGACATTACCCTAGAGGGAAGGAACAATAATTTCAGAGATCTCATTACTGAGTGCGTGGTAGAAGTAGGCGGTAGGATAGTTGGAGAGGATACCGGCAAGCTGTCTAAGGAGACGAAAGATTTGATTAAGAAACGCCAGAGTATAAAAGCTTCCAATCCAACAGACCAGATCGAATTGGCCGAGATATCAAAGCTAATCAATAAGCGCAAGGTGGCCGACATAAGGAAGTATAACATGGAGAAAATTGAGCATGCTGTAAAGAACGGGGGAAGCCTTAAAGCGGTAAAGAAGAAATTGGGCATCGGCAAAAACCAGATTTATGCGATAAGGGACAAGGCGGGCAACGTCATCACTAATATGGAAAAGATAGTCAAAGTAGTCGAGGAGTTCTATACAGATCTCTAAAGTAGCCAAAGTAGTCCGGACCGTAATGAGATTGGTGGTAGGGAAAAACAGTCACACATTCCAGCAGTGACGAATGACGAGGTCAAGAAAGCACTAGAAACTATGAAAAGGGGGAAATCAGCTGGAGAGGATCAGATAACTACAGATTTGCTGAAGGACGGGGGGGATATCGTGCTAGAAAAACTGGCCACCCTGTATACGCAGTGCCTGGTGTCATCGACGGTACCGGAACCATGGAAGAATGCAAATGTTATCCTCATTCACAAGAAAGGGGACTCTAAGGACCTTAAAAATTACAGACCAATCAGCTTACTGTCTGTTACGTATAAGGTATTTACTAAGGTAATCGCTAATAGAATCAGGACAACCTTAGACTGGAATCAAGCAAAGGATCAAGCAGGGTTTCGGAAACGGTACTCTACTATCGATCATATATACCATCAATCAGGTGATAGAAAAATGCTCGGAATATAGCCAGCCCTTATACATAGGATTCATTGATTACGAAAAAGCATTTGACTCAGTTGAAACCTCGGCGGTGATGCAGGCATTGCGAAATCAGGGGGTAGACGAGCCGTACGTGAAAGTGCTGGAAGATATATATAGTGGCTGCACAGCAACCATAGTTCTGCATAAAGAAAGTAACAAAATTCCCATAAAGAAAGGTGTTAGGCAAGGAGACACAACCTCCCAAGTACTATTCACAGCTTGTTTAGAGGAAGTATTCAGAGACTTGGAATGGGAGCAGTTAGGGATAAGAGTAGATGGAGAATACCTCAGTAATCTGCGATTTGCTGATGACATTGCCTTGCTAAGCAACTCGGGGGATGAACTGCAAATAATGATTGATGACCTAGACAGGAAAAGTAGAAAGGTAGGCTTGAAAATCAATATGCAGAAGACTAAGGTAATGTTCATCAGCCTCGGGGAGGCACAGCAGTTTGCATTAGGTAGCGAAATACTGGAAGTGGTAGGCGAATATGTCTACTTAGGACAGGTAGTAACCGCAGATCCGGACCACGAAAAGGAAATAACAAGAAGAATACGATTGGGATGGAGCGCATTTGGCAAGCACTCGCAGATTATGACTAGCAGCTTACCGGTATCGCTCAAGAGGAAAGTATACAACAGTTGCATCTTGCCTCTACTCACCTATGGGGCTGAAACGTGGAGGCTAACCAGGAGAGTTCTACTTAACTTGAGGACAACCCAGAGGGCTATGGAACGAAAAATGGTAGGGGTAACATTAAGAGATAGAAAGCGTGCAGAGTGGGTCAGAGAAATAACTCAAGTTACCGACATTCTAATAGAAATTAAGAAGAAATGGACATGGGCAGGACATGTAGTGCGAAGAGAGGATACCCGATGATCGCTGAGGCTAACAAACTGGATTACAAGGGAAGGAAAGCGTAGCAGGGGGCGCCAGAAAGTTAGGTGGGCGGATGAGATTAAGAAGTTCGTTGGGGTCAAGTGGATGCAGCTAGCACAGAACCGCGTTAAGTGGAGAAATATGGGAGAGGCCTTCGCCCTGAAGTGGGTATAATCAGGCTGATGATGATGATGAGAAAAAAAATGTTATCGAAATTAGTCGTGAGCAGCAAAACTCGCCAGCAGTGAAAAAGAATTATTTCAGAGCCGTCAAACTACTTAGAGAAGAGAACAACGCGACACTACATCTGCACGCGACAACAGATGAGGGCAAGCGGTTCAGCTGCCAAATTGTTTTCGGGCAAAAAAAAGAACTGGAAGATTCAGTTTTACACTTGTGCTCGCGCACTTTTTTCACGCGATGCAGACGTGAGGAGGCGTAATGAGTGTAAAGATGTGTTTATCACGTGGAATGCCAGTTTGGGAATGATAAATGTGATAAAAGAGCTTTAAACGAAGCGCGGCTGTGCGATGTTCTAATGATTCCCATCCCAGGGGGTGCTTAGAAATTATAGCGCTAAAACATATTTCTGACTTGCCTAAAACGTTTTGGGCAGACCTGTTTTGCACTTTTTCGAGCTTATATTTTTTAAGTGCAGTGGGAATTCCTAGGTACAGTAAGAAGATCACTGAAATTTGGGCATGCAAAATTTGTAATCCAAAAACAATTTCTCGTAAAAATCCAGTGAGCACTCAATTTCTGGCCAGATAACTAGACATAACAAAGTCCAGTATCACATCCTATGCACATCTGCACCATTGTGCGCAACCAAGCGTCTTTTTAATCTCGCAAAAATATCGTGACACTCTATGGAGCTTATGCTCATTCGAGTGGGAGGTGCATAAAAATTGAAAAAAAGTACCAAATTATGTTAATCAAAAATAAATTGCTCACACTTTCACGTGGGAAAACTGGGAGGTTGAGCCCTTTCCACTGATCCGCTTTTTGCTTAGTCTTTCGCATGGTGTCCTTCCACAACTCTCTGCTCCTCTTATAAGACTGTAAGGGTACACTAAAATACTTCGCCGGAACTCTCGTTCACTGCATATTAGCTCATTCACCATAACAACAACCAATGCTCTTCTCCCAAATGATTTCCCACCCTGTCTTTTTCAGTAGTCACTCAAAACTGAAATTCTTTATTGCTTTCCTGATGTGTGCAAACAAAAAATTGCAATATCCTCTTCGTAAGACACTGTGCACATAATATCGCAGTGCCTTGTTCCTGGAGCACGTCTCCGTCGTGTAGCTGACCTCTTCCAGCTTCCGGGTATTCCAGGGATGACACCTGTTGTGTGGTCAGGAAGGTTACTCTTATTGGCTCAATAAGAGAAACCTTCAGGTCGTCTTTGCTTAAGATACTGCCCATTCCTGTGGGGGCATCGCGTGTGGGCGCTCCTGTCCGGGAAAGGCCCCCACCTCGAACACAAACGCTCCCCAGACTCATCTGGGCCCTGGAGGGGAGGGGGGGTGGGAGGGGCGGAACTTCCGGAGGTGTTGAATGGATGATGATTGGCTGATGAGTTCTGTACATGGAGGCGAGGACGGACAACCTTGCCGGACTGAATAATAGACTGGCACACATTCTCGATAATTGCTTATTCACATTGATACGTGCAACACAGTTTTCATATGACACCCGCACACCTTGTGATATCACCGGGCCAACATTTACATGTTGTACTATTGCGAAAAGAACATCATGAGACACTTTATCGAAAGCCTTCGCAAGATCAAGCGGCATAAATGCAGCTCATTCCACGAATGCGTCAATGCATTCAGTAACAGGTCTTGCAATATAGTGCATATTTGTTCCAATGGTGCGCTGTTAATACCGCTCGTTTGATGTGGCATTACAAGGTCATTTAAAACATTTTGCATTTTTCTGGCAAAAAGCTTCATAAACACTTTAGAATCAAAATTTGTGACGCTTATTGGAAAGTAAGTCTCAAACTACAGCAATTAGTCTCTTCCTCACTTTTAGGTATTAAAACAACTTGGGCTTTTCTAAATTACAGAGACATTTTCTTGATGTCTCAGATTTCCGTAAAGCCGCAATGAAGATTTTCAATGATTTCTTTTTTGAAATGCTTATAGAAGTCGGTTCCTAACTTTTTAGGCCCCAGACACGACGGGGACAGCGGCTTTTATATTCGCTCTTATGCTTTTTTACAATACTTCCACAATATTACCAGGTGATGCTGCTCAGAGGACCCTACCATCGCGAGAACGAAATGAGGCGCCAGAGCGTCGTCTGCTCGAGTGGTTATATGGGATGTGTTTGGCAATACGCATCTGGACGCCCACATGTGCCCACCGGTTACGAAAATGTACTCCCCGAGGATTCCAACTTTGCTTGGGAAGTTCAAGTTTTTATATGCTCTGTTCTCCGACACGTCTAACGCCTACACTAAGCATTAAAGCGATATATTCGCTTTATGTGGAAACAATCCTGTTATCAGCATTTTCACGTGCACATGATTACACTAGACAACCAACTTAAGCCGCCTAATTTGGAAGTGGAATGGGAAGCTTCCCAGCTTCTCCCTGAAGACCAGTTTGCGCTGTAGAGATCAGTAGGTCACCAGACTCCACTGGAGCATTGGACTGATAACGCCACCCGAAAACAACCCCAACCACTAATTCCACCAGTAAACATTCACACATTTACTCAACTGACCCCGGAGAACATTTTTTAAGCTGGGGCGTAGGCATCCCACTTTTTATTTGTAGTGCTATTTAGAAAATGCTGTTTCAGCGAATATGTTTCATTCTCATCATGCCAAGCTTTGTCTTCGTTAATGTGAAACATACCATGCGCGATAAGATCCTTCATTCCACTATTCTTTTATTTTTATTATAAATATTTTGTTTGCTTTGTTTCTTTTCCTTATTATTTTTCCCATTCTGGGCTAAAACTAGGCTCATTGGGTATTTCGCAGTTTTAATAATCCTACCTTGTCGAGAGCCTTTCCTACCTGAATATATCAGTACCAGCCCTAAAAATGACACTTTTTTGTGGTAACATTAAAACCTTTTGCGTGCGTCTGGTTTCTCGCTTGAGGCAGATGACTCATATGCTGCTGTCATTGCTATTAAAATAATTCAAGGTACTAATTGTGCTCAAGAAATAGAAATTCCGCGCTATCGGCTTCTTGTGCGAACGAATCATCAAAAATGCAGTAGGGGGTGTGAGTTCCCAGGTGGCCTGGCCAGGCAACAATTGCATGGCGGATTTTATGATACAATAGCGAAACCTGACACAGCCGAGGTTCCAGAAGCTGCTGCCAGCTCCGCCTGATCTTTCTAGAAAGCAGTCATATAAGAGCCCTTCGATCAAGATTGAAACATGCTGCCCTAGTTCCCGTAGTAGCCTAAGCAAAGCTTCGTGATAGAGTGGTTGTTTATCTCTAAAGGATGATCTTTTTCATAATCTGTTAGCTTACGAATTCGTTTTAATAAACACGTGTAAAACGTATAGGTGCAAAGAAATGTAGTAATTGTAAACTACAATTGAATGCACGTGGACCACAACTAACCAAAGATGAGAGCCATCTTTCTTGTTAAAGCTTGTTAAATCAGCCTACCCTGCCCACGCTACTTACGTCAATCATTTTAGCCGAATTCAGATCCAAATATTGTTATATCATTCCTTCAGATCCGATTGTAACGAACCTGCCATCGCACTGCAACTAATTCTATGGACGTGCATTTTAACTGACGGAATACAGCAATCTAACAAACCTGTTTTATGCTTTACTTTCCCCTGTCAACTCAACGCCAGTATCCTCTCAATTCGATGTGAAAAGGGCAAGGCGTTTCCCGGTATAATTATGCAGGTCTCCATTTGTCATGTTGCTGCTGTTCTAACACGGTGGCGTTGAGAAGAATCCTGTGCTTCAAGAATTTGCACCACAAGAGCTTTTATACACTTGGAAAAATTTAGAAAAAATTTAGGCTTACTTATTTTTTATTTCTTCTTTATTCGGCACATATAATAATGTTGATGTACCCCTAGACGAAACGCTGTGAGGAGAACTTGACGAGATCATGTAGGTGCGACAAGCAACAGTAAAAGAAGCAGCGAAATAAGGACAATAGCACCTAAATTGCACCATCCACTAGTGTTGGTACTAAAAAAACCCAGCTTTACTTCAGCGTGTGTGCAATTAAAGGCCATACAAAACACAACATTACTATGCCCACAATATTACAACACAATGCACACATATATCAAATCTTTAGTTTCAACGCACGAGGAATCATTCCACTATAAAAGAGCAAACAGAGAGCAGATTAAACATACTGAGTGCGAACTTTACACGTAATTCAAATATGACACAAATTAAAAAATCCAGTTAATTTATTACAGTGGTACCGCATACTTAGGGACTGAAGAAGGCAACTGGTTAGGCAGCGTAAAATTGTGCATTTTTTTAGACACGTGTATTTGGGAGTTTGGAACGTTTTCTTGCAACTGGTTTATTTATTCCATAGAGAAAGTGTTAGCGAACGAAGAGGGTAATTATAAACACTCTTGATATTGATTATTGTGTGCTCAAAAGACTTCTGGTTGAAGCATATAAGTAAGGAAATAATGTTTGTGCAACCAATGGCTCTCTTTTCCGGACACAGTTCACTGATGTCTTTTAGTAGTCGTTGCCTATACTAGCGTGCATAAGCTAAAGTGCAATAAAATTGAAAGTGATTAATTAAAATTCCCATATGGACTTTAAATAGAGGCCGAGTATCCTGTAGCAAGAGACATTTCTTTACATTTCTGATATATATGGCGATTTCATATCAACTTAATTCACAGCGTAGCACGTATCATTGTATGCCTTTTAACAACATTTTAAGACGCTTTGATTCAAAATCGTAATTAGGAACACGCGCTTGTGATTTGGCGCAAATAAGATTTCTTTCATTTGTTGTTATTGTAATGATTCCGACCGGCAGCAGCTAACGCGACACGTCGAAGAGGTCGATGAAGCGGAACTGCTTTATGGCGTCCTCCGTTTGAATGAGATCTTCAAAACCCACCTTGAAACGAACAGGCTGCCTGCTCAAGAACACCGTTTCTTCTCTCCCGGCCCCCAAGCTGACAAACGATCTTCCTCCATCCCGAGAAAGTGCGACGCCTGGAGGACATCGAACAACCGCCCAATGTGCTTCCACTGTGGTGAGATTTGGCACACCCTTCGTCAAAACCTGTACCGGCGAATCAGTCTCCGTGGTTTTGCAATCGATGCTTTTGAAAAGCCGCTAAATCGCTACTGTAGTGCTAACACCATTACGTCATCGGGGCGATGTACTGCAATAGTTAACATCAGTAAAGTTACTTAGCCTACGACCTTTAGGTCCAACAGCTATGGTCCCCGTGCGTGGTTGTGGGCATCGACGTTCTGTGTCAACATCAGACAATGATCAACCTCCGCTCAAAGATCAAGATTTCAACGGATAAATTCATACCTTCTGCTACACGTTTGTCGGATTATCTTGCTTTAAACGTCCGCGACAAATAATTTGGCTCAACGCCCGAACAAGGATCGTAATATCTGCGAGTAGCATAAATACCACAACAGCTGAAGGCATTTTCGGGGAAAATATCCAGTTGCTAATGGATCAAGGACAGGGCGTAACAATATTCGCCCATTTCTGAAATGCACAAGCTTATTTTCTGGTTACAAGCTTAATAGGAGAACACCAGCATCTCAGCAGGCTCTTCGATTGGTTTCCTCGACAACTTACCAGATATCCGAGATATATTTCGCCCTCCACGACCGATCTTCTCAAGATACACCTGACGAAGGTTATAAGCATACGTTTCAGATCGTCAGCCCTATTTAGAAGCAGACAAGACCACATACTCACGTTCTTATTCACTTTCTTGAAGACTAACGCGGGTGCTTTTCTTCAGCCACGAAAGTGCGTCAAACTCTCTTGGTTAAGCACAGTATTACCACGAACAAACACATCCGACCTCTCTGTCATCGCCTCTACTATGTGTACGCAGGGGAACACCAAGCCATCCACAGTCCAATTGAGGAAATGCCTCACGTTATTACGATAGAGAAATCTAAGAGTTTCTTGAGACGGTCCAGTCGTTTTAGGGATTAAGATGGCACGCACTTCTGCGTCGATTATCGCCACTTCAAGAACGTAAAGACGGAAGGTTACCCACTCCTTCGCAAAAATGACACTTCAGACCACCTCTGAAATGCTATATTTTGCTCAGGGACTTGAAGAGCTGGTAGTGACAAATTGAAGCCGACTCCAAAGGCGGCTAAAAGAAAGCGTTGCTCATAAAAGATCGACACTTCGAATTTAAGGTAATTCCATTCTGCCTCTGCTCCACACCAGTCATGTTATAGGCAGTTATTGTGATACTGTAAAATCGGATCCCAGGGTTTCGGCATCAAAATATAGAACAAAGGCAGACACCACACCGCCTCTGACTACATTTAATTACGGCTATCCCCACGTTTGTCAATGAGACAACATGGCGCTCGGTCTCTACTGCGCGCGCTCTCCCAGTCCAAAACCTCTTCTTCCTCCTTCACGTTCTCTTTGTAGGTTACTGCGTGAATCTGCAACACATTCCGCGCCCTACGGCAAGATGTAGGTCGAAGTTGGAACGGTGTCACCTCAGTGGCCTCTGATGATTTACTTGATGAAGTCGGTTTTTACACTATAGCTCTTGAATCTCGTCAATGATGACATGAAATATTACATGAAGCTTCTTCCGCAGAAGGACCCCAGTGGAGCAAAATAAGATGGATCCGTTGGGCGTGGCAGCAGAGGTTCAAAGTATATACTGTAGCCCAAACTCTCACTTCACGTTCGTCCGAGTATTCTCCAATAATGGCCAGCAACAGACTGCGCTGCTTCGTCGGGCTGAGTAACCACAATACATCCAGTTCCGGCATCTGCTTTAGTTTCACGTCATGGTCCCCTTGGTTTACTTACTCTTCGAGATACAAGACTCATCGTTGATATGCTTGAGTTTCATCGTAGCCATGAGCCCTCATCAATGCTGCACGATGTCCAGAGGTTCCGGAAGATGTTCACTCAGCTGCCACGCTATTTCTGGAAGAGCGAAATTCTTGATGGCTATAGCCCCGACCGTATCACCTTGTTAAGCTGAACCTTTGATTGAGGCTCACGTTTAAAGATTCACGCGCCTACTGTAGTTTGCTTGATGACTACCCGTGTAGAGCTCTCTGTGCCAAGATGAAAACGCTGGCGCAGCAGCAACAGTGCGCAGGACTGGAACTACAACAGCCGCAGCTCGAAGCTTTGACGAAGAGCCTCGACGTCATCCCTGACACACCTCACGCACTCTGATATAACACTTGAATCGGTTTCCATCGTATTCGTTTCCTGCGCACTGGCCTCTGTTTCTTTCTGTGCTTGTTAAACAGTGGGCGCCAGTTTTCCAGGAAGTTCGATTACTCTTTCTCTTTCTTCATCATCCTTCCGCCCTAAACAGGAGCTTGATACATTATACGACTGATTCGTTTGGTTTGGTTTGTGGGATTTAACGTCCCAAAGCAACTCAGGCTATGAGAGACACCATAGTGGAGGACTCAGGAAATTTCGACCACCTGGGGTTCTTTAACGTGCACTGACATTACACGACTGAGTTCTTGCGTTAGTGTAATAACACCGAAGGCAAACTCTTCGGTTTGCATCTCGGCCTCTTTCGTAAGGTTTACAGAGGTCGGCATGTCTGCTAGAATAACTATTGAGGCGTTTTCCTCTCGCATATTTTTTGCACAGATTGCACTTCTGATCTCTTCGATGGAGGATGAGTATCTATGCTGTTCGCTTTCTTTCTTAACTGGCTCAGAGCCACTGCATGCGCTTCCCTTTTGCTGTATTCTGAATTCATTTGATTTCTCGCTCCGTGGGTATGTTGTCAGGCACAGAATCAAGATGCTGCGCTCGTTAGCAGTCTTCTTTCGCTGGCGGTACAAAAACAACATTCCTTCTCCACAGCACACAAGCGTCTGCTAGCAGTTCACAGCGTGTAAATGTCTTCTTACTGTCGTAGATGGCCATCTGTGTAGATCCTAAATTGTAATACGCTTCTTCAAAAGGTGCAACGCATAGTACGACTGCTGACATCGCTCTTGGCCTACTTAAAATCATCACTCTTATCCATGACTGTACGCGATGTCTCGGTGTACTGTGGTCCCTCCGTATAATATCTTTGGAGCGGGCTTGGAAAAAGGAAAGTGAGACATCGATCTGACTGCGGTAGAACTTAGAGTTATGACTCTTTAGGCACAATTTCAGAATCGGCGGTTGAGTCGAAATGTGATTTGGTGAACTGGTATTCAGGCTTTAAAGGAATCTGTGGACAGCAGCTAGAAGAGGATGGGTGAATGAAGTGATGTGGAAAGATTATAATTTTTTTTTCGTGCTGTTATACAAACTTTCACTACGCAGCGTCAGTCCTTTGAAACACTTCTCGCAGTTTCCTACCTGTCCAGAGAATGGCTTCGGAACGAAAGCGTTGTTTTCCCGCTGTGAGCTGAACTTTTTCACTTCCCTCTGACGTTATATACTGCCACTGCTTTCGTATATGATGTGGCTGCTGCAGGAAGCTCCAATGCTGTCTTCATGAAACAACGACTGTGGGCACCAGGCGACTGAAGGGCCTCTATGGGGCGGCTGACGAGCATCATTGTCCGTGTTGCAGTCTCCTCGTACTCTTTTACAGCTGCGGAGTGTTCTGCACAGGCATCGACTTCAAAATCGTGCATTTTCTTGTTAAATACATGCAGACGATCGTTGCATGCTTCCAGCCTCGCGTGAATAAGCTTTAACGCAAAAATGTCAACTATGTTCGAATTCAAAACTTCTCTTGCCTCATGCAACAGCCGGTTCAGAAAAGCACGTTGGACGACGAGCTTTGTTTAGATGCGTTCCATGGTGTCTCGCTAAATCCCTCTCCTCTCCGGTGGGGTTAGTCGGCGAAGCTACTGGTATATTCCTGGAGAGTCGTTGGATTTCTTCTTGTAACCTCCAAGAAGGACCGATGTAGGAGCTCACATTAGCTTTCCGGGTGTCGGAACCAAAAATATAGAAGAAGGAGGGCGTACACCAGAAGGCTCTGCAGTGCATTTAATCCCGACTGTTCCAACGACAGTCAAGATGCCAACATGGTGCTCAGTCTCAACTGCACGCGCTCCGTCCATAACATCTTCTCCGTCCTGCACGTTCTCTTTGCATATTCCTGCTTGAATCTGCAACAAGCAGGGCATCTCGGGCTACTTCATATGTCGCGCCGCATCCAGAAGTTTTAATTCAACAGTTACCAGCCGACGTTACTCATGACGTGAAGTCGTGTCGTGTCAGTGACGCGTCGGTCTCGATGTCATCTGCTGAGCTAATGAACAATACTGATCATACCACGTACGAAAAATATGAATAGACATTCTCGGCCATTTACAACTTCATCTAATACGACGCGGTGTACGGATATGTGTCAAATTGATTGGTTCGTTTGTGTTACGTCACCTGGCAAGCTTCCTACATATAGTTCTCTGCCTGAGAAAATAACGCAGTCCTGCGCTCGCCACCGAACCGGCTACTTCACTTCTCCGCTGATACAACAACATTGATGGGCAAAAAGTAGATCACAGTGCGCCAATGAATACTGACCCCCGACTCCAAAAGCGAAAGCGTCGCCTAATACTTACGCAGCAGTAGTCGCCAGGTTTTTTTTTTTTTGACGAACAAACTCTCCTACGACATGAGGCGCTCAAAGGGGACATCACATATATCGGAACATTTACGGCGGACCTACGCTGCGTCCATACTGTGACCATTATAAGCCTTTTCTTCCACTTCACCGGTTTCTCTTCCTTAAGTTTGCGGGGTTCTTGTCGGAAACATATATTTTCAGTACACCACTTTCCGTTCTTTTTTTCTATTTTGTCACCTTAGGATCCAGGTTTTGTTGTGCTGATGTCCTCATGGTCGCGCTTATACTCGCCATCTTTTGGTGTTCTAATAATCACAGCAGCGCACAGGCGTGCCATTGCAGCCTGCATCTTTTGGAAATGTTTCCCCCATAATTTGCTGCAGAGGTGGTAATAAATTGGGCGCTCCATGTAGAGTACCGCCACTTTTGATGTAGTCTGGTGCCTTCACATCAAAGCTAGTTTAGGACTTTCTTATCTGTCAGATCGCCATCCTGAATAAGGTTCGTTTTATAATAATGGCGTCGCTTATTTTGTCTTGCAAAGAGAAAACGAATTGCGTTGTTTTGGGGGTTTTGAAAGAGGCATACGGTTTAGTGCTGTTTAAAGCTGCTGGTACACTGCGGCGTTTACTACATGCGCATATTTGCCGTTCTGAATCTCGACAAAGCCGTTCTTCAAGATCTTCAAGATTGCATTCCGACGGATCCTGCCCGCTTGCTGCTTGAGGAGCTGTCCTCTAAGCATCGGGACACGACATCGCATTGAAATCCTTCTGTTGATAATTCTACTGATAATTGATAGTTGATAATTCTACTGATGTTGATGATTCTACTGATAGTTGATAATTCTACTATTTGGTAACTGGTTGCAGCAGATTGATGAGTAATGACCTAAGTTGTTCTACACAGAGAATTTCGGCAGTGGTTTAACATTAGTTTGGGCATTCGGCAAATTAGACATTTCAGTGCTTTCAGAAGTTATATTTTCACTCTTGCTCGACTTTGCTCCATGTTATGCTTTCTAATGATGGTCTTCCAGTTTCATTATTTCCATTAGCTTGTTTCCAAGTTGAAAACAATCACAGACGAGGATGACAGCTGTTCAAACATTCTTACGTAATGAGGAGCTCTGTAAGTGCGCTGTGTTAGAGTGCGCTGTATAAGTGCGCTGTGTTTTGACAGCTCAACCGATCATGGTACTTACACAGTTGTGCTACATACTGGACTTGCTGTTTCGACATTGGCGAGCGTTCCGGTGATAAACGTCTCATGCGCGGAACCCGTCGGTGCCGTATCTAAATCTTTAATGCAAAACAGCTTTCATACCACTGTAGCTGGCTACATTAGCAAAAGATCTTGCTGACATACATAAAGCTTCGCCACTATCTGATGGGCTGAATGTTATAGTACAATCATCGTCTGTCCAATTCTCCTTGTTTATGACTTCGAAGCGAATGAGGAATTCGTCAAGATTGTCTCTACTCTTATCATATTGCGTGAGTGACTTTCTTGCTGCCTCCTTAAGCCTCTACATCCTTAACCTGTACGACGCGCTTCAGCTTAACTGTTATTGCTGTCGGAACGTTGCAGCTTACGTATTATATTACGCAAGAGCTTTTTGCACTAAAACTCGATTTCTCATTTTTTTTGCTGCTTTCTGTTCGTCGGTTTGATTGGAAGCCATCTCTTATTCCTTATCTGCTCTCCCACCAATTTCACTAGTGCGTTTGAGGAACCGCAGCTCGGTGTTATGCTCATTTACCTCATATACTTCATTATTGATGCTTGAACTGCTTAAGCGTAGGACAAAATTCTGTTCCACGGTCCCAACTTAACCAGTTCTGCGTGACAACTCTCGCTATTGCATTGCTGCTACATAGAGTTTACGAAGACTTTGTTAACTCTTTCTGACTCGCTTGCAATCCCTTAGTTTGAGTGAACCAGACATCTTGTCACAGACTCCCGAAAAGTTGACCCCTTTGATAATATATACTGGTGTGAACAAAGCGCCAGTGATTCTAGTATGTACATCCAGGCTTTGTTAGGGTGGGGTCAACGTTTCCAGTCACACAGGCTGCCCTCGGTTTGTGTGACAAGCTTAGCCGGAACACAGCTACTCTAATGAAAAAAGGTGGTTGCTATACAGTGCCCTGGGTCCACCGGTTACAAGCCGCAGAAAGGGTAGGATCGCGTTAACAAGCAAGACAAACGTCATACATGTAGGGACAAAAATTTCGAGAGCACTGCGCAATCTAGACTGTAGAAATACGAATCCCAAAGCCTTGCTGCTGCACATGTACAATGGCCTTTGCGCTCATTATCATTATCAACTAAATGCACCGTCATTATTGTTGCTAGTGTCATCACTGTCCTCATAACTGCAGTGTCATTCTCATCGTTAGTAACGTGCTCACGGTAGACAGTGTAAATTATAATGTGCGTTTCACGGTGCCTGGCTTTGCGCAGTTGATTAAAGCGCTCGGCTGTGGTTCCAAGGGATAGAGGTTCGATTTCCGGTGGACAACGGAATTTTATTTTTTAGATGACGTTAGATTCAGTTGCGGGTGATGACGTCATTTAAATGGCAGCTATAGTGTTACCGAACGAACGAACGCAGACAGTATGAGCCATTAAAGGCTGCTGCCTTAATACTCAAGAAACTCCTTGTAATAATTCGAACATAAGGTTCATAAAGAGCAATACAACGCATGTATCTGAGAGACCTAACTCAAACAGAGATCTTTAAAAAAAGAACAACACATCATAAAATCAGCAAAAATAAACCTAAAACTTTAACCAGATGCTGACTGACGCAATATCCTCAGCGCCATGCTTAGGCTGTTCCAAAGACTGGCTTCGCTCCCTTATTATTTGTGGCTAGATTAACAGCCGGTTGACCACGGGAGAACATGAGAAGCACTTCATGGCTAACGGCAACACTAGATGGCCAGCGAAACGACGCGACCTTGATTTATAGGGGGACCATCATGTGTGCCTGTTACAGCACACCAAATCAGGCGGGCTTGTACACGGAACTTTAGCAACATACTTATCCTTCCCTGCTCCAGCTGACAGGCTCGTTATCTTCCACCGCTTCCTAAAAATGCAGAGAGGACGACATGCAGTGCATTCAGTGCTGTGCAATCCTATGCCTGAAGAGAACAGGCTTCTTCATGTTTCTCTAACCGTTTGTGAGGCACCTCGCTTGCAATACAAAAACGTTCGGAAATATTTGTGACAGACTCTTACGCGCACCTGCTCCGTTATCTATATGAATCTATCTTTAAATCTGAGCTTCATAAGCAGGAAACCAGAACATACCTGGATGAAATCTCGTGACTAGGTGTTTTGTGTAGAACAAGGTAAAGCGAATCTTTGTTTTATTTACCTTGGTGTACCTTGGGTCAACATGACACTTTGTTATGAGTGGGTCACTTTGTTGTCTTATACTTCTGCACCCTGAATAAATATTTAAGGACGCAAATATTTCGGCATCTGCTTCATCTACCAATTGTTTTAATATAGCTTGCTGTGTTCATGTATTCATGACGCTTCTAGGAGAAAAGAAATGCATGGTTATGTACTCCCGGACATGGGGCAATTTGTCAGCAAGGCCAGGAGATTTCTTGTGACATACCCTGTAAAAAGGGCTGGGCACCATATCGTCAATATCACCGTGCATAAAAAAGACAAGAAGGAGAGCTTGTGGAATGCGATGCGACGGATGGGGGTTCTCTACCAGTTCAACTGTTTGCATCAGTCATCGCCATCTGCGAGCGGAGATGATACATATAGGACAGCTCTTGCTCGAAGTGCTTGAAGGCAAAGTAGCGCACATAAAACGAAAGTGTACATGCAAGAGGCAAAAATCAGGCATGCAGAACCAATTAAAATTAGGTGGCTCGAAAAATTTAAAGCAACCCAGGCCGCACAAGGAGCCAGGCCAATATTCGGAACATCTTGGCAAATCATAGTCCTATATAGGACCTGTGTTTCAAATGTTTCCCCACTGTTTTGGATCTCAGTCTTTGACAGCGCCAATGATGTCCCTGCCATTCATAAGAGCTACGAATTCTGGGAGTTCCAGTTCATGACCCTTCTAACAATAGTCCTAGTTACCCTCTGTTTTACTCTATTGGCAGTGCCACTCCATTACGCTGCCTACGAAAGCTCTAGTTGTCTACATTTTCCTCCATATTGGCACAGCCGTTCTTTTACTTTTCCAACGAGCACCCTAGTTTTCGACTGTTTCCACCATAATGGCACAGCCACTTCATAACACTTCCACCGACCATCCTTGCATTGAACTGTTTTTCTCACATTTTCAATGCGATTCCATTACGCATCCTACGGAGGTCTTCGCATTTCACTGTTCCCCAATATTGGCACTGCCACATCATTACAGTTCCAACAAAGCACCTCAACGTGAACTGTTTTCTCCATGTTGCCAACGCCATGTCATGATAGAGGCCTTGATGGCCGCAGCCGAGGAAGGTAAACCCAGTATCGCCTGAGCCATTTCTACAAGTTGGCAGTATTGGACAACGTTTTGCCGCTGGTCCTTCCACATTCTCTTCAACTACGAGGGAATATGTGCAAAATAATTGATCACATCTAGCTGATAAGCAATACCAAGTTTTTAAGGTCTGTAATTATATAAGACGTATGCATAAAACACACAAGACTAAAATAACAAGATATTAAGTTTTAATGATTGAATGACTTTAAAAAATCATGCCGGATTCCGGAGTTAAGCCACGCTCTACCGTGACCCGTAGGAAGCGAGTAAAGTATGGTTTATTCAATCAGCGGATGAGGACATGCATCCTACGTCTAAACGGTGTCAGGCATCGCATTGCAGCTGTCGTTTGCCTTACTTCTGATCACATAGGCTGACATTTCTAAAAGTACCTACAATTTTTCAGTTCAATTAGTATGTATTATTGGTTCAGGTATGTCGGAAACATCACAAAAGTGGTTCACTATAATGAACTGCTTGGAGACCGCTGGAGCAGAAACTGTGTAATGGCCCCAAACTTGCCGCACTTAACATTTATATGCAAAACGATTGGCTCAAGGGCACAGCGTGCAGTTTCGTATGATACTACAAGCAAAACAATGACATCGGAAAGAAACGTATAAATTGTTCTAAATATGCGGACGCCTTCATGTATGCAGGCAGCCATGCGGCAAGATTCCACTGTGCTTTCGTCGCGTCATGTGACTTCGCATACTATATTCTTTCAATTTGTGATGCACTCTTTTCATCCTTCCAGACGTTTGCAATGCAGTAAATTCTTGTTTTCTGTGTTTGATATGTTCTTGCGGTATCTTATTCATTTGACGGTGCATTTATACTTGCTGTTTGAGCAGTGTAGAAGTGTAGGCCAGTTGGTGAGGCATAAGGAAAATAAACCCGCAGCAGGCACAGGACGGAGGGTGGAGACAACACAGGGTAGTACTGGCAACTGAAAATTTATTGAAAAAACAAGGGCTTTTAAAGACAGATGGCACATGTTATCTTACTATCAGGTAAAATGAAATGAAACATGAAAACCAAACAATACCTTTGGCAAAACCTAAAAGACAACAATCAGCACGTGGAAGTTAATAAAAGGGCGATAACAAATAGGATCTGTAAAAGAGGAAATTATTACAGAAGAATATGAACAATCTACAACAGCACATGAATGAAAAGACAAAAATCTTCGCACTAGATGAGCATGAAACGAAACCAAAACAAAAGGTTCTAAAAATTTTAAAAGCCTTGTTGCGTTTTGATTCTTTCCATTCTAAGCTGGTGAAGCGAGGCCTAGGCTCTTCGTGTTTTAGATCTGCGGTTTTAAAATCATGCATTACATGCTGCATTCTAGTTTTCAAGTGGAGCGACTGGAAAAGGCAGGTTACCCGAGTTTCCTGTTAAACGCGGTTGCCGAATCGGTGGCCAAGAATCTACGCAAGAAAGAAAAAGAAAAAGAACCTGCTCTCTACAAACTACTAGCCAGAAGAAACTTGAAGTCATTCCTTTCATTCCTAAGGTTTCACATAATCTTAAAAAGATTTCAGGCAAATATCGAGTTGATATTGTTCCTTCTGCACCTTGCAAACTGTCCAGATTGTGCTATTTAGTGGGAAAGACTGTTTCCAGATCAGGCACGTGTTGCATAAAACACCTAGAAGTAAACAAGCGTGTTGCATGTGCGAAAGGGGTTGCTTAAACGATTCCCCTCAGTTTGTGGGCGTGTTTACATTGTACAAACTGGTAGGTGCTTAAATGATCGTTTACGAGAACACGCGCGTTCCTTGGGGAAGTCAGGGGGTTCGAATTTGCCTATTCACTGCCGCAGTGGTCGGGGCTGTTGCCCAGAGCTCAGCCAGAGTGAGGTTATTCGCCGCGAGATGAACCTAGAGGTGGCGCCACCGTCACTCCGGTAGTGTGGATCGGCATCCGGCGGCGCTCGCAGAAACGCACACTGCATAGGTCTGCTTGCGAGTTTACGGCGGGTTTGTTGGCAATGAAAACGTGTCTTCTGCATTTTTTCTGCAATATTGCAGAAAAAAATCCAAGGATTTCGCCAATGCAGCAGAAGAAGAGCGGATTTTAGGAAAACAAAGCACGCAACAACCAGTCTTCTAAATTTACTTTGCACGTTTCTTGCGCTGTGCCACGCTCACGCACCTAATGCTTGGGCCAGGCCTAATGACAGCTTTGTTTTGCTTATCGACTTTTAAACAGTTTGCACGTGTCTCATGCGAGTGAGACCGGCGAATTTAGTGTCACTCCCACGCAGATACAAGGTTCCTGCTCTGACCTGAGGTAATTTAGATCGAATTGAGGCAGCCTGGTTCACTATATCGCACTTCACTCGATGATTAAACAGGTTAAATGTAGCATTGGAATCGCACTGCGTGACTAGTTGCTTTAGGCTGAGTGCACATCAACTCTGGCCCAGACAACCACGCACAAGTATTCGCCAAAAATGAGATCACGCCGACACTATACAGGAAACCTTGCCGCACAGGGAAGCTCATTGTTCTACAGCGTTGAGTGGATTGAGTTTGCCGAGATGCTTTTTGCGGCCACTGTCCTAGAATGTGATAGTGCATTAATGCATGCGCCAGTAACTGTAAATGATTTCCTGAAACCGAGGAAAGTATAAGGCGATTCTGATGTGTGTGATGTTAATATATAATGGTAAATTAGTAGTGTAGTTATTTTCTTTTGCAATGCGAATAAATTTCACCCTGTGAGAGTTCCTTTTACACACTTGACAGAATTTACAATAATCAGCGATTAATTTTCAGTAACGTTAAAGTGCAAGCTACGAATTACTCGCTACGAAGACATCGTTATAAACTGCGCATGGACACTGTCATGTTCTAGGAAGCAGTTTTACAGGCTGAAAATTTCTTTATCACTAATTATTTAGCAGAGACTAAATCTTATGCGAAGTAATATGTTAGGGTTGCTTCCAAAACAGATGCCGGATATAAAACTATTCTGAAAGAAATGAAGGTCAGTTTATCATGCGACTATAAAAATGTATTTATTCCCGAACTAAACACTGATATATAAGCCCGCTAGAAGCTGTTTTACTCCTCTTGTCATAAATGACGAGTTTTGTCGGAAGACAGCACTTGGACGAAAAGGGATTATAATGTTTATAATAGGCTACCGGTAAAGTACATTGATCTAGGTGCATTATGTAACATTTAGGGTAACAATTAGGCACAGGGAATGTGTTTCCCAAACATTCGAGCATTTTTCTGAAGGAAAATGTGCTCACTGAAACTTTTACGGATGGACAGAAGCCTTCAACAACAAAAGAAATAAAAAGAAATGCATATTGGCCCGGGTTTAAAACATGAAAGCGGCATCGGCTATGACGGATGATTGCAGAGGCTGGTTTTGGTGTCGTTTTTGTTTTCATTATTAACACCACATTTACCACGTGGCATTGTTTATTGTGCAGGCAAATCCCACAGCAGAGGAATGCATTTCGAAACGGTGGTCATTGAATCCCACGTTCTCGAAATAAGCAGTCGAGCGCCCTTACCATTGACACACCGTGACAGAGGTTTAAAAGCAAAAGGAAACTAAAAAAATAACAATGTGCTCACACAACTCTATCGTGCATAGAGACGGCATAGCAGGGATAGAGTGGTCTGTTCAAAGTGCATTCTGCTATATGAAGCAGTCTGCGGTGGCATATGTTTTAGTAGCTGCGGTATTCCAAACAGAAACGGGAATATGCGATTTCTGAGCGTTTGCATTAACTTTTTTTGACGGCAACGACATGTTTGCTTTGACACGGCGGTAACGACAGTACCACTTTGTTTGAGACATTGCATGTCAAATGATCTCAAGTGCCGAAGACCGCGATTGATGATGTCCTTATCCAAGCATGACATCCTCGATACGGACAAGTATATATATTTTTTAATGAAGCGTGGGGTTATAGACTGTTCATACTGTTAAGGTTTATTTACAGAATGGTTCTGCACCTTAGCCTGATGTGATGAGCTTCCTCTTCTTCAATTTCTATTACGGAGAGCCTCTTCTTGCACTTCTTTCTCCTCGTCTGTGCGCATGCCTGACATTTCCTCCTTCGCAGACGAAGCCCCTGGGCTGTCAGTCAGAGTCCCGAGCGAGAGTGGCAGCGCTTCATTCTTGCGACTTGAACTACCTGTGTTTTCCGAGAGGGGCGACCGTGGGAGCATTGTCGAGACAGGACGTAATTCAACTAATTGGTGCGTTTGAGCACAATAAATGGGCCTGTGTAGTGCGACAACAGCTTCTGGGACAAACCATGCTTGCGGAGAGGTGTCCAGAGCCACACTAAGCCGCCGAGACGGTAGGAGACATCCTGATGCCGACGATCGTAGCGCTGCTTAGAACGGTCCTGCGAGGCCAGAGTGCGTAATCGGGCGACCCGACGAGCCTCTTCAGTGCGGCAGAGGGTGCTCGAAACAAACGGCTCGGTGTGGAGAGAACGGCAAAATGGTGTCAAGAGAACGTCGAGGCGGACGGGCGTAGAGGAGGAAAAATGGACTATAAGAAGTTGTCTCATGCTTCAAGGTGTTATAGGCGTAAATAATGAAAGGAAGCACGTCATCCAAGTTCCTGTGCCGCGAGTCAACATACATCGCAAGCATGGTCATCAGTGTCCGGTTTCTACTTTCGGCGAGGCCATTTGTCTGGGGATGGTACGGCTTAGAGGGACACAACTTGCAAGTACAATAGCGCAGACGCTGTTCCACAACACCGGCCGTAGACTGGCGGCCTCGGTCACTGATAATTACACGCGGAGGCCCATGACGAAGGACGACAGCGTGAAGAAGAAAGAACGAGACGTCAGCGGCGGTGGCGGAAAAGATGGCGGCAGTTTCACAGTAACGCGTGAGATGATCAACGCACACGATGACCCAGCGATCCTTTGGATGAGCGAGGAAACGGGCCTATGAGATCAACACCCACTTGTTCATATGGTGTGGTCGGTGGTGTCACCGGACGTAAGTGGCCCGGCGGAGACGTTGTGGGGAGCTTGAACCGCTGGCACTGCACGCAGGAGTTCACGTAACGCTGAGTCGTTCGATGCATATTTGGCCAGTAGAAACGTTCCTTAATGCGCGTAAGAGCCCTGGCAAACCCCAAGTGCACAGCTGTAACGTCATCGTGCATAGAGTGTAGAACAGAGAAGTAGAGGCTAGCCGGAACGACTAGCAGAAAGCGTGCACCGCCAGACGAGTAATTTTTTCGATGCAGCACACCATCGCGAATGCAGAAAGGGTTCGCAGGTGCCGGATCACGAGCTTTTTCAAATAGTGATACCAAGTCTTGATCATTTTCTTATTCTCGCTGGAAAGTGGCAAGATCCGGAAATTGTACGGAAACGGCGGCAAGATAGTCGTCAAAGTTGTCATCGCAGAGGGTAGTTGCGAGAGGCAGCCGCGAGAGGCAGTCAGCGTCAGCGCGTTGGCGGCCACTTTTGAAAGACACTGTAAAGTTGAACTGAAGGCGTAATGCTCAGCGGGCCAGCCGACCGCATGGGTCGCGTAGATTCACCAGCCAGTAAAGCGAATCATGATCGGTGATGACTGTAAAGGAACGTCCATAAAGGTACGAGCGAAACCTCTGTACACCAAAAACGACGGCAAGGCACTCTTGCTCCGTCACGGTATAGTTGCGTTCAGACTTGCTAAGGGTGAAACTTGCGTAAGCGACAACGTGTTGGGTTCCGTCATGCCGTTGTATGAGCACAGCACCCACGCCGATGCCACTTGCGTCAGTGTGGAGTTCAGTGGGAGCTGTCGGGCTGAAATGGCGCAGTATGGGCAGCGAAGTAAGGAGAAACTTGAGCTGGCGAAACGCAGAATCACAATCAGGAGTCCATTTGAAAGGATTATCCTTCTGCAAGAGGCATGTGAGGGGGTAGACTACGTCAGCAAACTTAGGAATGAAGCGTCGAAAGTAAGAGCAAAGTCCCCGGAAGCTCCTGAGTTCTTTCACAGTCTTGGGCTCTTTGGCGCAGCTGACAGCTTCAACCTTCTGTGGGTCAGGCCTAACACAGTCATTGTCAACCAAATGCCCAAGCACAACGATCTGTCGTTCACCGAAGCGGCACTTCTTAGAGTTCAGCACGAGACCCGCTTCCTCCATGCAGTTAAGGACCACAGCTAAACGGCTGTTATGCTCGGCCAAGGTCCTCCCGAAGAATACCAATCATCTCGGTAACACATGCAAACTTGCCACTTCAGTCCACGCAAAAGACTGTCCATAAACCTTTTCAAGGTAGCCGAAGTGTTGCATAGGCCGAAAGGCATCACGTTAAATTCATATAACCCATCGGGAGTCAAGAATGCCGTCTCGTCCTTGTCTTTTGGATGTATCGGTATCTGCCAATATCCGGACCATAAATCAACAGATGAAAAGTAGGAAGCTGAATGGAGGCAGTCAATGGCATCATCAACACGCGGGAGCGGGTAAACATCCTTCGTGGTTCGTGGTGACAGTATTGAGGCGGCGATAGTGGACACAAAATCGCCAGGTGCCATCTTTCCTTTTCACGGGAATCACAGGGGCGGCCCATGGGCTAGATGATTCCTGAATGATTCCTCTTTGCATCGTATCACGGACCTGTTCGTCAATTATCTTACGTTCTGAAGGTGAAACACGGTATGGTGTCTGTCTAATCGGGTGTGCAGATTCAGTGTCGATCATGTGATTGGTGCGGTAAGGCGGAATCGGTTGTGGCTGATCTCGAGCAAAGCCGAACTCATAAAAACCTCCATAAATATTCGGCGGTCGTTGGTGGGTAGCGATTCATTTATCATGGACTGAAACTGGGAATCAGCATGATCTGGACGTCTACTTGAACGAGCAATGCCGTCACTGAACGCGGCGATGTGCATAGAAAGGCGTTCTTCAAAGTCGGCGAGTTTCAAACCATGCGGCAATATGGCAGGTTCATTGGTATGGCTGACAGTCGAAAGCGTGGCACGGCCCTCATTCACTCGAACAACGCTGCGGGGCACCAACACACTCTTTTTGGCACCGGAAAGGGAAGCGGGTTCCACCAGAGCGTCGAAGGCATTGTGAACCGTGCCCGAAGACACAACTGGGACGAAGATGGCGGATCTCGCCGGAACGACGGTATCCTCGAAGACAGAAAACACTTGGACAGCCCGCGGCGAGTCTTCTATGAGGGCCGATCGAAGGCTGGGGCTTATTGATATCTCGGCACTGTCGAAGTCGAAAGTTGCGCCACACTGCTGTAAAACGACAACTCCTAGAATAACGTCGCGCGTAGAGCGAGGGAGCGCCGTAAATTCAGTTCTAAACTCGTGTCCAGCCATCGCTACATTTACATAACAAATACCAAGCGGAACCAACGATTCTCCCCCTACACCTCGAAATATGATAGTTCTATCCCAACCAAACGTAATTTCGCGGCCGAGACGGTTCTTAAAATCTAAGCTCATCACGGAAACTGCAGCACCCGTATCCACTAAGGCACTAACACAAACACCATCCACTAACACTTCCAAGCGGTTCTTCAGCATGATTACTGGTAGAGGAATTGGCAATATCGATGACCTGGCGACCGCACCTCCATCGGCCGCACACGCTACTTTCCCGGTGGCGGAGAAGAACGGCGGGGAGAAGGTGATTGTCGGGAGCGGCCGGCAGGGGAGTGAGGCTGCAGTCAGAAACTGGTGAGTCGTTGCGTGGTGGTACGTAGCGGTAGGGGCCCGAAGGAGGGGGATAGGTAGGGTCACGGACTTCTAGACTCTCGGTAGAACGGCGATTTGACCATTGGCGCTGGTAGCGTGGTGGCGGGTTCCGGCGGCGGCAGAATCTGTATATGTGGCCAAGCATACCACAGCGGTAACAGACTGGGGGTTCACGAGCACGGTCCAAATAATAGTCCTCAGTAACAGGACCGAAGCGATCAGCAAAGTCCAGGAGGTGGTGGCGCCCTTTAGTGGGTACGAGCTAGGGGAGCAGGGCCATATGAGTAGTTTCGGTGGTCACGGATGGGAGGAGTGGTAGAGCCCCAAAAAGAGCGCTGGATGGGAGCTGCCTGCAGGGAGCAGCTATCACAGGGGTTTGTACTGCGGTTCACATCCCGATGGCGGGAGAGCTCATCACGGACAATTTGGCGAATCATGTCGGCCAAATGTGGAGGCTCATGCGAATGTTCGTGAGAATCCACGCTTGAAACAGTGGTCACGTTAGGCAGACGGCCGAATTTCGGTGTTATGCGATGCAGCTTTAAAGTTTCGAACGTACGACAGTGCTTGATCACGGCCGTGGGAGAATCTAAGTTTTCTTTTGTAATTAAAAAGCTATTACGTCCACCGCGATGCCCTTTAAGAGGTGGCCAACTCTGTCTTCGTCGGACATGCTCGGATTCACCGCATTGCACAGTTTTAGGACCTCTTCTATGTACATTCTGCTTGTTTCACCAGGCCCTTGGCCTCGCTGGAATAAAGTCTGCTCAGCGCATTTCCGTTTTGCCGTGGTATCCCCGAAACAATTTCGAATCTCCTCTTCAAAACGATCCCAGCTCGTTAGGGACGCTTCATGCTTCTCAAACCATGTCAGGGCTGTGGATTCCAAGAAAAAACAACATTTGCGAGCAATACAGTGGCGGGATCCTAGCGATTGTGCTTGCTCACCCGCTGGTAATTGGTGAGCCAGTCGTCCACTTCTTCGCCAGCCTTGCCAGAAAAGGTCGGCGGCTCACGGTAATGCTGCCATGCGGGTGCTGCTGGACCTGGCTGCCGTGCGTCGCCATCTTGGATCATTGTGGCGGTCAAAGGGGGAAGCCCAGCGAGTCGTCGGCTCGAACGAGGTAGAGAGGAATCCGTGGTGATCGTTGCAGCACCTTCCACCACACTGTTTATTTACAGAATGGTTCTGCATCTTAGCCTGATGTGCTAACCAACAGATGGTGAGCTTGCTCTTCTTCAACTTCTATTCCGGAGAGCCTCTTCTTGCACTTCCTTCTCCTCTTCTGTGCGCATGCCTGACAATATTTATTTTGCAAGAGGCATATAGGTAAGCAAAAGCTCACAAGAACTGCGAAACAAACAAAAACACTCCAGTACACGCCGCATGCGCGCACGTAAATCACTGCGGGCTGGCACGCGACGCGAAAACGCATCCACACTGAGTAGGTTTCGCCGCTGAGCGGCAAGGTGACGACTCTGTTTGATCTCGAGGCCAATAGGAAGAAGGAAGGGACAACTTGAAAGAGAGATTGTAAAGGCGGTTGCCTTCCTTCGTTCGCATCCAGAAGATGCGTTAGCTCACCTTCTGTCGCTCTCCTCCAAAAAGAACTAAATTTCGTTGTCTTGTGACCTCTTGGGTTTTCTTTTTCTCTTTTTTGTTTTTATGCATCCACTGACTCCAATTGTTGTCAGTCTTTTAAATGTTTGGAAACTTTTGTTTTGGTTTCGTTTCATGCTCATCTAGTGCGGAGATTTTTGTCTTTTCATTCATGTGCTGTTGTGGATTGTTCAGATTCTTTTGTAATGATTTCTTCTTTTAAAGATTCTATTTGTTATCACCCTTTTATGAACTTCCATGCGCTGATTGTTGTCTTTAAGGTTTTGCCGAAGGTCTTGTTTGGTTTTCATGTTTCATTTTACTTTACGTGATTGTAAGATCACATGTGCCATCTGTCTTTAAAAACCCTTGTTTTTTCAATAAACTTTTCAGTTGCCGGTACCGCCCTGTGTTGTCTCCACCCTCCGTCTTGTGCCTGCTGCGGTTTTATTTTCTTTTTGCTTTTAGAACGATTTTGGCTTCATGTGTGAATGTATTAAACAAAAACATACAACAATTTCCAGTTGTAACTGAACTGATTTTGGCTAATTTTAGCGTTTTTTAATGAAGTTGAAAACCAAACGTGTTCGAATCGCTACTTAACTGTAGAGTGCGTCGCTGCCTCGTAGCTCGTCTATACGCGCATATCCTCTTTGCGAATTTTTGTCTGTAAAAATACAGATTTCTTTCATCTGCAAGGAAATAAATGAGAAGATGATGGATGCTTGTTAGATGTCTGGTATTCGAGTTAGGGAAAAGAATCCATTTCATGCAAATAAATATTAACATAACTTGAGGTGTTGTGATATTTCGGCCTCGCATATTACCCTTACATACCAATGGGCCCCCGTTTTGGAGAAATAGATGACTGAGCTGCGCGTGTTCCAATAAAAGGCGCAGTAGCAAAAAAGAATTTAATAGAACGGGTTACTGAAATGAGATGTGTAGTGCACACATACCTTGGATAAAGAAATACAGCGAATGGACAGCAAGAAAAATTAGAGTACAGTGACGTGCCCGCGCACGTCACTGCAGTTGCGTTTGCCCGTGTTGTTCAACGTCAAGCAATTGGGAGTGCATAATTCAACGGCAGGTCTTTCTCCTTATCAGGGTGAAGTCAACTGTCAGCGCGGTCAGATGCAGAGGGAAATGAGACATGCATGCAGTGCGCGTGTTGCCAAGGACAGCAGCATACCCCTTGTCGCTCCTCCTCTCCTAGAAATTTTGCCGGAACCCTTTCGCGGAAGAGCACTAGCTTCCACATTGCGAGGCGCTGTTTTCTTCTTTTTGATTTCAGGTGCTTAGCTTTTATAACCTGTTTCCACGCCCAAGGTCAACTGCCCCGTCGCCCCCTCGAAATTGAGGCAATCTTACTGAGCCCACGTTAGGCTGCCTACCTGTTCATTCGAAAACAAACGCTCTTTTCATCCGCTCTTAACTTGTCATATGTTCACAATCCACGGAGGGGCACTATCCCCAGAACACAGAAACACTGCGAAGAAAACGCATGCGTGCTGGTTCAGAAGCCGTTCGCAATCTTCGGAAGTTACATCCACATCACATATGCGACCCTCAGCCTCGTCTCCAAGATATTTTTTGTTGTACCGCCCTTATTTTATTATTAGACTACATGTCGATTCACTTTTTCGGCGGGAAGAGTGATAGACAAAACACTCTTCTTTTTAACAATTCTCATTACGAAATCTCAAGCCTGAATTTGTGAGCAGAGCAATGTAAACCGAAAGTATGAATTTTAATATGGGTCGTTCATTCACAAGAGAAATTAGAAGCGCGCAAACGTCTACAGCTGCGAGCCTCTAAACTAGCTGAACGCAAATTACTTAGCGATTTCTGTGAGAGTAGGCGCAATGCAAAGAAAAGTTTCTATGTTTTCCGAAAGTGGTTCATCTTAGCGCTTAATACGCAACAATCGCTCGAAATAATTGTTTTGTGAAGAGACGGCAACAATCGCATGAATTTGCGTTTGTTTTCGAAACATATAAATGGTTCCGCGACCGTACACCTGTCCTTACGTACAAGAGAGCACGAAGTATTTCTTTTTACAGATTCGCTGAAGGTTTCAATTCTAGTAATTGAAATTTGTAGTGGATCTATTTTTCCTGCATTTTTTTGTCTGCTCCATTTAAATTCTCCCCACCCTATAAAAGCCTTTATATAAGAGGTGGTTAATATGCGGCTGCTTAGATTTTTTGATACTTTTTGATCTGAAACTTAACGGTTCGATGGAGTAAATTAACAAAACAGTAGCTGTGCACGGTTCAGAGTATAGCCTCTCGAACTATTCATGACCAACTGCTTTCATTCCATTACAGTAATTTGCCTGGCATCTGCCAGACGTCTGCCATTTCACCGCGATGTCATAATTAAAGCTCAAGCAAGCAGTGAAAGATCTTTCGTTTTCAGATAAATATATTCAAAAATATGTTTTGGTTAACGAACCAATTCTTTGCTACTGACTCATTAGCTGTTTTTGCATGTATTCTGTCATCTCTACATTTCCTCTCCTGTGTGCTTTAATAATAAACATTGCTCCAGTGTGCTACACTTAAGCCTGGTTTTTACATTTGCCAATTTGTGTGAAATAGGCTTTATGCTTTGAATCATAGAATTCATCCCCAAATCATTTCAGAGTTCGTTAGAATAAGGTGGCGGCAGAAATAGCATGAATTGTAGTGCTTTGTTCCACACAAACCTATTGGCTGTGTTAAAAACTTTTCACGATCATTTCGCTTGTATCCTTCAATACACGCCAGTTGAGAGCTGGATAACAAGTCCAGTTTTCTTGCTGCTGGCTAGTGAAAATACATTACATGAAAATGCTGTATAAATAAAATGTTATTGCAAGTGATGAAAATTCACAAAATTGAAAGTAAAAACTTCGTTGAGTTAAAAACGAGGTTCGGCCTCAATCAGCATTCAGTACTTTTCCACTAGTGTTTTAAAGCCAGAACCAATCGCTTACCTCATTGGGAGTTCCGGAGGGTACCCAGAACAAGGCAATCAGTATAGAACACCAGTAAACCCATACTAGACATCCACTGGTGCTTATCGTATGGGGCCATTGTGGCGTAGCATTAGCCCTTTATTGGTGTGAATGTTAGGGGATGCTTGGAAAAAGTATCTTTTTCTCCAAGTGCCAAGGTAGGATCCATAAGTGTTGCTACTGTTTTGCCACTATACGTCCCTTATTGGCGTCCTGCTTGGGAGGGCTGTTGCATTCACCATGAACGGTTCGAACATCCAGGGCGTCGGGCATGCCAGGCAATGGGAGCGCTGCTTAACCGGGCCCAAGTCGTAGAGTATCAAGAAAGGCATGTGGAGTCAAATCAGAGAATTGTGTCATGAGCGTGAAGTTGTAAAGCTCAAGAGGATGAGAAGCGGGTAAGAAAGCACGACGTTATATATCGCGTTATATTTATACTCGAAACGTCGTCGAAATGCTTTTTATTCATTGCAGATGTGAATAAAAATATACTGTTGCTGAATTAAGAGGCACCAAGCGTACGCAGTCTGATGTTCCATTTCATGTACGCAAGATTCTTAGATGATCGACGATGCTAGAATATGCTTGAATTATTGCAGCGCATCTTGCTAGTTGCTTATTCCGACCTAAATGCAAAGGTCGGCGTAGTAGGCTATAACGAATTAGACGCCAGCAAGTACGCATCTTTCATATTGGAACAAAATGGCATGGTACATGTTCTACGGCCAATCGTCTAATGGAAGGCATTATGAGAACGCCCTCCTATTAACCATTCTTACAAGCACGTTTACAATCTCTCATAAGCAGGGGCAAGATTAACCAATTACGTTTGTACATGATATTATTGCATCAATCGTGCGACGTGTACGGGATGTACCTTTCATGTAGGTGCAGCTCATTGACTACACTTCAGTGCGAGTTTTCAGATATACCTTCATATAGGTGCAAACAATAGACTGAGCAAACCTGTCATTCAAATCTTGTACATTTGTTCAATAACGTAGCGATAGGAACGGTGCACATGTCTAGGCTTTCAGACCCTTCTAGGTTATGTTATTTATGAGATACGGTTTCAGGCCCCACATTTTATTCTACACACTCATAAGGGAGGCCCAAGCGTCAGCATCATCTCAGTGCGGGAGGGAGCCCAAAATCCTGATGGGAAGTTTGAAAACTCCGTAACTGACGAGCTCCGACACGAAGATTAGGAGCCGGCAATAATTTGGCAGCTCACCATTTGTTTGTCTCGTGGGCTACTAATAACTGTAATAGAAAACGTCTCAGCCATACCTGGGTCAGCGCCGTCATAGAATACAGACGATGAGGGAGGAGTTATTGAACGACAGGAAAGTCTTGATTTGGAGGGAGTGCAGTAATCTACACTGCCATATGATTCACTCCGGTTTGATCAACTCAACGGCTTATTGTGCAGCATAACGAAACGAACTCTAATAATTGGTTCGCAGGAAGGGAAAGCTGCAGTATCTGTAACACTTGTATGTGGAGAAGAAAAACTATTTTTACAAACATCCTCCCTCTACAGCGACCCTTGAGAACCATGGCCACAAAAAAGTAGTCTTGGTTGAAAGAGTTCAGTCCGGTATAAAGGAAGCAAGAGAGAATGCGCTGTATTTTCGGCTCTGTTATTACAAGCGTACACTAGCGCCTCCTTTCAAGTACACTATAGACTGAAAGGAACGCATGCACCTTCTCTTACACTACTCGCTCATTAAAAGGGCTTAAGAAAGGGCAGTACAAAGGTGGCTGTACCTGCCCAAAGATTTTCATATGGCAGTTGCCTAACAGTCAACTTTTGCGTTAAAATAGGTTACCGGAATGAAGCTTAGCAAAAGTAGTTCAAACAATAGTACTATATTATTATGCTATTCACGAGCACGTTTGGATGCAAGAGCATCCATATTATCCTCAGAGATTGGTACACGTAGACGAAACGAATTTATATTTTCAGCTTGTGGAGGTTGTGATTTTTTTTATTTCTATGTTTTCTTATTTTTATTTTTCGACTTGAGGCAACAACAATAAATAAAGCTATGGCTTATCTAATTAGACATGTGTGCAATGCCAACCACATAGTTAATGTGGGTCAGCTATTCTTCTTTTAAAACACAGCTGAACATCGTCATAGCTAATACGCTTTTATCGGATACGACCCGTAATCGAAGGTTTTATTGAAAGTATTTTTATGACGCGTACACGTTGTCTAAAGAAATTATGAAACTACGGTTGTATATATCAGATTGGTGGAGGTATTCGGTTTTTCCTACAGTAAGATTACAAATCATTTTGAGTGAAAGTGGAAGGGGAAGTGTGCCTTCCCTATCTAGCCTATAAAGATATTACCACTTCCTTGATCCACTGCGGGTAGCCGTTTGATCACATCAAGAAACCTGCCTCATATCGTTATTGTTCGCTTCAAAACAGACAAGCTTCCAGTACAAAGACCCGCCTCATTACTGGACATCCCGGGGAGTAGGGTTATTTCAGTTACTCAAAATCACGTAAGTCGATAGAGGATTGCTTTGTAACACAATAAATTTTTCATGCTGCAGTTTGTTGTCATACCTACCGAGTACGCGTGACATCCTTAGTGTTTAAGAACTGCTTGAGGACATGGCTTCCAGGACACAGCGGCATAGCGGGCAATCTCCGGGCGCGCACGAACAGCCCACCAAGGCGGCGATTGTGTGTTGATTCCCTTTTCCAGGGCAGACGCAGCGGCCGGGCTTCGCGCACTTGGGCGGGAACACACGCTCTCCTTGTGGAATTCTGAGCAGTTTGCGAACTGCCGCTTAAAATCCCTGGACCCAGACCTGAAGCTCCGGCTTCCACTTGGCCTACCCCGATGTGAAGAAACTTTGCTGTGCCGCCTGTGGGTAATTGTAGCATTTACAAACTCGTATTCTTTTGTGACAGGTATGGCAAATAGCCCTGCATGCACAAACTGCGGTTGCGAAGAGACTATAGGCCATATTGTTTGCGAGTGCCCCATATACAGCGAGGAAATACAGTGCCTATGCCGTTCACTGGAGCGTCTAGATGGACTCCCACTAACTGAAATTAAGATCCTAGGTCCCTGGCCACGGTGATCGTCTGCGATGAAGGCCTCCCAGGCACTGCTCCGCTTTATGAAAAGCACAGGACTGATCGAAAGGCTGATTTTTTATGTTACGTGATATGTGACGTGACATGTCTGTGATGTAACTGTACTGTCATCACCCATCCCTCTCTCACCCACAACTTTTATACCCATCTACCCCTCTCCCCCAGTGCAGGGTTGCAAACCAGTTCCTTTACCGGTTAACCTCCCTGCCTTTCCTCCTCATCTTCCTCCTTCTCTCTCTCTCCTCTCTTGCGAACTCGATTTATGAGTAGGGCTATCTAGACATATTTAAAAACAACCGAATTGATTGCCAAATGTGCAATAAAAAAAGAGGTGCATATATTTTTGGCAGGCAGGATGGAACATCTAATTCCCCCCCCCCCCCCCCCGTTTGCTTTGTGTAGCCCTACGATTTCTTATTTCGTGAAAAGAAGCAGTCGAGGCCACGTAGCTTATCGGTTGGTGGTTTATATCGTGAATAATAATATAATAATAGTCAGAATATTAAATATGAGCTCCGGGAATTAACACTGATTGAAAGAGGTAGCCTTGAATTGTTCAAAATTTATTTTTCACACGCGTTCAAAGTAGATGGCACATTTTATTGAAAGCGCAGCCCCATTCCTTAGCCAGCACTATGAATTTTATCCAGAAAGACGAAAGTACCTTGCCCAGGCAAGTGGTTTCATCGCTCAATACTAATGACAGTTTAGGCCTCATGGCATGAATACGCGTATACTTATATTATATATTATATACTTATACGTATATATATTATATACGCGTATACTTATATTAGGCACTCCTTCCAATGCTTCTGCATAAATCTAGAGTGGTCTTTGATTTCTTTTTGTTATGTTTATTTGTAAAAGTAGCACTCGCACTAACAAATTTTAATTTTTAAAGCGTCTTCATTATTTTTCAAGGGAAGAGATTTGATTTTGATAAAGCGATTTGATAAAGCGATTGCAGGAGATTTCTCCAACACGCATTGCCTAGTTATAGAACCGCGTGAAATCGGTTCGAGTGGATCGCAAGAAAAGGTGGAGTAAATATTTGTACCATACCTTATACTTCATCATCGAGCTATCAAATCAGTCCTTATCTCCCTGTTGAATATTTGTTTTTTCATTTGTTGTTTATGACAACACACCAAATAAAGCACGTGATAATTAAAGATGCGAGAGTGCGAAAATTAAAAGTTATTGACAAATCATCGTAATTGTGAGACCTGCAGTACTTTCCATGCATATCTAGCGCTGCTTGAAAATCGCGACTGCACAGCTCCTGATTGCTTTGGCCACAGAACGACTGGATGAATAAATATAACATATGGGCATCTCCATTGAAACTGGCTGATGGCGCTTCCTAAAATCACATGCTTTTTTTCTTGCATTGAATGCTGTTAAATTTAGGTCAACAATAGTGTTATTTTCTTTACAAGCTTCGTACCGCTTTTTGGTAATTGAGTGCAGCTGGAGAGTGAATTTCAGCATATCGAAATGATTATGTATACCATCACATTAAATTATTAGGTGATGAGTTGTTCCTACTGATTCACCACACACACAACGCACATGCATAGTCTTCCTCTTAAAATCTGCTTTGTAGCTGCGCGATCTAAGGTGCCGTCTTCAGCTTTAAAGTGTAAAGCACTGCGTGTTGAGTTGTCCAACAAAAAAAGGTTTAAGATTCTTTCATGGCCTATGGTCTTATGAACACTTGCCCGAATGCTTTGTAGAAGATGGTATTTTGAAATTAAAGCCTTTTATTACCAGCGACTTTCCGAATCTGGTTATTTAGAGGTGGAAGCAAATAGCGTACTTTTATCTTCTACCTACACCAAGAATGTACCCTATTGCACGTTCCGACACCAGTCCTTCTTCAAGCCTTTCAATAAAACGAAATATGGAATGCAACTGGCCGGCTGGCAAATTTCTGACTGTTTCAATCTTTTCCCACCTTTAATCGAAATCACTGATTTTGCTTTTTCCCTGCTTCATTAAGAAAAAAGGTAAACACTTATTCTTTGCATAATACCTTTAATGTAAGGAAAGCTGCAGGCTTTGACCAGTGACACTTCTTACCAATAGCATATAATAATCCAGTGTTGTCCTGTAACATTACAATTTTCCACTGCGTGAAATATGCCCAGCGATTCAGTTCAGTTCAGTCGTTAGGTCGTGTGCGACTTTTAGTGACCCTATGGACCATGTCACGCCACGCTTTCCGGTCTCTCACTATCTTCCTAACATCACATAACTTCATCTGCAGCGCCTCGAGAATGCCATCTAACCATCGCGTTCGCTGCATAGCCCTTCTCCGGCGACCCTCAACCTTTCCCAACATCAAATATTTCTCCAGCGACTCCTCCCTTCTCATCAGATGACCAAAGTAGCTGAGCTTTAACTTTAGAATTTAATCCTCCAATGAGCAGTCAGGGTTTATGATCGACGATATCGACTGATTTGATCTTCTGGCAGTCCAAGGAACTCTCAAGAGTCTCCGCCAGCACCACAATTCAATTCTGCGGCGGCCGGCCTTCTTCCCAGTCCAACTCTCGCATCCATACATTACAACTGGAATGACCATAGCACGAATTATACGGATCTTGGTTGTCCCAGCGATTACGTTTGTATGATATTTTATTCAACTCGTACTGTTAATCTGTTCTGTACGTAGGTTGCTTCATAATTATATAATTTAATTACATAGTGCTGGTTTCTACATTGCTCCTATTTACTTCCCCTGAAATCGGCTTTTCACTCTGTGCATGTGTAAGTTTGCTTTATCTGCAGTGATTGCAATGTATGGTGCTGTTGTGCTGCAAGTTTTGGCAGGAAAATTTGCCCAGTCAGCGATGCTTTTGCCTCTTCTCGTTGCCAATTCTTTTGTATCATCTTTGATCTTCATTTTCTGCTTTTGATATACTGCTTTATTTTGCTACTTTTCTAAAACAATTTTCCAATTTCTACCGCGAGCGTCTTTTCACAGGCGCTTAAAGTTTTCTTTAAATGGCTTTAAGTCCTGGATACTTTCCGAAATTTTCTTATTTCTTTACCCCACTGTCAGTCACCACTTTAGAGGTATACGTGTTTGAATACTTAAGGTGGCAGCTTGTTCTGGCCCAATATCACAAGGCTTTCCTCTTAGTATATTTTACTCTAAGATTATATTCTTTTTTTTATATGCCCAACCTGTATGTCCCGGCATCGCTTTGTTTGATAATTATTCTTATACCCTATTCCAAACCGTTTAACAGCTCTCTGATGTACTTCTAATATTGACTATAGCCTTGGCTTTAGGCACAAAATGACATCCAGGAAAGTAAGCCCTGTCATAATTATTTACATCCAAAAGCCGCACTATACCTGATACCATTTGACCCCACCCCCCCATGCCTTCGTCGAATACAGAAGCACAACCAGCCGTCGGACGGCAGCTGCAAGACAAGAGTGGTACGGGGAATGACAGAGCATTACTATGATTTCATATACTGTTTTATCAAGAAACACCAGGAGTGAGTTAGGACGCTATGCTTGTCCTCTTTTGATCGCATTGCAAATGAGATGGGGAACGCGCAGTTTATAGTTCTTCCAGGTTATTGGGGCATATCCGCTATTGCATCCTTTATAGCGACCGTATAATTTTGTTACCAAGGGCTACCTAGCTGCGATGTACCCTTAAACACCTTAACAGCTCAGAATATGCCATAAATCCCGAATGACGACAGAGTATATGGGGGAAACTATACGATTTTAATCCTTCACAAATGTGAGCAGATCTCGAAGATGGTTTTCCCACACAAGTATGCCCATACTTTAGCAATAAGGCAGAATTCTGGTCATTTTTGAAATTAACGCGATAACTGAAAGAGAGAGAAAACTTTTAATGAGCATAATAATCAGTAAAAATTCGCAGGAGCTGGGTGGTCGGTGCCCCTAGTCCAGGGCTCCGCTGGCAGCAGCTGACTTGCGGACTAGCTGGATAATCCAGGCTTGCTGGTCCAGGTTGTCGCTGGTCAGGGCCGCCTCCCACTGTTCGTGTGTCGGGCATGGCACTATTAACATTGGGTCAGCTTTGTCCTGGCATTCCCAAGAGATGTGATAGAGTGTGGGGCTTGCACCGCACCAAGGACAGTAACTCGTGTATATTGTTGGGCTTATCTTATTTAAAATTTGAAGATTAGGGAATCTGTTTGTATTTTTCTCCAATCTATAGCGTCCGAGGAAGGAAGTTGTTTGTGTGGTGGTGAGAAAATTCTTCTTTCTAACCGTAGGTGTTCCAGCCTGTCGCCGTAGGGTCCTAGGAGAGGGGTGAGGTAGGGATGGGGATCCGCCCGGTTTGTGAGAGCTCGGGCTAGATCATTCGCTACCTCATTTCCTTCTAGGCCTTCGTGTCCAGGTGTCCATGTAAACGTGTGCGTCTGGGAGATGGAACGTAATATTGCACACGCTCTTTTGTGAGGTTTTACGGCCAGGTAGTCCCTGCAGGCTGGTTGGGAATCCGTCACTACGTGTGATTACTTCTTTTGGTTGACTTGTGTTTTTATAGTGACGGCTACCCAGGCAGCACATTTCATCGGCCCAATAATGGGGATTGATTGGGGATTACTGGCCCACAAGTGGCCCAATGGTGCCATTGAGCTACCAATAATGTGCAGCCACGCTATACCATAATCATTATTGGCCCAGTGAACTTCACCCATATCCGTTATTGGCATTCAACCGGCTAAGAGCGGTCAATAATGCCCATTCATATTGAACAGTTTGCCATTATTGTATACACAGTGAGGCAGACTGGTCATTATTGGCCAACCAGCTGCAATTGTTTGCCAATATCTTCCACACCATGGTATAACCTGGTAAATATTGTCCGGTCAATAGCAACGGCTTCTCAATATTGAATATATCTAGGCATACAGGGGTCAATAATGTCCAACCAACTTTGGCGGCTTCCTAACATTGTAATATCTTGGTTTCTAGTGGTCGATATTGTCTAATGAGCCTTGATGGCTGACCAGCATTGCACATATCATAGCATAGCTTGGCTAATATTGTCCGGCCATTATGGTTGCCTCGTCAACATTGAATATATATTGGCATACATTGGTCAATATTGCCCCACCAGCTTTAGTGGTATCCTAACATTGTATATATCTTGGATTATAGCGGTCAATATTGCCTAATGAGGTCTGATGGCTGGCCAGCATTGCACATATAATGGCATAAATAGGTTAATATTGTCCGGCCATTATGGTTGTCTTGTCAGCAATAAATAAATCATGGCATATATTGGTCAATAGTGACCCGCCTGTCAATGCGGCCTGCCAACAATGTATACATATGCATTATATTGTTCAATATTGTTCGATGGACTGTGATGGCTAGCCAGCATTGCACCCTAATGGCATAGGTTGGGCCATAATGTTCTGCCAATATGGATGGCTTGTCAACATTGCATATATCTTGACATAGATTGGTCCATATTGACCCATCAGCTTTGATGGCATCCCAACATTGTATATATCATGGTTTCTAGTGGTCTATATTGTCTAACGAGCTTTGATGGCTGGCCACCTTTGCACATTTCAGGCTGCGGCGGCGCTAAAAAAGCAGTAGAAGCAGCTCTGAACGACAGATACATTTCTAATGCTTGCATTTCAATATGACAGTGTGTTGGGGCTAATTTCGTCGCAACTAAATTTTTCGCTGGCCCGGACGTCAGTTTACGTTCAACTGTAGAAGATATTCATACGCCATACGTAATTTGGGCCACCATATATATATTGTTTTTTGGGATTAATGTATAGATTGCCCTAAAATTGTTTGACTAAGCTGACCAGGCAAAATGAACAGAATTGCCCATCACGGAAAATGTAGAATATATTTTTCTGAATACATTTTTCGTGATTCGCTAATTGTTGTGGATGACCTGCGATTATATTTGACAATTTTGGTAGAGAACTCTTTTATTTACCACTTTAGGCACGATTAATTGTTATGTAAAATTCTGCATATAATATCTTCGAGACAATTCCTGTAGACTAGAGGCCCGGATGTCGATTACGCGTGGACGTAGCTAACACAGATAGTGTTCCAAACTTTAGCCAAGTGTTGAAAAAATTCTGGCAGCACGTGGAATCTACACTGCAGAAATTAGCAAAGGCGAGATTAATGCTACTGCATACGGTGCATTACGTATCATTATCGTTATCAACTAAACGCAGCGTCATTACCATTGATACTGTCATCATTGTCATCATCACTAATTGCAGCGTCATTCTCGTCGCTATCCTCACGGTAGACAATAAGAATTACGTATGGTGCTAGTTTAGCGATCCAGGGTTTAGCGCAGTTGGTTAAAGCGTTAACTAGGCTAGGAATTCGATTCCCGGTGGAGACGATTTGTTTTTCTGATCTCGTCAAATCAGGATGATTAAAAGTGATTGACACATCAATGCACAGATCCGATGCACAGATATATCCATGCACAGATCTCGAACACATCTCGCGCACAACTCTCGTGCACGGGATTTCGTTCCATGGGCCTATTTATACGCATACGAGTACAAGCATACGCGCACGCTCGAGCACACATCTGATCTGACAAGCAAATGTTTAATAGATGCGTGTCCGCGAAAAAAATCCTGCGCAGTCAAGAAAGGCAAGGTACTCAAATGCAAAGAATGCAACAGAACGTGTGTGTCACTTGAAAAAACACCAGGGGTTACGTTTGGATAGTAAACGAAGAAACGATCGAATATATCCGGTGAATCCACATACTGTAAACGTTTGTCCATGATTGGAAACACGCACGCGTAGCATCATTATTTTCGCCTTTTTTTTACGTGATGGAAAGAAACCCAACATGTTCAAGCTAAGCAGAGGTGGGAGAGATCGATCGCGCTAGCCAATCAAACACGCACTGCATGATTCGCCATTACCCTAGCTGTTTCCGGCATTCAGCATAAGCACCGACTATACCACGCCTCAGTACTAGCTGTTCTTATAGACAGATATGTTAGGCTGCTTTCAGGGCCTTCGAGTTCTAATATCTACTAAACACAAATTTGTACTGTACTCTTTTGCGCTCTGCTGTGGGCTTCAGCAACAGACAAAGACTGAACGACTTTGGCCATCGGTGCAGCAGCGCATAAAATATTTCAGCTCAAAGAAAAAATACAAGCAACATATATTCTACGTTATGTCTAGCTAATTCACTTGACCAGAAAACAAATCTCAACTGACCTGGAATGGTTCGTATTCTAATGCGACGTAAATCGCACACTGCCAAAAAGTAGTGTACATGTAAAAGATAATAAAAAAAATCAACAGCACTGCATGGGGCAAGGCAAACGAAAAGAAATAAACATTTAAAACAATTACCTACAGTGTAATGAATGCGCGCACATGTGTCGCCAGCATATATGGTAACAAAATTGAAATTGCATAATAACGATGTTCTTTACGGAAGTTATTTTTGTTCGAAAGCTGTAATATATGGCTCATAATGATGCATTTGACCAGCGTTTGACAGCGCTCTCCTGAGCATTGTTCAGAAACTATTCTTCAAACATTCATTGCCTTATTATCCAACCATATAATCACCGCACCGAAGGCGTTTCCCTTCAGAGAACTAAATAATTCTATCCCATCATGTCAACCAGGCAGCTAATTGCAATTCATATATATTAAAAGTAATGCGAGTGCGTTACTTTAGCAGTTTTGAGGCATTTTTAGAGAACACCACTCTCGAAGAATTTAACACATGATTGAGAATTAGGGTTCCTTTGTGAAATATTCTGCCGCTTTCACAAGCGCTGCTTCCGCGGGCAAAAGATGATTATACCGCGCTTCTTTCTGAGGACAACCTTGTCCCAAGTTCGTAGATATAGTTTCAATGCTGACCCTTGCTTTCTTTCTATTTTTTCTTTACTGCAAATTTAGTTCTTCAAATCTTAGCTCGTCGAGTATTTTGTATTTCTTGATATGCCCACGCTTAGTTCTACGCGGATTTTTTCTTGCTCTAAATGTCCATCTGATTAAAAAAAATAAAAATGAATAACATGGGAATTTTTAACCTTGAAGTACTCGTAGTTATGGTCGTTTTCGCTTTTCTTTTCCTTAATAGGAATACAGCAATTATACGGGCTGTTGCATCGCTCAGTTCCGCGTGATGACGTTTCAAGAGCACACCGTCATGAACAGCGACCTGTGTGCCATCTTTAATAAAAAAATATGTCCATTTGTTCGAAGCGAGGACGATTCCATGAAAACTGAAGATTGTTTTACGTATGTGATTATTATTTGAAACTATGAGGTAAAACGCATTTTGCATTAACAAAAAAAAATATAGCGAAATTATCATTCCACTGAAAATGTTACCGAGCCAACAGTCGAGGCGACCAAAGAGCTCCGAACGCACTCCTCGTTGTTTTAGCGAAGCCAAAGGCAAAACTCTGCGCATTCCTCCTCTCAAGCTTGGCGCAAAGAACATATGGTTTCCATTCTCTCGTCCTTTTGTCGCTTCTCCGCCCGAGGGCCTTGACTAAAGCAATTCTCCAAACCGCTTTCAACTTCCCGTCTTGTAGCCTTTTCTCCCCGTAAAGCAGTCATCGCGGAAGGCCAGCGACCTTCACTGCCCTCTCTTTCCTCCCGGCTAGGCAGGCGTTGCTCACAATGCCCCCGACTCTACTCCTCCTCACTCTTCCCTTCCTTCCCGCCAACTTTCCTGGCCGGCAGCCTTCTGGGCTCACGTGGTCCTGCGGGACCTCTTTCATTTCTCTCACTCCCTTTCGAGCTTTATGCCTACTCTTTCGACAGATCTCAAGCAAAAAAAAAAAAGAGGGAGAAAAAACACAACCCCTTCCAACCGTGCCTCAAAACTCGACACAAGCCGCTGATTCAGAGGCGTCTGGTCGGCCACACAATCCCCACCCGCTCGAGCTGCTCGAGCTCCCGCAGCTTTGGACAGCAGAACCGAAAGACCAAGCCTTGTGAAAGTTCCGATTCGTTTTAATGACCATGCCTGAAAGAGGATATTTGTGAGTACCACCAGCATTTTAAGTTGTTTGTTCATAACTGAGCTCTCTGAGATTATTTCTTGCTTTGTCTCCTTGTAAGATCGCTACTTTTTCTTACCAGGCGTATAAAGCATCAGATCCCTGGGATGTACTTTGCGTGGCAGCATTCATTTTGGATTGTTGCAACTGAGGTCTGCAAATCTGCGCTAGCCGTAAGGTAAGATACTTTTTTTTGCATTATTTGGTGCAGTATGTTGTCAGCCTTGATCATCATGTCAATAACCGATATGCTTGCGAGAACGGAAAGTCATTTATTTCGACCGCACCACGCCAGTCAGTTCTGAACTGTATTTTCAGCGCACTATTTTGTATGCATAAACTTTGGTCATAATGACAAAATTTACGGCGCAGAGGTGGCCAATTTGTATTGCAAAAGAAAAACGTGGTCCTGTAAAACATGACGCGTGTTTTGTGTGATTTTCAGGCTACAACTTCATCGCGCGTGTGTTGTGTGTCTGAAGTGGCCAGTAAACTCAGAGTTAAGTCTAGCTTTCTGGGACATGATTTTTAGTTGCGAGCGAATATTTAATATTGTAATTTGCCGTTATGAATGCGCTATTGGAATGGTCTAAACGACGCGTAGCTTATTCACGTGTTTGATCTTTCTCTTGCGCTAATTCCGAGTAGTAGAAGTGTCATAAAATAGCCGCTTAAAATAGGTTATTTACAGTTGCTACCATAGTTCTTATACTTTACCACACGTACAAACTTGTTCCCACAACAAACGTGATGCTAAGTTACGGATTTCTTTATTTTTTCAGTTCGAGTGTATCATACAAACCCCAAAGCATCTGTGTCGTACGTTGTTTTGGCTGCAGCTTTGACAACTTTTAAAGCGTTCTGTTTGCAGTAATGATGCGGTGCACACTAAATTTAGCAGCCGCGGTCGGAGTGCGACTGCCATTTTTTGTGTCTGTTTTTTTCTTTGTAGTTTCTTTTTAGTTCTTGCGGCAATCTATTCAAACGAAAGCTATTGATTTGAAGCTTCCAGTCATGACGACGTCTTTCTTCTACAGGTGTTCGATCACAAAGGCACTACAAGTATAAAGGGGCAAGCACTGACTACCGTTTACCGAATAGATAACGGCAAATATCATTTTGTTTTATGTTTCCAGCGTCATCAACACATCCACATGGGAAGCCGTGCACTGCCAGATGTCGCAACCAATGTAACCAAGTTAATATGGCCGGCCTCACTGAGCATGCAGCTTATTTCAACCTGAGTAAATCAGACAAGAAAGTTGCCTGAGGGACAACAGGTAGTGCTTTATTTTGCATTTTTACTCCACGGTCTAGCTGCACTTCCACTTTCCAAAAGTTTTCTGTCTTAATGGATTTATGAATGTTGCTTTTATTTCCAGGTGCCATCTGCGAAAGGAAATACATTGTTATGCACGCTGCTCAAGTCCATATCTTTAAAGGCTGCACGGAGCTGCTGCCCCTGCAACCGACCACAAAAGAAGCTGCGATGAGCGCAGCGCCTTCCTCCAACCTGGGGCCTGAGAACACCTTGCCAAGGGACGCAAAGACAGGAGGAGCACTGAAGTCTAAGAGTTCTGCCTAAATGTTTCCATGCCCTGTAACACGTGCACACCTAATAAATCACCATGCAGTGAACCTTTCAGCTGTATTATTTTATGTGCATGGATATCCTCAGCATGCTTTATTTAAATAAAAAGCTGCATGAAAAACATCTGCACTGTATAAGTAGGGGATGGCTTTGGAGGTGCCTATTAGTCATAGCACAAAAAAAGCAACTAGCCGGATTGCCAATTGCTCTGGCTGGATGCCAATAATGCAAAACCACTGGGCAAGATTGGATTGAAAATATTGGGTAGCCGATAAATCTGGCTGGATGCCAGTTGTGAATATCCAGTGAATAAGCATGGATACAAGATATTGGATGGCCAGTGAGCTTGGCGGGATGGCCGTGATATAACAACCAGTGAGTGAGCTTGGGTGGAAGATATTGAGTAGCTATTGAGTAGCCATTGAGTGCCGTTGAATGCCAGTAAACAAGGTAGTATGCCAATACTGGTTTTGATAGGAGAGCCGATCAAATTGGTTGGCATATATCTTGGCTCTTTGTGCGCCCCAATCAGACGCCAATATTGACCAATATTGGGACCAATATATCCCAATATTGGACCATTGGCGGTCCATTGACGGCGTTCTGCTCGGGTATTGCCAGTGATTCCGCTTCCGCAGGATCCTTGGCATATATCGAAGCCTGAATAATTGGCCTCTTCTTGTGGTCAACTGCAGCTATTGTGAACCTGCCACGTTCGCCGTAAGCCCCTATGTCCACGCAGACAACTTCCGCGTCTTTAGACAATTGTTTTTCCAATGATTTGACTCTGGCTTTCCTTCGACCCTTCTGTAACTCATGGTGCATGTGCTTGGGTATCGGGTTCACATAGATGTTTTTTCTTGTGGATGTCGGAATTTGTGATTTGATCTCAGATGTTCTTAGTGCCTGCCATAGCCCTAGTTTTGAAAGGATTTCCCTACCCGCCTGCGTTGTTGTTAGGCGTTGTTTCTGACTCTCCAGAACCGCCTCCTTGAGCTCCTCCAAGTTTTTGTGCACTCCGAGCGCCCAAAGACGTTTCGTTGATGTTGTTGGCGGGAGGTTTAGGACCGTTTTATAGGCTCCTCTTATGATAGTGTCAATGGCCCTTTTATCAGTGAATCTAATTTCGTGATATAGGAGCCGGTAGGTAATCCTGCTATCGACTAGGGCTTGTACAAGGCGGAGGGTGTCCTCCTCCCTCATCCCTTTCCGGTGCCAGGTCACCCTTCTAATCATTCTGGAAATTTGGTTGACTGTGGTTTTGAGTGTTTTGATTGTATAATCCACTCTCACATTGCTTTGCAACCACAGCCCCAAAACTGTGATCTTGTCCTTCTCTTGAATTATCTGGTCTGCTAGAGAGAGGTGAATTTCTCCTGGAGACTTGTAATTTCTTCTGTGTAGTCTGATAAGTTCGGATTTTTCTGGGGAGCATTGAAGACCGCTCTCCCCGGCAAATTCCTCGACTAGGTCTATAGCGGCTTGCGGAGCTTCTTCGCTTTGCGCCAAGGATCCCTGAGTAGCCCAGATGGTGATGTCGTCCGCGTATAAAGTGAAGCCAATATCAGTGCGGGTCAACAGTTTTTGTTGCTAAATTTATCATTGCTATGTTAAATAGCATTGGAGAGATTATAGAACCCTGCGGTGTACCTTTGTTCGGCATGGGTACTTTTGGTGATCGGATCTCTCCAATTCCTATGGTGGCTGTGCGATCTGAGAGGAAAGCCTTCACGTATTTGAGGATTTTCTCCCAGCAGTTGATATTGTTTAATTCGTGCAACATGGTTTGGTGGCCAATATTGTCGAATGCTCCTTTGAGATCTAGTGCCAGAATGAAATTTTCGCCTTTTCGGGGTATGGTGTTGATGACTTCTTCCCTAATCCGGAGGAAAGCATCTTGCGTGCAGAGTCCCTTGCTGAAGCCCAGCATGCAGGAAGGAAAGATGTTTTCGTCGATGTAATTTTGGAGCCTTAGGTGGACTACTTTTTCATAGAGTTTTCCCAGGCAAGAAGTGAGGGAGATAGGACGGAGACTCTCCACAGCCGGTGGCTTTCCAGCCTTTGGTATGGTGATGATATCCGCGTGTCTCCAAGCTGATGGGACCTGTTCCTTCTCCCACAGTTCTTCGTTGATGTACTTCGTTAGGTCTTGCAGATGTTCGGTGCTTAAGTTCCTAATCATGGCGTAGGTGACTTTGTCTCCTCCACGGGCAGTGTTTCTTGTAAATGTACGGGCGGCTGAGTAGACCTCAGCCAGTGTTATGGGGGAGTCAAGGGAGGGGTTTGGTTGACCCGAATATGAAGTTTGGCAAGCCGGAGTAGGATCTCCTATGTATTTCTTGTGCATGGCGGTGATCAACTCTGCATCTGTGCCCGGGTATTTATGGGCTATGGTGTGGAGGGTTCTTCTTGTGGCCGTTTTGGTTTTTGAGGTGTCTATCATGTTTCTTAATATTGACCATGCTTTAGCCGTGCTTAGGGTACCTTTCAGCGAATTGCAGAAATCTGTCCAGTTTTGCTTGGCAAGCTTTATAGCATACTCTTGTGCTTCAGCCGTAACCTGTGCTATCTTCATTTTAAGTTTTCTATTTAATTTTTGCATTTTCCACCGTTTTAATAGACTTTTTCGGGCTTCCCATGAATGTAGGAGATGTCTGTCTACTTCTGGGCTTTTTGTCGTTGTGTTGATGGTCTTGGTCGTTTTTGCATGAGCATCCTTCAGGCTTTGAACCCAATCTTCAGTTGTTGTGATGCCGTCGTGTGGCGGTCTAATTTGTCTGAACGTATCCCAGTCTGTTATTTTAGTAGAGCCAATGTTCCTTTTCATACGGGTTGTCATTAGGGATAAGCTAAGGATTTAGTGATCGCTGCCGGGTGTTTCTTCTATATTGGTCCAGGTGCAATGTCTTATGTTTTTGGTGAAAGCTAGGTCTGGGCAGGTGTCTCTGCTTACACTGTTTCCTATTCTAGTGGGGGACATGGTGTCCGTCATAAGACAGAGATCCAGCTGCTCAGCCGCCTCAAACAACTTGGTTCCCTTCGGGGTGTCCTTGTGGTAGTCCATGCTATATGTACAGCGTATAGGTCCCCCATACTAATAAGGGGGTTCGTTCCCGCTATGCGTGTGCATTCCAGTAAAAGTGGCTTGAAATCTTCCTGCGTGTTGCTTAGAGGACTGTAAGAGTTTAGGACAAACACACTCTGCTTTCTTCTTTTTTGAGAGATGACATCGATGAGAACTTGATTAATTTCAATGAAGGGAAGGTCGTGCGGTATGACTGTTAGTGTGGGGGCCACTAGTGTAGCTTTTTTAGGTGCCGTCTCATGGGTGTATGTGAGGTATCCTTTGAGGTATGTTGTGCATCCTGTTTCTTGGAGACAGATGACGTCCGGAGGTATCAGTTGATTTTGAATAAACATCTGCAGGGAGCTGCGTTTCCTCTTGAAGGAGCGACAGTTCCACTGCCAGAGCTCTAGGCGGTTTGGTTGCCGGTTAGGGGAGGCAGCCATCAGCGTTACTCGCCACTGACTCGCAGTCGCTGAGATCTGTCATGACAGCGGACCTTTGGTGGGCTTTTAGTCGAGGGTCATCGGGGAGTCCCGTGCGTTTTCGCACCCCCTGAGTTATTATTTGGATTTTCGAATTGAATTCTTCTTGAACTGCCGCAAATTGAGTTTGCGTGGCAATTTTTTGGTCTTGGAGTTGTTTGGTTAGTTGTGTCATGGTCTGCTGCATTTGATTAATCATTTGTTGCATCTGAGTAAGAATGCTTGGTGCGTTTTCTTGAGTGTGAAGTCCGAGAGTTTGTGTAAGCGGTTTCTGCCGTTGCGTTTGGAGTACACTCGCCTGTTGAGGTTGAGATGCGGAGGTGTTTACAGCATTTTGTACCGGTTGTGGCTGTACCGATACTATTGATGAGGTTTGGGGAGCAGTTTGCTTCCGACCCATTTGTAGGAGTTGCAGTTGTTGTTCCACCTTATTAAGGCGGTTCTGTTGTTCTGATAGTTTTATTTTCAATTGTCTATTTTGCTCTTCGAGCCTAGTGCAATCCTGGCATGGACCATACCCGTTTAGAGCAGTGGGAGAGGCAACCTGAGCCCAGCTTACCCTTTTGCTGTCATGCTCTAGCTTGTCTGGCGTCGCCCCCATCGCTTCTGGTGGTCCCTGCTGGTTGGGCCTAATCTGTTGTGTCTTCTGTTGGGAATAGTAGGCTGTCAAGTCCCGTCCCTTGGATCTCGATCGGTACTGGGGTCTCTGTTTCTCTGCCAGCTGCTGTTCCTCCTCCTCCGATGAAAACCAGCGGCGCTCCATCGGCTTGATCTGCTGATCTCTGCGGGTGACGTGCTGCTTGGGGGGCTTCTGTTGCTGATTGTTATTGCTTTGTTTAGCTTTGTCGTTGTAACGTCCGATATGTGCCCTGAGGCGCTGCTTGCAGGCCTTGTCTCCCGTTGGGTGGTTTCCCTGGCAGGCCACGCACTTGGCTTCACAGGTGTGGTTTTCCTCTGGTTCATGAAGGCCGCAGTTCCGACATACGTTTGCATTGGGTGTTGGGCAGACATCCGCTCTGTGGCCTGCCTTGAGACAGTCATGGCAGATCTGTTGGGTTGGTCGATATTGGTAACATGCCGTCTCTCCCCCGTAATAGATGACGTAGCGGGGGAGAATGGGGCCTATGAATGTTAGCACTGCCGTGCGAGTCTTTCCCAACATTCGTATTTGAACGATCTCGACCCCTTGTGTGCGTAGTCGGATGTTTGATAGAAGCTCCTCTGATGGTGTGTTTAGATCCACTCCATGAATAACTCCTCTGATGACGTCCTCAGGCGCCGCCAGGTAGACGTTGACTTCGTAAGCCTTGTTTTCTAAGGTTCGACTTTTGATGTGCCGTATGGCGTCCGCAGTCTCGTCGTCAGGAGTGCTGACTATGATGATGTTCGATCCTGTGCGGGGTCTCACAATAAATTTGGAGAAGTTGCACAATGCTGGGTTGTTGCAGGCAGCCACGATGGCTCTTGAGAACTGGGTAGGAACGAATTTTCTGACTTCCATGCCTTTCTTTTCTCTTATTATCACCTTATCGTCAGTTTTAGGAAGGGGTGGTAATTTCCTCCTCTTCTGAGACGTGTGATCTATAGCCGGCTGTACTGGCGATGCTATCGTTTTCTTCGGTTTCACGACGGCCTGCAGCAAGTGCTTCGGGGGAGCATAGATCTTTCCTGCGATCACGACTTGTTCGCCTCTTGCTAACCTTTTACTATTCTTCTTGCATATGTTTACGTGCCAGTTGGAGTAAAGGTCATCCGGCGTCCAGGCAAGACCCTCTTCCATGTCCTTAGAAGTTTGGATTTGGACGTCTAATTCCATTCCCTGGTTTTTAGCAGAGTGAGCTGGGTTAGCGGTTGTTGAACACAGACCACTAGATCCCGCTTCGCCTTGGTCTAAGGTATCCATGCGCTCTGGGTCGACATTACTAGGCCTCGCATCGCCTAGCATGGCCGCCGCCGAGGAGCTTCAAAAGCCCATTTCGATGTCCAATAAAGCACTCACGGGTTTGAGAAAGGCCTCGGTGAATTCCGGATGACTTCAGAAATGTCCTCGAAACAAACTTTCCAGGATTTGTTGGATTTTTCACACAATTTCCTTTCTTGTTAGCCGAGCCCAATCGCAGTGCGTCCGCTCCCGTCGGCTTCTCGCGATAACTGAAAGCATCAGCGAGCCCAGTATTAGTACGGTGCGTCTCCAATTATGTGGCCGTATCAACACACGTAAGAGAATATCTTCCTGTATTTAAAGATAAATAAACTTTTAGTTCGGCAACATTTCGCAAGAGTTTGGAGGAAGCTTAACCTGCGCCTTAAAAGTTGGCACGATAGCTTGCACGCTCGTGGCGCTTTCCGTACTGTGGTGCACCTCAGCATACCGCTTTTTGTAAAGCCACCTAGCTGCCTCATACAGGATGTCCTTAGCCTTCTCGGCATCCGACTTTCAATGACACACTTGTTGTCGAGAAACACAATCACGACAATAGATATCCACAAACTAAGGCCTGCGATTTCTTAGGTATCTATAAAAATGTCAGACGACGTTGCAGCGCTAATATCCCCAACAGGTTTCATCACACTTCTCCAAACTCAGCGTCTCAAACACGATATTGGTCAAAAGTAGGCACGCTGGTTTTATTTAATAATTCCTGGTTAATCAATCAATAAAGCAACCCAACTATCAAGTCTACTATTCAATGCCAGTAGCCGCCGCATGCTGGTGCCACCCAAATATTTTTACCGGTAACGTTTGAGTCGTCCATGGAAGCTTGTTCTCAAACAGTCTGCGCAGCGACGGCAGCAATACTTGATTTTAGGCTAGTTAGATTTTTTCATTGTTGCGCAGATTAGGAGCGCAATCTAAAGACCATCAAAAAATGACGTCAAGATGTAGACCTGAACTAACAATTAATATTTCCAAAACGAGGCAAAGCAGTAATAAAGATGCGCCCTATAAAGCCACATGACCACATATATCATAAGCTGGAATGAGTGGAAGCTTTACAGACCGAAATGTTGGGAAAAGTTTTTGTATTTTTCCATTCATGGGGTCACGTGACAGGCAATGGAAGTGAAAATTTATAATATTGCCACCATTTGTCATTGGGTGGCACCCGAAGACGTTACAGAATGTGGTAAATCCACAGAAACAATTAACCATCTTATACTCGAATGTGATGGTGTCCATCCGTAAGTCGATACATGCGCAGTCAGCCTTCCTGAGGCCCTAGGGTTTAGAGATACCAGTGGCCTGGTGAATAAACTGCAGTGGAAGCTAGAAAAAACGATTGTAAGATTGGTGGCTTAAAAGCAGGAAAATAACATAATGTCATTATTGTAGTAACAAAAATTTTATGAATAGAATAATGGTATAGTTAACCGACCTAAAACAATAATTAAAACAGGAAAAAAGCGAGCCCGATAGCAACTTCTACCACCCCGTTTCAAAGGGGACGCTTTACATTCCATACGTCCAATTATTCATTGACAGCTTGATAACAGTTGACAGCCATGTGGTGCAGACGCGTATTTCATCGCTCCTACGATTGCAAGTGCCCGAGCAGTACATGTTACGTGGCCCACCTGGGGCCCGTATGGGCAAGTTGGACTTGGGCGACCACAATAAGACCCACGAGGGCCTCCTTTAGGGATCAAACGTGCAAGCCCAAATTGGGCGGGCCCCTGCTTTTTCTAGCTGGGCATCATATCGGCGTGGAAGGGCTAACTGAACGCATATTACCACATCTGGCCCTCAAGGGTCCCGCTTGGAGAATTTTAGGGCCGATGCAAAAACATGTGGACTTTGTGTAGAAAAAGGCTGGGCCAATCTAATTATGGCTGACTACTCATAAACGCAATAGGTCCCGCATGGGTCCCGGGGGAGGGGGGGGGGGCTAAATAGGAGAATGCCTCACACTGCCTATGTGGGACCCTTGAGGGGTACTCGAGGAAAGGTCAGACGGAATGTGGGCTTAATGCAGAAAATTCCTGGGCTGCCAGAATGGGGCTGCCCACCAAAAACCTAAATAGTTTCCGCATGGCCTGGTGTGTGGGAGGAAAGTGCTCTTTCCCGCTTCTGCCCGCATCGGTATGGTATGTTGAGGGGCGCTTTAGGGCAGATTCAATGCAAATGGGGGCTTAAAGCAAATAGAAGACGGGCTAGCCCTAATGGGGCTGCCCACTCAAAACGTGAATGTGTCGCGCATGGTTTGCGGCGGGGCTGAAAAGTGGGCATGCACCCCCGCTGTCCACACGTGTATTTCCTGGGGTACTTGAGGCAAATGCAACATATGTTCGTTTTCCACGCTGTAAAATAAGATCAGCCCAATTGGGGCTGCCCATGAAAGGCCGCAGTGGGCCCCAAGTTGGCCGTAGACGGTCTTACTGCTCTGAAACGTCACCACCCTATCTTTATGTCACCATTTTATTTATGATTCATGTTGTACCGGCCGCTAATTGCCTCTTCTGGAGATTTCACGTAACTGTCTTAAGCATAGCCATGCCATGACAAAAGACTATCTATTTTTACTCTAAAAACTACTGTCATTATCCAGTATTGGCAGAAAATAGGCGGCAGTAACTGTTCCGCTTTACGAGTATGTACTGAATTACCTTCAAATTTTTCCGGCGCCATTATATTCCATACACACTACCAAAATAAATATTCTGACCAACATTTTTAGGCTGATGAGGGCCAGCTCAGTTATTCTAGTGTTTGGAACACATTTCTCTTCAGTTACTGAGTGTTGAAAACAAGATAAACAAATAGTGCTCAATGTTTACACTTGAGGATTAATGGAACTTGGGCGTCCCCGAAAATGCCAGACTCGACGCATGAGCGCAGCACGTGGGCCAGCACAAAACGGACAGGCCTCCGCAAAGCCCGTGCAAATACTATACAGGTATTGAGGGGATCAATCGACTTAAAAATATAAAACCTTGATCAATGGAGTGGCACTGCCTGCACTATTGTAGGACCCATTAGTGATTCTGGTATGCTGCCCATACTCGGCTGTCTGGGTTGATTGCGGGCAGCCTTAAATGGCGGCCCACACGAAAACACATTGGGACCGAGCGCGGCAAAATTTGGCAGCCCACGAACGCCCCTCTGGGTACGTGTTACAAATCACGCATGGGGCCCGTATGGGCTGTCCTAACTGGCCCAACGCGGGCCCCCGCGTCATAGCCCACTTTGTGCTACTTGGGTGGCTACCGGAAACGGACGACTGGCGACAGAAGGAGCCTCCTAAAGCGTCAAATAGATGAGTTCTTTCTTTTATTAACTTTATTTAGTTTTCAGCTAGTTAGTTTAGGTGCACGCAGGAGAATATATTTTAGCGCTTTGTCCTAGCGGTCTGGTTTTCGTGCCGGCAACTACGTTTTTTCGGCTTTCATTGTGTAAGCATTTTGTTAGCTTTTTAGATGATTATTCCTTTTTCTAGTTTAGTGGTATTCACCAAATTTATTTGAACCCAGGTTTGCTAGTTCGTTTTGTCTTTCCTTTGTAGTCTGTATATTTTGTAAACTTGTAGTAGAAATACTATTTGATATACGCTTAAGATCTGCAACCAAAGGAAGGTAAAGTGTACTCAATGTGAGGCGCAGGTTAATTTCAGAAAACGCGTTTTGACTCGGTAGAGGAAGCGTAAGGCAGTGACTTTTTGTCCCGGTGTTGTGTCCTGAGTGCGCGCCTAGACAGGTTTGAACTAGAGAAGGTCGATCTAGTGTCGCGTGTGGAAGCCTTAGAAAATGAATTATGGAAGAAAGTCAGAAACTGCTGGGACAGCTTACTCATATGGAACAAAAATTGCCGACAATATCTTTGGAAACAACATGGACCGATATTCCAGTGCGGGCCATGTGGCTGGGACGAGCACTGGCATGGACGGCAAAAGCAAATTAGGTCAGGCAGAGCCAATCCGACGGAGGTATTTAGAAGCAGCTAATAAGAAGTTGGGAAAGAAGGAAGAAGTAAGACATAATGAAACTCCCAGAAAGAAGGACACAGATAACCCAAAGCAGGAGTCAACAGTTTTGAAGGAGAGAAAGAATGCCCAGGTGCTTATCGCCGGAGACCACCACATGAGCAGGTGCAGTCGAGATGTAATGAACGTGTAAAGGGTGATAAGGGAGCATTAGATGGAACCCTCCCAGAATTGACAATGAGCGCAGTGCGGAAAGAAAAAAAAATTGTCTTTCAAAAAGTTCAGCACAGCGTAATATGGAGATAGTGACCGCCGGTTGAACGATGTCCTAAATATTGACGCTGCAGGAGTGGTGGAACGTTTAGCTCGGGGTGTTGGCGGTATCAGGGCGATAGCACAGAAAGCACAGATCGTTGTGGGCACAGTACCGGAGGTGGTAGGAACGAACGGATAGCTTAAAAAGGAAGTGGTGACTGTTATTCATGACGTAAGAAAGTTAAGCTTGGAGAAGCGTTTCGAAGTGGTTGAGGTAAACAGGGAGGTGCATAGACTAGGTTTTGGCAGGGCTTTTCAGCGAGATGGCGTTCATTTTAACAGAAGGGTGGGAGCAGAGATCGACTGGGGCCTGACAGAGAGGTCTGTCGCTTTTTTATGGAGTCCGCAAGAGATCCAGGCACAGCGGTAGTTGGAAGTAAAACAGGAGGAAGCGTAATAAAGGAGGCTCAAACCAACAAAATGGCAAAGAATGTCGGGAAAGAAAAAAAACAAAAAAGAGATTCCATACTAAGATCAGCTACATAGACATACAAGGGGGTAGAAAGAGAATGAAATGGATAGAGATAGACCAGCACTTTAAGGATGGCGAAATATGTGCATACGCTCTAAGCGAGACTCATCTCGCGGATCTAGAAGATCCGCCCTTTATAAAAAGCTATGTCTGGGAAGGGTTGCAGATAGCACAAGATAAGCTATGAAAAGGTGCCCCGATGGGTTAGATGTAGGCAGTGAAGGATAGCCCCGGTGAACTCATTGTGGATGTTGCAAGGGGTCCCGACGTAGGCCTGAAGGGGGCTGTCGACAAAGCCTCGATGGGCCCCATTTGGGACCGATGCAGGCAGCCCTTACGAGGTTGCCCACATTTTCCCGCATGGCCAAAAGTGAACATCCCGCCGACTCCCCTCGCTGGTTCTACTTTGGACTGATTCAGGTAGCCGCTATAAATGAAAATTTATTTTTTTATTTCGGTCAGCCCCTCAGATAATGACATAGGACTGGCGAGGGTTCTAAAGCGCAAGCCACACTTGGACTTGGCCACATTATTCTTATAGAGGTCCGACGCAGATGACTTATGGGAAGCCCTAGTCGGTCAGCCCTCAAATTATCACATAAGAGCGATGCGGGGTCTGTGGTTCAAGCCCCACTTAGGCTTGCCCACATTATTTTCATAGGGGTCTGACGCAGATAATTGATGGAAAGCCCTAGTCCAAGATCTTTAAATACTATTTATGGACATAATTAGGCAAATATGTTGCACATGCCTGCCCTTTCTTAACAGGATTATATTAAATTTCACAATTCATAACATTAATCTAGCCTAAATGACTCCATGTCCGACTTGTTCAGGCTGTGGAGATCTGTGTTCTGAATAGTAATATTGCTTGGTTGGTTGCGACTGTAGGGCGAATAAATAGAAAATGCGGGGGCCTGCTACTGGGCTCTGTAGCTGAGCCACCGCCGCTGTGAGAGTTGTAGGCTGTCCACGGCTGCCACATAAGGAGCATCAGTTAGCATTCAGAATGTTTCAATATTTTAGTGCAATCTTCATGAACGAGAGAACTAAAGTCTGTGTAATATTTCTAATAGACTAAAAAAGCCAAGAACTGTTATACAAATCATATATATTAGTAATTTAGTGCAAAGGCTAATACAAATAAGAGATGAAAAGAATGCTTGCAAAATTATTGTGCTTAAACGCCGATGTGTCCAGTCCTGCTACGGCCAATATTGGACCCACGGCGGCATTATTCGGCAGTTCCACCTGGGCTAGCTCTATTTCTTGCGACAAGAGCCCGCATTTACGTTGCGTCTGCAATCATTCTTGTCAAATGTGACGAGCAGACGGAAGCTCCAGTTTCTATCTCCGCCAAAGCAAATGTGGAACCTAAAACACCGCATTTACGATCGGTGTTGTTTATGAACCTAGAGCCCAGTTGCTTATTGCACGTGCCTTCAAATTCCCCACAAGAGACCGATTTTGGTATCATGCGGGCGCGCCCACCTACCCCATTTACGGTCGATGTGGGACCTGCAGTAGCTTTGTGCGGGCAGCCCCAATCGGGCTCGGTGTTGTTTTTCAGCCTTGAGTCCACTTGCTGCTGCAAGGGCCTACAAATTCCGCACAATGGACCGATTTTGGTATCATGTGGGCACACCCGCCTTCCAGCCACATTACGGCCGACATGTTACCTAAAACGGTTTTGTGTGGGTAGCCCCAGTTGGGTTGGGTGTTGTATTTTAACCTAGGTAGATGAGCAAAAATCTTTATAAATAAAAAATGCAAACGCTCTCACGAGGACACCTTAGTCCAGGAGCCCTCTGGCTGTTCCTTCTAGCGTAGCCCACTCGACCAGCTGTAACTGATCTGCAGGTTGTGTAGCCAGAAGGGCAGTCTCCCAGAAGGAGGGGGTGGGGTGTTTCACGGTAGGAACGCAGATCGAATGTGGGAATTCCCATAAGTAATGGTAGAGGGTCGGTGGGGTGTAATAGCATGTGGTGTAGTAGGGTGGGAAGTCCGTGGGGTGAAAGATGTTGGCAAATTGAGGAGATAGAAATGAATGTTTCTGGAGTTGTCGCCAGTACGTGCTGTTGATGTGAGAGAGGGTGTGATGTGGTGGCGGGTAAATGACACGGAAGCGACGATAGTGGTGCACAATTGTAGTGAAGTCAAGAGGTTCGATGGGGATGTATAACGAAGGTTTGAAGAGGCCATCCACTGCCGCCCGGAAGCTCAGTTCTCAAGCAAACGCATGAGCGCACGCATTTCCTAGGATGTCCTCGTGCCCAGGTACCCATGTGATGGTGATGGGCTCGAGAAGTGTAGGTAGAATACATGATATTTTAGCGGAAGAATGTGGGAGGGTTCCCCGCAGGAGATATCTGTATGCTTTCTGGGACTCTGTGCCTATCGTGGTGTGCTGAGTCTGCAACTGACTGATCTGTGAAATAGCGAGTGTAATGGCCAAGCATTCGGCCTCCGCGATGGTAGTGCATTAGATGGAGGCGGCATTAAATGTTGAGCGGCGAATGTCCATGAACACGGTAATGCAGATGTGAGGAATTTCCGGATTACGTGAAGCATCCGTGTAGATGACGGCCTGGCGTCTAGATTACTGTTTGAAAAATATGAGGCACGGGTTGCGCGACGGCCTTTGTGGTGTTCGGGATCAATATTTCGAGATAGACGTTTAAGCTCGTGGAGGCTCCGACGATGCGGGGGATGGCTCTATGAGTGTGAGGTGAGGGATCAGGGGTATTGTAGCCTATTGAACGCAGGAGATGAGTGCCTGTAGGTATTGTGCGGAGTTGACGTTGTTGGCTGGAGAGGTGCGCCTCTATGATCACCTCAACATTGTTATGCATGCCTAATTGAAGGCGCCGAGTTGTAATGGTATGACGAGGTAAATGAATGGCAGATTTAACAGCTGAGCGGTGTAGGATGTTAAGTTTTGTGTTGGGTTTTCGTGATGTGGTGGTAAGGAAGGCGGTAGTCAAGTCGACTAACAATGAGCGTGTGTACGATTATTAAAGCGTCCTTTTCCTTGAGGCCATCCCAAGTAACACGCCGTCAATGGACCGCCATCAGCCCAATATTGGGGAAAACCGGCCCCAATATTGGGCCAATTATGGTGTTTCATTGTGCTGCTACCTGTGCAAAGATTTAATCCAATCTACTAGACTGGCTTTCCTACAATGGCCACCAATGGCAGACTAGGTTATTTACTGGCATGCAGCCTCACTCCACATCTACCCAATATCTTCCACCCAAGCATATCCACTGGCTTCTATGCAATGTACATCCAGCCACTCTCACTAGCTGTCCAATACTTATAACCAAGCTTACTCACTGGCTTTTAATACCTGCTATCCAGCTAGGCTCATTGGCTGGCCAACATCGCCCACCCAAGCTTGTCCACTGGCTTTGCATCATTGGCATCCAGGAAATATTATTATTGTTTTATGTTGTTTTCTCTGACTACTTTTTCGTTTGATGGGTGTTACGGCGCAGAGGCAGCTAAGGCCATTATGCGCTAAACAAGGGGTTGAGTTTGTGTGCAGGTATTTTACATGCAGCTAATAATATATATACATCATCCTAAATCCTAAAAGTGTACATGCATTCAAACAAAAAAGCCAGAATTGTTCGTTTCATGGATCTTTATTAGGTGTGCAAGTGGTACATCGTGAAAAAAAAAAAACATAGGCAGAATTCTTTCAGGCTACCAGGGCTTCACCTCTGGTTAGGTCTATTGATAAGGTGTCGGCAGATCACAGGTTGTAGGAAGGCGCCGCATTAAAGGCATCTTCAGGTGTCTGCCAAGCCAGCATCTCTAGCATGCGCCTTTTTCTCTCGTTTATAAGGACAGCAGCTTTCAGCAGCCCTTGCCGATGCACTCTTGAGCAGATTGCATGTCACTATCGTCCTTTCGTACAAACATCTGTAAGCGAAAACAAAAGTAAGGGACAATATTATGCAGAATTGTTTTTTTTAGTACAGATTGGGCTACTGTTCATGAGCAGTAAAATTTGCCGCTGCTACAAAATTAGTCCAAGTTAGTGTGCTGAAATTGAAATTCATGAAAAATGCATATTTTTTGTTTGGTGCAATAGAGTTAAAGCAAAATGTTTTCTACTTTCTGCGTACATAAGCAGCAGATAAGCACATTCTGTTAGTCATCATTATTAGGTGTCAATGACTGACAAAAAGATTAATTTCTAGTCAATACGCCGCACTGTATAAAAAATGGATAACTTACCGGTCGTCTATCATAGCCTTGCATCCAGCGTCAACCGAAGCAGCCCAAGAGAAAATTGCCACGCAAACGTCCGTCCTAGTGATCCCGAGTCTTTACTCCTGCAGGGAAGTGTAGCAACATGGGAGGCAAATAAAGCAACAAATACTCCCAAAACCTACTCCGTTACGAACAAACAACTTTAAATAAAGGGTCAGTGGTACTCACACTGAGCTGCAGATTGTTGCGCGAGACAGGTCGAGTCATGTCGTGGTTCTACTCTTTATTCTCAGAGTGTGAGCGGAGCCGCAACAGACAACTCGCGAGGTGCTAGAGAAAAGAGGGAGGATCGGAGAGCACGCCGGCACCAGCCGTGCGAGCGCGGCAGCGCTGTCCGCATGGTTTCATATGACACCGTTGGAATTCATCTTTTGCGGGAGGATTTGGCGCCATAATGCGGGAGCGGGCGAGAAAAACATTGGACGGCAGTGTAGCAGATGACGCGAAAGCGCACCATACGAAAAGGCCACGCCAACGTAGGTAGAAAGCGAAAGCTTCCCCTCTTTTTTGGCCTCGGGGCAGAAATTAGTGACAGTGATTGAAGTATGTCATGTTCACGCAGTAGGGGGGAATGTAGTACAGCGTTTTCACAATCCACTCATAACGCACGCATATACTATCTTCGTATTGTAAGAGCGTGTAGTGCGGGCCGTGTTCGACGTGACAGAATGAGACGCTCTCAGCGTGCAGGTTTTAGGCAGACAGGAGAGCGCATAGGCAGAGAGACAGAGAGAGGGATCTCAAAGGGCAAAGCAGCCAGGGGTTTGTTGATGCTGCAGAGCTAGGTGGAATCGTCTCCTGTGACTTCGAGCGGCGCATATGAGTGGGGTGCCTTGAGTTACCGAGCGCAATGCGGTCACCGCGGCGCCGGCATGGTGCAATGGGCGTCGCTTCCTCCTCGCGTCATCTACAATTGTGCAGCTATAGGATTTCATCTACGAATCTCGGCAGAGAAGCACTTATACACGCCCCCTTAAAAGGTCATTGTCCTGGCCGGAATGCACACCTGCAGGAAACGCGCGGCATTTTTCTGCCAACGGATGATTCAGCGCTGTAGCCGGTTTCTTTCCTAAGGAGTCAGAACGGATGTGGTCGCAGTGGTGAAAAGGTTCTCAGTGCACAGCGAATGGTCATTCTGTCGTGAAAGGATTAACAATCTTTCTGCCTCCGCCGCTATTTCTGCGGAATCAACGACTTGGTGACACATGTGCATCTCCTACATATCGGATGCGCATCTCGGTCAGGAACCAACCCTGTTCTACGTCCAGAGCGATCCACTCTGCAAGTGAACGAGCATGAATACTCCAGGAGACTCATTTGTGCCGGGCGGTTTCCTTGCCGTTGCAAACGGTTGGACGAAGACGACGATAGCTCCCTAACAAAGTGCATCTGATTGCGTACACCAAAGGACCAAAATCGGAATGCTTTGACGTGCACGAAGGTGAGCCTTTAAGGTTAAAAAAATACTGTGCGTCGTGCAAGAGTGGCAAGTGCATCATATGCTCCGAGCGGCAAACACACAGATACTACAGGTATGTATGCATCAGAAGGAAATATGCATGATGAAAAGTACCTAATGGAGTTTACACCCAGCCTGTAACGCACCAGTGATAGCTGCAATGAGGATATCTTCGGTGCGTGATTGCTTTAGTTGCGCCGGGGCCTGAAGGCGATGTATTTTGTCTTTTCTTTATGTGCGAAGGGGCTAGGTAGCTTAGATATCACAGGCGGCTGTGTGCGCTAGGCCATAATATTTAGCATGTTTTATCGTGACTGCTACCTGACTAACAAGAAAAAAAATACGGCGTTTTAATGCACTGCCGTTTGCGAGCCTCATGACCAGATCAACCCATCGGCTCGTGAACGGCGGTGCATCACAGCAAACGCCCAATTTTTTTTTCTTTTTGGTCAGGCGGCAGTCGTGATAAAACATGCTAAATATTATGGTGTGGCGCACACAGCCACCTGTCATATCTGCGCTACCCGGCCCCTTCGCACATAAATAAAACAAACGACAAAATACACCGCTATCAGACGCGCCGAACAAATGCTCATTGCGGCTATCACTGGTGAGTTACAGGCTTGGTGCAAACTCCGGTAGATACTTTTCATCATGCACATTTTCTTTAGATGAATACATAGCTGTAACGAAGTGTTTTTCGCAGAGTCGAGCGTACGCAGTCGGTTGCTAAGGTCGCCCATTCACATCTCGACGCTTGGTGGCCCTAATTCAAGCTTCACGTCGTTGTTGGTCGCGGCTCGCCGAAAGGAAACCTGAAAAACCGCGTCTTGCATCTAGGCACGCTTCGAGAGTGGCAACCGTACGCGGCAGGTGTGGTTGGCATCGCTTTGCACGCCTGTGATGATCACCGTGCCGCCCGGCGCCACCAGCCCCCGTTCACTGGCGGCGCCGAGAAACGCGGTCGACGCCGTCTAATGTGTTTCCATCGGTCGCCGCTACGACTTCGCGCATGCGCAGAAAACTCGCACAAAAGGCGGATTCCGCAGCGGTACACTCCAGTGACTGGACGCTGCTGAGGTGCGGGAATGAAGATGCGTACGCTGCCATGGCGAAGGCTGGCGCCGCTGTGTCGCAAATAGCCACCTGTCTAACACTGCTAGAAAGAACGCACTGTCGTTGTCAAAAGCAACCAAGCTGAATTATTGATCACTTGAGCGGAAAAATATCAAATCACTCTTATCTGTAAAGACCCTTTTTTGCCTTTTGAAATAGATCAAGGGCTCCAAACACGGTTGAGAAGGAAACCCAGTAGCCTGGTAACTTTTGGCAAACAAGGTACGTTTTTTCTAAACTTTTAAAACGAACGAACGTAATTTCTGCATTGAAGTACCGTCGGTCTGGTTGCAATGTGTTTTGATAGTATTCCTAAAAAGCAAGGAGAATCTTCCCAGAATACTGCATAGGAACAAGCATTTAAACGCGTGATGTTAGGCCGAATTTGCAAAAATATTCGAAGGGCGGTCTTGAGAGTTGTACACGGACGCGCCTATACAGCTTTCGGACAAAATAATTTCCTTGTAGAGCGCCATGACCAGGCAACAATAATTTTATGAGAATATTTCGGTGGTGAGCACGCATTCATTTTTTTGTTTCTGTAAAACAAAAACAAAATTATTGACACTTATTTCCAGTCTCGAATTGTGGGGTTGCTGTGCTTCAAGCTTCTTCAATTATTTGTCTTTTAAGTCTTTACCAGAAAATGTGCAGTCCGAAATATTTAACAGCTGCCACAGCAAGTAAACAACTTGTAGTAAAAGGTGGGGAGGGTGCAATGCTATTGAAGTTAAATACACTTCATTCCATAACGAGAAAGCTAGACTTTTTCTCTGCCAGGCGAAGGTAGAAAACGCATAAAAAATAGTGCTTTCATTGTTTTTATTTGGGGGGATCAACTTTTTTACTGTGAGCTATGCTGCATCAACAGCCTAAAGGGTTTGTTCATCATTCGTCTCTTGCTGAAGCACTCAACAGATAGATGGATTTATTGAAAGGAAAACCAGAGAGGCTGGCCGCAGTAATTCAAATCTGGCCTGCTATCTCTGCACTGGGAGAAGCGGAGAAGAAAGAAGATCATGATGGGTGACGATGTGGGAGAAGGCATATGAAATATATATACAGGTACAGTAGCTTAAGCGAGAATCAAGTCCGCTGGCGCACTAAAAATGGCAAAGAGCACGCACTGCCTGGACACCCTTGCCCTTGTCCTGCCAAGCACCCAGCAGCAGTTCCTCGGACAAATGCCTGTTGTCCAAACGCTTCACGGAAACGGCTAGCACACTTCTTTCCCCCGCATACACTGGGCACAGCAGTATTATATGGTCCACAGTTCTGGGATGCCACAAGTTGAACATTCCGGAGAGTCCACTTGTCCAATTAAATGCAAGTACTTGCGCGTGAAAGCCACGTTTAAACGAAGTCTAAGCAGCAAGCATGCCTGATGACGCGTAATATTACGCGGAATATAAAATGTCAATGTTCGATCGAGCCTTTTTAGGCAAATGTGTCGGGCTTGTGGCTGGGCCCAGTAAGCTGCTGTAGCATTCTTCATACCGCTCGTAAGAAGGCATGCCGTATCCGCTCTTGGAAAAGGCACAGCTGTTTGGAGGCCATTGCTGAGTGCGCTTTTCGCTTCAGCATCGGCCTGTTCATTCCCATGGAGCCCGCAGTGGGCAGGGATCCATTGAAACATTATCCTGTGACTTTGGAGCTGGGCAGATGTGTGGAAGTCCATAATGTTTAGTGCCGGGGACTGGCAGGCAGTGTGCCGTAAGCAGTTATCCAAAATTTGCAATGCAGTCGTTGAGTCCGTGAATATACACCATTTTTGAGGTGGTTCCCCACAAATGTAGAGAATAGATTTCCGAATGGCTACAAGTACAGCAGCGGTTGATGCTGAAGTATGTCCCAAAAGAAAATGTAGTGTCATTTTCTGAGCTGGTATGACTACAGCTGCAGCGGATGCCTGTGCTGACACAGATCAACCGGTGCAGACGTGAATATGATTAGGATATTCTGACCAGACGTGCGCCATAGTAAGTTGTTTGAGCCCAATAAGTGACACCATTGATTTCTTTATTATTCCGGGGACACGAAGGTGCACCGAAGGTTTATCGATCGTCCATGGTGGTTGGGCGGAACAATATGGGCGAGCATACCCTGTCGGTACTTGCGACTGATGGCAGCGGAGTGCACTTGTAAAACTTCAGTCCATCCGCACATCCAGAATCTTGCTGAGTGGGTGAAAACGGTGTCTAGTAAGTGCTGGTAAATATACCTTAAGTGGTTCGTGTGACAAGTATATGGACATCGGGCGAGCATGTGCCTTTTTAGAGGTGCATCTGGCCAGTCCAAGGCATATTTTCAGTGCCTGCCCTTGCACGCTCTATAAAGTCCGCAAGCAGGAAATGGTCATACTAGAGAGTACTTTTTAGATATAAATGGGGCTTGTGACAACGTCCTCCATGATGCTATTCTTGATGGACTTGACGACATGGGTGTTTGTGGCTGGCTGTACTTGTGGACATGGAAAAGTCCTAACGGAGAGACTAAAAATGAAATCGACTGCATAATGTGTTCAACCCCCGCCATTGTGCAGGATGTAGAGGTAATCGGGAGAGTGCGGTGTAGTGACCACAGGATGGTGAGGTCCCGAATTAGCCTAAATCTGAAGAAGGAACGCAATAGACTAGTAAGAAAGAAACCCATCAACGAATTAGCGGTGAGGGGGAGGGCAGAAGAGTTCAGGATCTCGCTACAGAATAGGTATTCAGCTCTAACTGAGCATGGCGACATTACCCTAGAGACAAGGAACAATAACTTCAGAGATATCATTACGGAGTGCGCGGTAGAAGTAGGCGGTAGGATAGTTAGAGAGGATACCGGTAAGCTGCCTAAGGAGACGAAAGATTTGTTTAAGAAACGCCAGAGTATGAAAGCTTCCAATCCAACAGATTAAATCGAATTGGCCGAGATATCAAACCTAATCAATAAGCGCAAGGTGGCCGACATAAGGAAGTATAACATGGAGAAAATTGAGCATGCTTTAAAGAACGGGGGAAGCCTTAAAGCGGTAAAGAAGAAATTGGGCATAGGCAAAAACCAGATGTATGCGATAAGGGACAAGGCGGGCAACGTCATCACTAATATGGACAAGATAGTCAAAGTAGCCGAGGAGTTCTATACAGATCTCTACAGTAGCCAAAGTAGTCAAGACCGTAATGAGATTGGCGGTAGGAAAAAACAGTCAGACGTTCCACCAGTGACGAAGGACGAGGTCAAGAAAGCACTAGAAACTATGAAAAGGGGGAAATCAGCTGGAGAGGATCAGATAACTACAGATTTGCTGAAGGACGGGGGGGATATCGTGCTAGAAAAACTGGCCACCCTGTATACGCAGTGCTTGGTGTCATCGACGGTACCGGAACCATGGAAGAATGCAAACATTATCCTTATTCACAAGAAAGGGGACTCCTAGGACCTTAAAAATTACAGACCAATAAGCTTACTGTCTGTTACGTATAAGGTATTTACTAAGGTAATCGCTAATAGAATCAGGACAACCTTAGACTGCAATCAAGCAAAGGATCAAGCAGGGTTTTGGAAACGGTACTCTACTATCGATCATATCAATACCATCAATCAGGTATTAGAAAAATGCTGGGAATATAACCAGCCCCCATACATAGCATTCATTGATTAAGAAAAAGCATTTGACTCAGTTGAAACCTCGTCGGTGATGCAGGCATTGGGAAATCAGGGGGTAGACGAACCGTAATTGAAAGTGCTGGAAGATATATATATAGTGGCTGCACAGCAACCATAGTTCTGCATATAGAAAGCAACAAAATTCCCATAAAGAAAGGTGTTAGGCAATGAAACACAATCTCCCCTATACTATTCACAGCTTGTTTAGAGGAAGTATTCAGAGACTTGGAATGGGAGCAGTTAGGGATAAGGGTAGATGGAGAATACCTCAGTAATCTGCGATTTGCTGATGACATTGCCTTGCTAAGCAACTCGGGGGATGAACTGCAAATAAAGATTGACGATCTAGATAGAAAAAGTAGAAAGGTAGGCTTGAAAATCAATATGCAGAAGACTAAGGTAATGTTCAACAGCCTCGGGAAGGAACAGCAGTTTACATTAGGTAGCGAATTACTGGAAGCAGTAGGCGAATATGTCTACTTAGGGCAGGTGGTAACCGCAGATCCGGACCATGAAAAGGAAATAACAAGAAGAAAAAGATTGGGATGGAGCGCATTTGGCAAGCACTCGCAGATTATGACTAGCAGCTTACCGGTATCGCTCAAGAGGAAAGTATACAACAGTTGCATCCTGCCTGTACTCACCTATGGGGCTGAAACGTGGAGGCTAACCAAGAGAGTTCTACTTAAGTTGAGGACAACCCAGAGGGCTATGGAACGAAAAATGGTAGGGGTAACATTAAGAGATAGAAAGCGTGCAGAGTGGGTCAGAGAAATAACTCAAGTTACCGACATTCTAGTGGAAATTAAGAAGAAGAAATGGACATGGGCAGGACATGTAGTGCGAAGAGAGGATAACCGATGGTCGCTGAGGGTAAAAAACTGGATTCCAAGGGAAGGAAAGCGTAGCAGGGGGCGGCAGAAAGTTAGGTGGGCGGATGAGATTAAGAAGTTCGCAGGGGTTAAGTGGATGCAGCTAGCACAGAATCGGGTTAAGTGGAGAAATATGGGAGAGGCCTTCGCCCTGCAGTGGGTATAATCAGGCTGATGATGATGATGATGATGATGATGTACTTGTGGATTGTGACCTATCTCAGTGGCCGGTCTGTTTACATGACTATGCCTGAAGAAGATACTACCCGCTATCAGGTTGGTCGTGGCGTTCCACAGGGAGGAGTCCTCAGCCCAACTTTACTTAATGTTGCGCTAAATGGCCTGGTGAGTGAACTACCAACTGACATTCACATCAGTGCATATGGTGACGATATCTGCATCTGGGTTTCTGGTTCGACGCACCCATAAATACATGCGAGATTGCAACGAGCTGTGTCATCGACATCGATATACCTACGGCGTCAAGGTTTACTTTCTGAGGCAAAAAGTGTGCAGCGATCGCATTGACGGGAAAATGTGGGAGCCACTACCCGGTTACTCTTCATGGAGTCGTAATACTATACGTATCCAGGCACAGATTCTTGGGGGTAATTAATGACCACCGACTCTCTTGGTCGAAACATATTATTATGGTGAAGAAAAGGCTAATTTTATCAATGTAGATAAGCAAGCTATACTAACGGGATCATATCAATCAATGCATACAATGATGCGTGCACTAGTGGAAAGTCATCGCCATTGCCCATAAAATATCGACCACTATAACCCATGATGGATACAATATTAGGAAACCATCCCAACTAGTAGTAAAACATTGACCATTGTACGGCAGTAAATATTTCGAGTTAAAATGCCATCAATGATGGCAAGAAATTGATTAACCTTTGTAAAGATTCATGGTATTTTGGCAAGCCATTGCACTTCGTCAGGCAACATTGGCCACTGTAATTGCAGATATAAAGTGCTGGGAAGACAGCACCACTGGCGTGAGGATATTGACCAATGTATGCCAAGATTCATTCGATGCTGACAAGCAATCAATACTGGCATTGCAATATTCATCAATGTATGCCTTTATAGGTACAATGCTGGCCAGATGACACAGCTCGACGGGATATTGCCCACCAGAACCAACAAGTATGCATTGTTGGGAAGCCATTAAGACCGATGGGATAACAATAACCAATATATGCCACGATATAATAAATGTCGACAAGCCAGCTCTACTGGCAGGACACTCTTTACCATTGTATGCCAACATTGACCATTTTATCTGCAGATATACACAGTGTTGGGAAGCCGTCAGGATTGGCAGGGGGATATTGACCAATGTACACCAAGATATCTTCGATGTTAACAAGCCGCCAATACTCGCTGCATAATATTTACCAATCCATGTCATCACATGTTTAATGTAGGACAGTGGCCACCACTCTTGGGCAATATCGGCCACTGGAACTGAATATGCATACAATGTTGGCAAGCCACTAAGACTGGCGGGATGATATTGACCATTGAATGCCAAGCTATATTCAATGTCGATAAGCCATATATACTGGCAGGAAAAATTTGCTACGAAGATGACGAAGCGGGCAGTTGCGCGGGGCGGAGCGCTCGCACCAGGCCCGCTGGCCATTTTAGCATATTTCATCGTCACGTCCTCACGTCATTCTGCTTCTGTTGCGTCTCCGTGTTCCATCGCTTGTCATGCCACCACATAACATTTGGCAGAGGTGCCGTTCATCCCCATCCTCACTTTGGACCGTCGAAGACAACCATACGCCGGGTCTATCGGCCGACAGCCTGTGGAGATCGCCGGCCAGCTTCGCCCCAGCCCTTTTTGCTCAGACCCGACCAGGCGCTCTCCCCAGCCCCGTCCCCGGCCCTAACCACAACACACGACGACCAGGATGAGCCCAAAGCCGACCCAACTGACCCCACGACCAAGCGACCTTACTCACGACCACTCGAGCAAAGACAGCACACCCGCCCAAGCCGTTGGGCGTGTCCATGAGCCTTGGCTTTCCGCAAACAGTGAAAATTGGACTTGATGCTCCGGGGCAAGCATTCATGCAATCTTAGCATTCATTGTGGTGTCCAGCGTTTCATATCCTATACTTGTGTCTGTGTTCATCGTCACTTCATGCAATGGATTTCTAGCAATCGATCGGGACGATCGCTCGGTGGCCCCGGGTAGTGCTACGAAGATGGCGAAGCGGGCAGTGGCGCGGGGCGGAGCGCTCGCGCCAGGCCCGCAGGCCATTAAAGCATATTTCATTGTCATGTCATTACGTCATTCTTTTTCTATTGTGTCGCCGGTTTCCATTGCTTGTCAGGCCACCACATAACAATATTTACTAATGTATACCATGATTCGCGATATATGGGCAAGACATTTCCGATGGCTGGGTAATATTGGCCATCATATATTATTGTGCATGCAATGTTGGCAAGCAATTCTATACTCAAGGTCATTATTGCCTTTTGATAGCCAATGAATGCCAATCAAGGAGGGAATATCTAAATCACTAGTCCAAGAGTGGTCAGTGTCATTGCATGGCTGTACCATTATTGGTAGCGCATTGGCAAAGCCGGGCCACTGGTGGGCAATACGTCGCCATTCAATTTCCAATCTTGGGCTGGTCGCATGTGCTACTTGGGATGATTGCGGCTTGAAATGTGACAAATAAGATGTGTGATCAGGTTTTTTGACACAGCAGTCGGAGTCATGGTACTTTGGGAATCGGAGCGTTGTTAAGGAGTACGCTGATGGTTGGGGCAGTGGGGAAGGCATGATGACTAGGAGCTCAGATTTCTATGATGCACACCCAAGACCTATAGCCGGTGTATATGTGTGAATGGCATCAGTAGCGAGTTGCAAAGTATGTTCAACTTGGCCAGAGCAACCCTTAGTAGTCCATAGTGTAATGCCGTCTGCATATTATTGCGTGATGTAGTTCGGGTATAGTTTCGGGTATCCCGGCTAAGGGAATTAGGGCAATGTTAAAGAGGATGGCTGAGAGGACTGAACCCTGCGGTGTGCCTCGGTTGGGTAAATGGATGATCAGGGAAGTGTAGGAGCCGAGTGTGATATGAGCCGTGCGTTTGGTTAGGAAGGTCTCAACGTAGTGCCAGATGCGTAGTCCGCGGTTATGGCAAGAGTCGACAGAGTGTGGTCATGCCACATGTTGTCAAATGCCTTTAGTATATCAAGTGCAAGTATGGCTCGCATGAGCTGTTTAAGGAGGGTATGGTTTAGGATGATCCCTTTCAGGTTCAGTAGAATGTCTTGGGTGCAGACAAGTGGACAGAAGCTGTGGGAGGAAGCACAAAAGGCTGTAGATTCAAGTTCAGATTGAAGCCTTCTAAGGATTATGTGTTCATAGATTTTGTGAAGAGAACTTGTGAGAGAAATGGGGTGTAGGTTTTCTCAGAAAAGGGTTTTTCCGGGCTTAAGCATGAAGTTTATTGCAGCATTTTTCCAAGAGGCTGGTTAAGGGCCCTTCCTGCAGTGTTGGTTGTAGTAAGCTGTGAGTTGAGAGAGAGAAATGTATCATCGAGGTTTTGAAGGAGCTTTTATGTAATTTGGTCAGGCCTAGGTATGGTGGTACAAGTGACGTGGACGAGAGTTGTTCATACCTCCGCGGTGGTTATGCCCTCATCCAGCCTTGTGTTAGGCGGGGGAGGGGATGGGGACATGGAGGAAGGTGGGAGTTGGGGCAAAATGTATAGCTATGTGAGTTATTGAAGGATGTTTGTGCCTTGTTTTGCTGCAGTGTGAATGAGGCAGTGCGTGTTGATGGCTGTCTGTTTGTTGGTGGTGGGGTGGTTCAGGTTTTGGAAAATATTCCAGGGTTTCTTGTGCCTAAAGTACTCTGAAGGCTGTTGCAGAGGTTTCGCCAGTTGCACTTTGCCAGATAGGATGCATACTCTATGGCCTCGGTTGTAATGTGTGCGATTCGGAGGCGGCGTTTTCTGTTGTGCCATTGTGTTTTCCATCTCTTAGCGAAGCTTCGCCTTACCTCATAGGGATGCAGAAAATGAGGATCCATTTGGGGTGCTGCAGAGTGGTTTGGCGGAGGAGGAAAGAACTTTATTTAAAAAAATGTAAACACTCCCAGGAGGACCTTTTAGTCCAGGAGCCCTCTGACTGTTCCTTCTAGCTTAGCCCGCTCGACCAGCCACAACTGATCGGCAGGTTGCGTGTATTTAGTGGCCCGTTTGAGTGCAGACTGGAGCTCATCTACCCAGACGTCCAGTGGGAGATCGCCGTCTTCGAGAGGGACTACAGCTAATTGCTCAAGAAATTCTTTCCAATTAGTGAGATGCTTGTTCTGTTTGTAAATTGTTTGGCATAATATTGCAGTTGAGTTTGGATAATATAATGGTCGGTGCCCAGTTTGTCTGGTAGTACATTGTAGAAAATGGGGGACCCAATGTTGGTCAGTGTAATGTCTGGGGTGGTGTCTGTGGTGGTGGTAGTGCCGGATCGTGTAGGGGCGTTGGGGTTCGTGATGAGGGTGAGGGAGTGTTGCAAAAAACCATTGTACAGACATGTGCCCTTGGGAGTGTTCTTAAGGTATCCCCAGGCTGCATGTTCGGCATTGAAATCACCTACTCTCAGTGTTTGTGACCCAGATATGCGTTTTATGTTGGCCAGAAATGTGAGGAAGGCGTGACCTTTGGCTCGTGGTGGGTCGTAAACGTTCGTTATGAAAAGGTTGGGGTCGTCTGGTGTAGGCGGGAGTATTTCAGTGAGCGTATGCTATATTGCTTGTTTGCTGAGTTTATAGTATATGGCGTGAGTGTTTTTGACCAGAATCGCAGTGCGTGCAGATATGGTGATGGTATTGTGTCCGGTTAAGGTGGGCCAGCAGCCTGTTTCATGAAGGGCTATGGAATCTGGAGAAGTTGTGTGGTTCTGATTGTGGAATTGTAGTGATTCCCTTTTTCGTCTGAAGCTACGGCAGTTCCATCGCCAGACTGATGCTGGAGGCTGCAGACCGGCATCACACCTCCTCCTCCTCCTAATTATCCCAGAGTCCACCTGATGTTGCACGTGCCTTCAAATACGTCACAAGGAACACATTTTTGTGCCATGTGGGGAGGCCCGCCTTCCAGCCACATTACGGCCAAAGTGGAACCTAAAGTAGTTTAGCTAAGACTGCCTTATTTGGGCTTCATGAGGGCTTGCCCAACCTGAGCTCTTATTCATATTCCACCTGCCCTCAAGTAGCCTACAAGGAGCCGAGTGGGGTAGCATGGGAGCATGCATGTTTTCTTGCCTCACTAGAAAGCCCTAATAGGAAAGTCCAAATGGGAAAGCCCAAATAGGGCTTTCCCACTTTTGCCCCATTGGGGACCGATGCAGGTTTTATGGTGGTTGCCCCAGCGCCACTTAGGTACATCAGACCTACTGGGACCCCATATTCTGTGCTACCTGGGGTGCAACAGAACGAGAGCTGAAAAAAGGGGGAGGGGTGCGTATGTTGATACACCAAGGAACATAAAAGGCAAAGAATAAAATCATCTTGCAAAGAACATATCCGGGTATCAGGAATAATCGTCGGCATAATGCCGTGGCTAGGGGTAGTTTATTTAGGAACAGGACACTAATGCAGGCAGGAAAATAAAGAGCACGTTGAATGTCTCAGTGACGGTATAAGCCAGTTTGAAGACGGGGCCGATATTATTCTACAGGGGGACATGAACGGCCACATCGGCAATCTGGATAGATACACGGATTGTAACTGGAAGTTAATGCTAGATTTCTCTGAGCGACACAACCTAGTTATTGAAAATTCAGGAACGAGATGGCGAGGGAAAAATAACGTGGGCCTTCCTGAACAGGCAAACGGCCATTAGTTACTGTCTAATATCGCAAGGAATTTATAGTATGCTAGCAAAATCGAACTAGACGAAGAAGTCTGTAGAAGTATGGGAAGTGGTCATAAACGTATTAGTCTGCAAATGTGGTCATAATGAAAAGAGAAATGAAACACAAAAAGTTAACGCAAAATTTTACGACGATCAAATAGCGCCGGTAGCAGCAGACATAGAGGAAGCAATATTGAAAAGCCCCATGGAAGACTTGGGTTATGAACAGATAGAAATACTTATAACGAGAAAAATTATGGAGGTAGTAGCAAGCCACTGGAATGGAAAGAGGAAGCAACGGAGCTCGTTCAATAAGGAAATCAGGGGAGCCATTGAACAAGACGGGCAGCTTCGAGGGAACCTAGGTTTTAACCGGTCATTTATATTAGGCTGAAAGCTGGTAGAGCAGTGCTACCCCGGTTTAATGTATGCAGACGATATTGTGCGGTTAGCAGATATCTAGGAACACTTGCAAACTCTAGTTAAGTATTGCGGAGACGAAGGGTACTTGCTAGGCTTCCGATTAGTGCAGTTAAGTCGCTTCTGATGATTATCAACGGCTCAACTTAACAGGGTATTAAAATAGAAGGCCACGAAATACCCAAAAGGGCAGAATATAAATATCTCAGGTTATGGGTAAAGAAAGATTGGCATGCATTGAAAACCATAAGGAATCACTTAGGGAAAAAGGGGAATAAATGCCGGGATAATAAAGCATTGGGCATAGTGAGAATACAACATGTATTAGATGTTGAGGGGTATTTGGAAAGGATATATGGTGCCCGGACTTACTACAGAGCAGAGGTACAGTCAACATTAGAAAAAAATCACAGCCGTCGGATGATTAACACTGGGTTCCAACGGCAAAACCACAAATGAGGCGGTACAGGGAGATATCAGCTAGGCATCTTTCGAAGTAAGGGAAGCTCAGAGTAAAATACTGTATGAGGAACGCCTGAGGAAATTGCACAGCAACAGGTTGACAGCTAAAGTATGTAAATCCTTATATCTAAAAAGCGGTGACTCTCAATGAAAGAAAAAAAGTAAAAAACTGACCAGTAAGTATGTTGGTCAAAGGTACGAAGGAATAAAGAGCTTTAGAAAACAGATGAAAAACACAGAAGTCAAAAAGTGGATACATTCTATGCACAATAAACAGAGTGTGGAGCTATACTGAAAGTGGAAAAGGCAGATCAGGAAGGAAGCTTTCGTTGATAACCCAGGAGGCAGGGCCCTGCTTTGTGAAGCTAGATCAAGGTGCCTTGGAACAAGCTACAAAAAGGAATTTAAACATTAGGATGACACATGTGTAGTGTGTGGTAAATGCACAGAAACAAAAATTCATCTTATACTCGAATTTGATGGTATCCATCCGTGAGTCGATGCAGGCGCAGTCACTCTTCCTGAGTTTCTGAGGTGTAAGAGATACCAAAGAACGGGTGAATGAACCTGCGGTGGAAGCAGAAAAGTAACATATGTTAGCAATGTAGGAACAAAAATTCAATAAATAGAATTGTGGTAGAGTGATCTGATCTAAAACAATATTTACGATATAGAAGAAAAAAACGAGCATGATAGCAACTGCTACCATCCCGCTTCGAAGGGGACGCTGATGTATACCATCCATCCGTCCATTCATCCATTAACCCATCTGTCTATCCATCCAGACGATGTTTTAAAAAGAGGACATACCTGCTGTAGGACTTGAAACGGAGGTGAACATTGGCTAGCCTTTTCCGTAACGTGACATCTTGGTGGAGGTGCTACGTGACCACAAATCGAGCCCCGGCCTTCACAGTGCAGCTCCTGCACGAGGAGATCCATATACCTGCAATGTAACATTTTTAAATAAAAGGTCTTACCACAAATACCTTTTAATAGGATTGGCCGACTGATGTAACCTGATAATAATAAAACAGAAAGCGAAATAATATCCACGATGGTTGACTTTAGTGGGCTCTGATAATGCTCTTATTAAGGTATTGAGCTTTCTAATCTTTTTAATAAAGCTGTTCAAGAGGGGTCAAGAAATAAAAATGTTCAGTTTTAAGTTAAAATATCCTTAAATTACTTTCTCTCCAACTCAGAAAAGAATAGGCCAAATAAAATATTATTTTGAAGTAATATTTTTTCTTCTTGACTCCCCGCCGACAGATGAAAATTTGAATTTGTACATTTATGTTAGCACTACAAAATCTCTCTTAGATTCTCATACACTATGAATATTTATCAATGCCATAAGCAGTAGATAGCACTATGTCTGTATTAGTGTTGAGAAATATCCCTTAGTATTGTAAAATTCTCCAGCCTGCCAATGTACCTCGTACTATGATGTTCCAAAATAGAATTAGAAATACACTTGTATTCCGTCAGCAAAAAGATCAATCTTTCTCCAGTCACAAAACAGCTCCTTTGAAACAGCAGGTTTAAAATTCATATTGCACTTTTTATTTTTTATTTTTTTTTAGCCACATAAACATGTTAAGATTCTCTCTTAAGGGTAATCATTAATCTGTCATTCAGTAATAGCGCCTCACGAGTTTACTGTATTTTGTGGCTCTAGTATCTGGACACTAAAAGATAATTACTAATCGATGACGTACGACCTTTAGCGTTGTTGCTGGTGCTGCGCATTTCGTGAAAATGTTTCGTAGGCAACATCAACGCAAGCACTGCACAGATGTTTAGGCTCTATTTTTCCGGGCATCCTACTCTAACACGACGCTGACGTGCGACGAATATTATTTCACAGAATCTCTCTTAGATTCTCATACACTATGTATATTTATCGATGCCATAAGCAGTAGATAGCACTAAGTATGTAATAGTGTTAAGAAATATCCCTTAGTATTGTAAAATTCTCCAGCCTGCCAATGTACCTCGTACTAGGATGTTCCAAAATAGAATTACAAATACACTTGTATTGCTTCAGCAAAGAGATCAATCTTTCTCCAGTCACAAAACAGCTCCTTTGAAACAGCCGGTATAAAATTCATATTTCACTTTTTATTTTTTATTTTTTTAGCCACATAAACATGTTAAGATTCTCTCTTAAGGGTAATCATTAATCTGTCATTCAGTACTAGCGCCTTACGAGTTTACTGTATTTTGTGGCTCTAGTATCTGGACACTAAAAGATAATTACTTATCGATGACGTACGACCTTTAGCGTTGTTGCTGGTGCTGCGCATTTTGTTAAAATGTTTCGGAGGCAACATCAGCACAAGCACTGCACAGATGTTTAGGCTCTATTTTTGCGGGCATCCTACTCTGACACGACACTGGCGTGCGACGAATATTATTTCCCCGGAGATATTTTCAACGACAGAAATCGGGAAATACCTTCTGATATGCGGCATAATTTCACTTGACAATATATCGTCTGCATTTTGCATTTGTGGTAAACGTTATAGGCAGTCACTGTGCGCGCCGTAACTCTGATAGCCCTGTCTTCACTAGCAGCTAAACAATTTCAATCTGTGAGTCAGAACTGTAATGGTTTCGCCTATCTAAATGTAAGGACGGCTATAGGAGCTTCGAATCAGGATAAATATTCGCGCATGTGATAAATTAAGATTTCATCCAAAGTCGATATTGAGCTGGGCCCTTACTGTAACTGCGCGTGGGACTTCAAGAATGGCAAAAATTTTGAAGAAAAAGGTTCACTGGGCTCGACGCGGAGGCCTTTTTGACCTTCAAGCAACGTTGACTTACCACTTTTCCTTTCTTGTCCACCAATTTACAGTTAAAAGCGTGGCACTAAATTTAAGTTGCAATTCACCTTGCCTAAAACGTTGTTGGTGTTCACGATTCCGTGATGTTCCCCCAAAAGTTCAATGCGCCTTCCAATCCCCAAAATTCAATTCCCAACTACGCTACGCGTTCGATCCCGACCGCCAGCGGCTGTGTTTCGATGTAGGCGAAACGAAGAGGCCTCCGCGTGCTGTGCGATGTCAGCACACGTTCAAGATCTCCAGGTGATTAAAATTATTTCACACCCCTTGACTACGCCTCCTCTTTCGCTTTTTACACTTTCACTCCCACCTTCCTCTCTTGCCCTACTGTTATTATTATGCTCCTCCCGGTGCTGCATGGCAGGGCTTAAATTCTACCTGTGCTCCACTGCAACGTAGTAGAAGAATAAAAAGGATTATATCAGACATGTGGCATTAAACGCCGAACCATATGTGCTAATATCTACAACGCATGGTTGGGGCGGGAGTGTTTCGACGTATTGCATGATCTTGACCTAGAGAGAGTCTTCGACAATGTTTCGCATGATGTCTTGTTTTAAATTTTAGAGGGTCTACACTGGGGGGGGGGGGGGGTTTAATGTTAAAAGATATGAAACGTACATTGTGGGTCAGAGAAATAACTCAAGTTACTGACATTTTAGTTAAAATCTAGAAGAAGAAATGGGCTTGGGCTGGACATGTAGTGCGAAGAGAGGATAACTGATGGTCGCTTAGGGTAACAAACTGGGTTCCAAGGGAAGGAAAGCGTTGAAGGGGACGGCAGAAAGTTAGGTGGGCAGATGAGGCAAAGTTCGCAGAGGTCAAGTGGATGCTGCTAGCACAGGACCGGGTGACTTAGAGGAATGCGGGACAGATATTTGCCCTGGACTGGGTCTTGTCAGGCTGATGACGATGATGATGATAATAATAAGGATGATGGTAATGAACTTTATTAAAATATTGCTTGAGTAGAAGTCGCCCATACTAGCCAATGGGCTGGGGTGAAGCCTGCGGCGGCCATATTGAGGGCGCAAGAAGCGGCCTGCCAAATGCTTGGTAGCGCAGTTTCCCGGCGTTGCTTGTGTGTTTCATAGAATTTTAAGCTCTGATGCAACGCTGTGTTCTGTCAGGTGAGTCATACTGGACGTCTCCGAATCGAATTGAAGGATATCGACAATATCTGAGCATTGGGCCGTTTTTAGCTCTACCAAGTGCCAGTCGCAGAACAAGCTCAATGCCAAATTGAGCCTAGCAACGCTAGTATTACAGAGTTGCGTAGCTTACGTCCAATATAATGAAACTGGATTAAGAGGAAGTATTAATCAAACATAGTGACCTAACTGATAATAACTTTGGACCGTATGCGATATCATCGAGGCATATGTCGTTGCGTAGCTTCTGTCCGATAGAATTGCATTGGGCTAATTCGGGGTCCTACCTATTGCTGCTAATTAGCTAATTGTGAATACACATAAACATTTATGCTACAAGTCTTATACTGTTGGATAGCGTTTGCCGAATGTAATTGCAGTCAACAAATTGCACGGTATAATTATTCGTTGCTAATTAATAATTTATGATTACAAGCTGAAATGTACACCACAATTTCAAGTCTTAAGTCATGGAGTACGGCTGCACTAAACTAATACCATCGCACAACATTGAGTTCCGACTGCTAGAAATTACGATTTTAATTGAAGTTTATGCTGAAAAGTCGCCATATATCGTTCACATAATCTCGACGAATAGAATCCAAAATCAAACGCTGAACACGCAAAAGTCACAAAAACATAGCTAATGCTCGTCCCCCCTTCATGGATCACTGCCTTGTCGTGGCGTAAGGGCTTGCGAAACTCGATGAAGTCGTGAGCTCTGCTGTGTAGGGCCACCCAAGATAGACAGGTAACAGCAGAGAGTTCTGACAAAATGTGATTCACCGGAGAAGGTAATGGCAACCCACTATAATATTTACTGCCAAGAAAACCCTATGGCTAGTTACAATAGCATTAATGATATGGCGCCGGAAGATGAGCCCCCCCGTTGGAAGGCGTCCCACTGTTACTGGGAATGAACAAAGGGCGATTCCTATTAGATCCAGGACGAATGAAGCGGCTGGGCTAAAGCCAAAAGGACGCTCAGTTGTGGATGTGTCGGGAAGCGACCGGAAAGTCCGATGTTGCAAGGAGATAAATCACATAGCCACATGGAATGTAAGATCTATGACGCAAGGTAAACTGGATGTCGTCAAGGTAGAAATGGAGAGATTGAACATTGATATCTTGGGTATCAGCGAGGTCAAGTAGACCAGAATGGGAAAATTTAATTCCGGAAACCATTATGTCTTTTATTGTGGGCACGAATCCAAGAGAAGCAATAGGGTCGCTCTCATAGTAAACAGAAGAATGGGCAAAGCAGTGCTAGGGTACAACCCCAAAAACGACCGAATGATTTCACTTCGGATCCAAGGTCACCCTTTCAACATAACAGTTATCCAAGTCTATGCACCAACCACTACTAGTGAAGAAGCTGACGTTGAGAGATTTTATGTGGACCTGCAATGCCTTTAAACCGCACGCCATCATCAGACTTCCTTTTTCTTATAGGAGACTGGAATGCTAAGGTGGGGAGTGAAGAAATATCCGGAATTACAGGCAAGTTTGGTCTTGGTGAGCCAAATGAAGCTGGGCAGAGGCTAGTAGAGTTTTGTCAAGAAAACAACCTGACCATAGCGAATAAGCATTTCAACAGCACAAGAGGCGCCTGTACACATGGACTTCACCTGACGGTCTGTACAGGACACAGATCGATTATATTCTTTGCCAGCAGAGATGGAGAAGCGCTATACGAGCAGTAAAAACAAGGCCTGGGGCCAATTTTGGCAGCAATCATCAGCTTCTTGTTGCCAAATTTAAGCTTTGATTGAGGAAAACGCAGAAAACTAGAAGGCCTTTCAGGTATGATCTGGATCAAATTCCATCAGAATATGCTGTGGAAGTCAGGAATCGATTTCAAGAATTAGATCTAGCAGACAGAGAGCCTGAAGAGATGTGGACTGATGTTTGTGATATAATACAAGGTGTTGCTACTAAGGTAGTTACAAAGCTAAAGAAATGCAAGAAAGCAATCTAGTTATCTGATAGGCTTTGCAAATAGCTGAGGAAAGGGGTATGGCAGAAGTTATGGGGAAGGAGAAAGATAAAAGATTCTCAATGCGGATTTTCAGAAAATAGCAAGGAGAGATAAGAATGCCTTCCTGAACATACAGTGCCAAGCAGTTGAGAACAGCCAAATAAGCAACATAAGAGCTCTGTATAAGACAATCAAATATATCAAAGGAAGCTTTTGTGCTAAGCTGGGCGTGATAAAGGTCAAACGAGGTAAGGACCTCACCGAATCCTCAGAGATAAAGAAGAGGTGGCAAGAATACACAGAACTGTACAAGAAGGACCCGGTTGTGCAAACCCAACATAAGACGGTTGTAATTACTGTTAGCGAGCCAGGCATCATGAAGAGTGAAGTTGAGTGGGCCTTAGCCAGCCTTGCTAAAAAGAAAGCCAGCGGAAGTGATGGCATTCCAGCTGAGTTGCTTCAAAACCTCAACCATGACGCTGTTAACATTCTGCATACATTATGTCAGAAGATTTGGACAACCCTGCAGTGGCCACAGGATTGGAGGAGGTCAGTCTACATCCCCAATCCAAAGAAAGGCAGTGCCAAAGATTGTTCCAACTACCGCACGATCGCACTTATTTCGCATGCTAGCAAGGTGATGTTGAAAATCCTCCAAGGTTGGCTGCAGCAGAATGTGGATCGGGAGCTTCCGGACGTGCAAGCTGGGTATAGCAAGGGCAGAAGAACTAGACGCCAGATTGCCAACCTTAGCTGGATCATGGAAAAAGCAAGAGAGTTCCAGAAACCCATCTACTTCTGCTTTATGGATTATGCGCAAGCGTTTGACTGCATAGACTGCAGCAGATTGTGGCAAGCTTTCCAAGAGATGTGAGTTCCAATTCACCTCACCTGTCTCCTCAGGAACCGGTATGAAGGGCAAGAGGCCGCAGTAATAACGGGGCATGGTATTACTGATTGGTTTCCGATTGAGAAAGGGGTGAGGCAAGGCTGCATACTGTCGCCCTGCCTATTTAACCTATATGCAGAGTGCATCATGAGGAAGGACGGTCTGGACGAGTCTTCAACTGGAGTGAAGATTGCTGGAAAATGCATCAACAACTTTAGATATGCCGATGATACCACTTTATAGGCAGAAAGTGAAGTGGAACTCAAGAGACTTCTGATGCGCGTACAAGAAGGGAGTGAAACGTTTGGGCTTAAACTGAACATTAAAAAGACAAATATCATGGCGTCTTGCCCTATCAAGTCCTGGAGCATCAAGGGACAAGAAGTGGAAGCTGTGACAGATTTTCTCTTCTTGGGCTCCAAGATTATGCCGGAAGGAGACTGCAGCCGAGAAATTAGGAGACGTCTGCTTCTGGGAAAGAGAGCCATGGTTAGACTTGACTGCCTAGTAAAGAGCAGAGACATTAGTCTGCCAACCAAGGTCCGTATAACTCGTGCTTCTAGTCTTTCCAGTTGTGATGTATGGATGCGAAAGTTGGACCGTGCAGAAGGCTGACCGCCGAAGAATCGACGCGTTTGAATTGTGGTGCTGGCGGAGACTCTTGAGAGTTCATTCGACTGCCAGAAGATCAAATCAGTCGATATTGTTGACCATAAACCCTGAGTGCTCATTGCAGGGTCAAATTCTAAATTTAATGTACAGCTACTTTGGTCGTCTGATGAGAAGAGAGGAGTCGCTGGAGAAAGATTTGATGTTGGGGAAGGTTGAGGGTCACCGGAGAAGGGGTAGGCAGCGAACGCGATGGTTAGATGGAATCCTCAAAGCGCTGCAGATGAAGTTATGTGATATTAGGAAGATAGTGAGAGACGGGAAGGCGTGGCGTCACATGGTCCATAGGGTCACGAAGAGTCGAACACGACTGAACTGAACTGAATGCTCGCCGAATGCTGTTCCACCGTATTAGGTGGCCAGTTTCTTTCCATGTTAGCAGCACAAGTGTGCAGCTTCCCCAATCGTGATCGAACCCATGACCTCTGGGTTAGCAGGTGAATGCGTTTGGCAAAGCTCACTGCAGCTTTAAATAAAGCTCTCACTAAAGGGTAAAATATACCTACTTCAGGCCTAAGGTAGATAATGACATGCACAGCAATTTGTATTTTTTCACATTCTTTACGGCACTGAACTAAGATGTGGAAGCGAACAGTCATACAAGTTGTCAAGATAAAGGAGTTCAAATCATGAAAATACATTGTATACAACACACCTGAGTAGTTATCAAAATCAATATTTTGAAAAAGCAAGACGAGAGACTGTCACTAAATCGGCGCACATTTTCATCAAGCCGGTACGGCGCGAGGCCCGCGCGGCGTCGCGTGCAAAAGCATGGAGAGAAAAGCCTCCTTCCCCGCGCGGGAGAGCGCGTAGCTTTGTGCGCATTGCCGTCACTCTCTTTCCCATTGCCCGGGGAGGACGGTGGTTCATCGGACTGAAATACGCCAGAAAATTCCGGAATCTTCTATGGGACCTAGCCAATGACGACGCGCGGCTCGACGGGAGGAGAAGAGAGAGCTATAACCAGCGAAGCTCAGTGTGTGTGCGCGCTAGCTTTGACACGTGCTAACAAACAGACGCGCTCTATTTAAAGCGACCGCGCCGCTTGTGGAGTCAGTCAGTCAGTAAGTCAGTCAGTCAGTCAGTCAGTTCGTCAGTGTTTTGCCACGTGCTCGCCTGTGCTTCTGCTGGACTCCCGGGGATCACCCGCTGCTGGCAAGCCCACGAACTTTCAAGGGAGCGGCGCTCGTCTCGTATGGCAGCCACATCGTGACTCTTGAGGCGTCGGACTGCAACAGTGCCCGGTGAATAATTTGGTGTTTGTTTATGTAACTCTCTCGTGTTTGATCTGTTGTAAAGCTCTGTGTTATTGAATCATTCTGTAGTTGCATGCTTAGCGTTTGTTATTCTGTGAACCTCTCGTCTGTGCATTTCAAGTGATCTTGTGTATTCCTTTGTATCGCCTCTTGCTGTGCATAAATTGTGTTTTGTTTGTTAATTCTGTCTCCGATCCTTACTCTGGTTTGAACCGGCGACAGCTGGGCACCAAACGGCCACCCCCTTCTGTCACTACTAGGTAGCTGAATTCCGGCTGAGCTTGCCGCGCAGGTCGAGGGCATCTCCTTAGCGACCGGAACAGCTATCCCGACTCACTCTAAGGGTATCTGGGAGTGTGCGCCCATTAAGGGCGCATCGTTAATAATACCCCCTAATTATTAACGGGTGACAGAGACATAGTTCTGGATGATGCACAAAAAAAACACACTGCTAAAAATAATATACCTGACCATCCACTGGGGCAGGCAACCTTACTAAGCTTAAATGCAGTAGGTGATATCAAGGTAGTAGCATTTGTGACAAGATGAACAGTAACAAACAGCGAAGAATCAATAAAGAAGTCTGGTCGGTTTCAACGTTACAAAACATTGCCAACAACACGAATATGAACGTCAAACCGATCATATTTTCGCAAATATATAGACTTTACTGCCTGAAAGATGCTTGTGATTTAAATAGCAAGTTGATGCAGCAGTACACTTACAAAGTAAATTAATTCTTAAAATTAAAGAAATGCTACTCTGAAGAAGTGTAAACAAGGCATGGTTATTCTTCGGAAGACATTATTCAAAAAATATTTTCTTGGTTTGGATGAACCGGCAAGCCGCAATGCGATATCATCGTTACACACGTTTTTGTTTTCTTTAAATACAAATAGGGACACTAGTCGCTGTTAATGCCATGATCCATATTCCTCATAACGAACTTTGATTGGCTCGTAACTATATAAACGCATGCGTTGAAAGGACAGTCATCAGTTTGTCATTTGAACTATGATTCACCTCTTGTTATTGGGTAAATCCTGATTATTATGTAGAACTACACTACAGATTTGAAATGTGTAGACATGATTGCTCAAGGATCGTAGTCTATAAAATGCTGATTCAGTTGAGACAGCACATATTTTGGCGACATGCTCAGCACTTGTAGCACTAGATGAGTTGTTTTCAAAGATATTCACTGAATGATTTCATATTCTGCTTGCAACCGATTCAGCCACTTCTCCGTTCGCCTAATTGCTGATTACTAATTTTTTTTCCAATAGAAGACTGCTACTTATGTGTTATGAACGTGAGTTCAATTCTACAAGTATTCTAACTTACTCTAGCATAACCCAAATTAGAAACTTTTATTCTAACTTAATCCGGAATAATTCAACGTGATCCCCCTTATTTTTACTAATCTTTTTTTATTCCTACGGAATCTCCCTAATGAAACGTAAACCACCGTATTCTGAGTTACCCAAACGTTTTAGTTCTTACTCCATGCAAACAGCCATATACTGGCCTAAACCAACCTCATCAGAATTAATATGCCCTAATCTAACATTATCGCGCCTAATGAAACGTAATGCGTGTTATTATTCCTTACGAACAACTCACCATTATTATTGCCTAATGAAACCTTGCGAAAATTTGCCCTGAATTCTCCTTTACCGACACGCAATTCAACTTCATTCACAGTTTATCTGACTTAAATCATTCCTGTGCATGAGATACGATGCCACTCCCTCACGTCACAGATGTCATTAACATAACTTTCGTATCTCAAAAAATTTATCGAATTTCAGTTATTTAAAAACTAACTTTTATTTTGTTAAATAAATTGTACAACATTGTTTTCTTTAGAGCGTCTAACGTTGGAACTAGCCACCCAACTGCTATAATCAGCAAGCCAGTTGTTGGGTTTAAATTTTTACGTTTTACTGTTAAATAATTTCGTACCAAAATGTGTCTGCAGGAAATTATTGTAGCCCCAAAGAGTTGGCTTTTTACATGAATGTTGTATTTTGAAAGCATTATTTTGAATTGTAAATATTACATGAAACCTCTACTATTTAGCATATTGTGCAAGTTTACTCCGTGCAGCAAAATTCAGGAAACGTTACAAGATTGTAACTCAGTAAAGTAAAACAGCACGAGAAGGCTTAAAGCAGTACTAAAAATGTTGCCTGCATTGTTCAAGGCAAAACTGTGCTGCTCTCCTCTCCCAGAAAACATATAAGATTGCGTTTCTTTGCTCGCTCTAAGAATTGTTAAACGCCCCTCCTTCTTGCTCCGAAAATAAGTGCATTGTAATGTAAAAGTGTGATAATGTGCAGTATTCTAATGATTGCCTTTTTTCAATAAACAACCAAATTGTCGCTTGCAGGTATGTACCTGCGGGGCTTATGATATTTGCTATCTTAAGCGCGTTCGCAGAAACGCATCGCAGTAATAATCTTGAATGCTAATCAACAATGTTTAGCTCCGAATGTTTTTGTTTTGAGGGCATTTATTTCAAATGTTGCCTCTAATTTTGGTGTGCACTAATTGTTCGTTTTTTTTTTTGCTTCCTTCTCCGACCTCTTTCTTTCTCGCCTCTTACAGTGTTTGATCGCACACTACTCCAGAAACTTCACCCAGGACCAAAGGGAGGTCTTCATACAAAGTATGGCCACAAATATTCTGCATCGAACATCAGATACCGGCAAAACAGACACTGGAATTACAGAAAAAGTAAAGAACCTACTTGTGCGAATACCAGGTGAGTCCGAAAACCCTATGTTCAAGGCATGGTGTACCGTAGAGGTTTATATGCCAGAAACTATTGTTCAACTACCATTGCAAGTTCAGGTACCCAGGAGGGTTGCAATGTTTCGTAAGCGTCTGCGAAGGCTTAAGTAAATTTGTCCAATCCTTAAATTTTTATTTCATTCCATCCGTCACAGCGCAGACTGGAAAAATATTGCTGAGCAAACCGTTTCTCCTTTCGTGACCAAGTAACTCATAACTACACGAAATTTAATGTTTTCTTCATTGCGGACTTCAGATCTCTGCTGCACAATAGGGCTTAACATCAATTTGCATTGTGCAGATTTTGTTGATTTTCTTTTTGTCTTCAACAGCGTGTTTTCTCTTAATTGGTTAGATGAATCACTAAAAAAGGGCACACTAGTATAAAGGAAGAGATTAGTCATTACGATCTCCCAAAAGACCAAAAAACTGCAAATAAAAGCTTTGCTACTTTCACACAAACGTTAACCATGTGAGAATAGTTTTCTCTAGAATTCCAACTCGAGATATTCGCCTCTTTGGGACAGTCCCTATAGATGCCCAGTTGAGTATGAGGAAGTAATATCAAATTGTTAGCCTAATATTCAAAGCGACTCCTTTGAGAGCTGTTGTCCCGGATTGCAACGTCAATACATTAAGACGCACCGACGAGCCCTGCGAAGTGTGATACTGACCGTCCCGACCTTTACTATGAAGAGTGGTTTCTTCTGCAATCCCACTTCGGTGGCGTCACGATGTCAGTGCACGGTAAAGAAGCCCAGGTGGTGGAAATTTTCGGAGTCCTCCACTACGGTGTCTCTCATAGCCTGAGTCGCTTTAGGACGTTAAACCCGGCAAACCAATCCAAACCAAACCATACCTCCCTGCTCCGCTACTTCTACCGTCATTCACGCAAAACAAGAACGCACGCTATCTTAGTAGTACGGCCCGCACATATGGCGACAATAGGACTGTGATATTTCACCTGCTGCATTTTAGGCATTGAACGTTCAATGCATAAAATGCAGCAGGTGAAATATACGCTCTATCTGCCTTTACAGTTTGCCAACTAAAATTCGTGAAGCTACAGTTGGATATTTGCGCCAGCATCTTTTATATCACCATCGAAAGCTTCGCGTTCTCTTTGGGTGCAGAGGTTGTTTTTTCCGGCAACTTTGGTGAAATATAATATAATGTAGCGTGTGCAACAGCAGCCGCTAGGCGGCAGCTCATCGAGAGTCTCGTGCGCGGACTGGAAGAAGTGGTCTCGTGGCGTTCGAGAAGAAGCTGAAGTCGGCTGCTGTCTCTCAGTGCTCTCTGGACCTACTCTTCTGTGCCTTCTAGGTCAACCCCCCTATTAAAACCAACCTTCTGGTTACGGGCCTAAACGGCTACGTGACACTGGTGGAGGTGAGGCTTTGAATTACATGTCTCGGGCCTCTCGCAGGCGCTCATCGAGTCTCAACCGGCTTCCGCTCGTGTCGACACCCGTTCATCGCTGCAGCAGTCGCCTCCGAGGTCTGGCGCCGGAATATGCTCCTCTACCTGAACCGACGCCAGCTGATCAGCAGTTCGAGACTTCTGTAATGGCACAGGCAAGTCAGCACCAGTTGCTGCTTCAGCAGCCTCGTACGCCCCCCAGTTTCCATGGCGCTACTGGGGAAGATGTCGACGACTGGATCGACCAGTTCGAGCGAGTGGCGCAATTCAATCAGTGGAGCCCTGCTCAGAAGCTGCACAATGTGTATTTCGCCCTTGAGGACTGCGCAAAAACATGGTATGAGAATAGGGAAGCCAGTCTTCAAAGCTGGGATTCCTTTCGCCAGCAGCTGCGGGACACTTTTGCCAGCCATGACCGCCGTGATCGCTCACGTCGCCTCCTAGAAGCTCGTGTGCAACTACCAAACGAGAGCGTGGCCATGTTCGCTGAGGACGTGATGCGTCTTTGCCGACGGGCTGATCCCGACATGACGGAATCAGCGAAGTTGCGCCACCTGATGCAGGGCGTAAAAGAACCCCTTTTCGCTGGTCTGGTTCGGAGTCCACCTCAAACCGTCGCGGACTTCATCAATGAAGCTGCCCTCATTGAGCGAGCCCTGCAGCAAAGATACCGGCGCACGGAGTCTGCCTGTGGTCAGCCCTTCAGCAGTGTGGCCACATTGAACGGATCCACTGACGATCACTCTCTGCGTGAGCTGATCCGCGAGGTAGTTCGCGAGGAGCTCCTCAAGTTCAACCTTGGATCGCCTAACCCGACTGCCGTGGCTGCCACCGAAGCCGTGCGGGAAGAAATACGTCAGACATTGTCCCCGCCTGAGTCACCGTCGGAGCCACGTTCTATGAACTACGCAGCGGCTCTTCGTCGGCCTGCAGTGCCTCCTGCGCAACAGCTTCGATTCGAAGCACAGCCGCCACCCACTTTGCAGTCACCGTTCTACCAACCGTCCTTCCAGCCGCCATACCAGCAGAGCCTCGTCATACAGCCGTCCGCTCCTCAGCCACTATACTACCAGCCTTCCTACCAGCCACCACCCCAGCAGAGCCCCGTCATGCAGCCACTGGTTCGGAAGGCAGACGTCTGGCGCACTCCTCGCCAACGGCCGCTGTGCTATCACTGTGGAGAACCCGGCCACTTGTACCGTCGTTGTCCATACCGTGAGCTCGGTCTTCGGGGTTTTTCTCGGGATTCCCCGCGTCCCCGGGTCGGCGAACGCCCTCCAGAAATTGAGGAATACCTCGCAACCCGTGCAACCTCTTCCAGCAACCGTACACAGTCTTCTCCCGCGCGCTACTCGTCACCTAGCCGCCGTGATTTTAATGATGCGCCGAGGCGCCGGTCGCCAAGCCCACACCGGGGAAACTGAAGGCGGCGACCTCAGGGGGGCAGGTTGCTGACGAACGGAACCGATATCCCGAACACCCCCCCGTGACGACTCAGTCCGATGCTGTGACTAGGATGCCGCCGCCGCCACATGAATCCGAAACTCCCAATCAACCTCAAGCCGATCAAGTTGTTAGCGCCGACCTTTCCGTTCTCGTCGACGGACAACCAGTAACAGCTTTGGTAGACACCGGAGCAGACTTCTCAATAATAAGCAAAAATTTCGCAGATCGGCTCTCTAAGGTGAAAACTGAATGGCTGGGGCCGCAAATTCGTACTGCTGGCGGTCACCTTATGACGCCGATCGGACGATGCCCGAGTAACCATCGCCGATTCAGCCTTTGTAGCCGTTTTTGTTATCCTGCCACACTGCTGCAAGGATCTCATACTCGGCATGGACCTTTTACGTGAGCATGGGGCGATTATTAATGTTCCTCGCCGTACTGTAACGTTTTCGACGCCTGCAACGATGACCGCTGACTCAGAAAGACGCCACGCACCTTTACGCATCGTTGACGCGGATGTATTCATGCCGCCGCGTTCATCTGCTCTCGTCGCAGTCAGGTGCGACGATCAGTCCTGTGCTGCCGGTGTTGCCGAACAGAACATAGAGCTTCTGTTACATCATGGAGTCTGTGTTGCACTCGGTATAGTTCATCTGACTAATGGTCTAGCTCACGTACTGATTACGAACTTCGGGAACGAACGGCAACGCATCGCTAAAGGCACCACGGTAGCTTACTTTGAAGGTGTCGCAGAAGCTGCTTTGTTCTTGAGACCAACACGTCTGCCAGCCAAAGGCCCAACTTCGACCCTGATGTGAATCCCGCTCTATCACCGGCAGAGAAGGACAGACTCGTTGGGCTACTCTTTCAGTTTCAAGACTGCTTCTCATCCGCCTCCGCGGTTAAACAGACGCCCTTGACCAAGCACCGCATAATAACCGACGACCGCACCCGACCAGTCAGACAGAACCCCTACCGAGTGTCACCGCGGGAACGCGAAGTCATTGCTCAACAGGTCGACGAGATGTTAAATGACGGTGTCGTCCAGCCATCGAGGAGTCCCTGGGCTTCGCCTGTTGTCCTCGTTAAGAAGAAAGACGGAAGTTTAAGGTTCTGTGTGGACTACCGTAAGCTCAATCAGGTCACAAAAAAAGACGTCTACCCGCTGCCACGCATTGATGACTCATTAGACCGGTTGCGCCACGCGCGCTACTTTTCATCGCTTGATCTCAAGAGCGGTTACTGGCAGATCGAAGTCGATGAACGTGATCGCGAGAAGACAGCGTTTGTCACGCTCGATGGACTTTATGAATTCAAAGTCCTACCTTTCGGATTGTGCTCCGCTCCAGCGACATTTCAGCGAATGATGGACGCAGTTCTATCTGGTCTTAAATGGCAAATGTGTCTAGTCTACCTGGACGACGTTGTTGTGTTTTCACCAACGTTCGAGGAACACCTCCAACGTCTCTCCGCTGTGCTACGGGCTATCAGATCTGCCGGCCTCACGTTAAAACCACAAAAGTGTCACTTTGGCTATGAAGAGCTCATGTTCTTGGGCCACGTCGTCAGCCATCGAGGAGTTCGTCCCGATCCCGCTAAAACAGCTGCAGTCACCAAATTCCCTACTCCATGTAACAAGAAGACAGTTCGCCGTTTCTTGGGCCTCTGCGCCTATTACCGCAGATTTATTGAAAACTTTTCACGCATTGCCGTTCCGTTGACACGTCTAACCCGGGATGATGTCACCTTCACCTGGACGGACGAACAGCAAAAGGCATTCGACGTGTCACGGCACCGCTTGCAGACAACACCTGTACTTGCCCATTTCGATGCGAATGCCGAGACTCTGGTCCACACAGATGCCAGCAACGTGGGTCTAGGCGCTGTACTCGTCCAGTGGCAAGACGGTGCCGAGCGAGTTATCGCATACGCAAGCCCCGTGCCGAATCAAACTATTCAACCACAGAAAAAGAATGTCTGGCCGTTGTATGGGCGGTGATAAAATTTCGACCCTATCTTTATGGCCGGCACTTTCGGGTTGTGAGTGACCACCACTCTCTGTGCTGGTTAACAAACTTGCGAGACCCCTCAGGACGCCTTGCACGATGGAGCTTACGGCTACAGGAGTTCGACATGATCATCGTGTATAAGTCTGGACGTCAGCACAGCGACGCTGACTGCTTGTCCCGTTCACCTGTCGAGGCTGCGCGGGAAGACGAAGAACCAGACTTTCCCCTTATCGCAGCCGTCGACGCGCTCACTGTTTCGCAGCAGCAACGTAATGATCCGGCTCTCGCACCACTTATTGATTTTCTAGAAGAGCGCACTACAGAAATTCCCCGTCTCTTCGCCAGAACGCATTCGTCGTTTTGCATGCGAAACAATGTTTTATACAAGGTCAACTTCGCTCCGACGGGAAGAGATTATCTGCTCGTCGTACCAGAGTCTCTTCGCGAAGAAATCTTACAGGCATGTCATGACGAGCCCACCGGGGGTCACCTGGGGTATGCTCGAACTCTGGCCCGAATTAAGAAGAGTTATTATTGGCCAAACCTTGCGGCCGCAGTACGCCATTACGTGAGAACATGCCATGATTGTCAGCGACGAAAAACACCGCCTGTGAAACCGGCCGGTTTACTACATCCTGTTCAAGTGCCAAGATACCCATTCGAACAAGTTGGCATAGATTTGTTGGGTCCTTTCCCAATTTTTGATTCAGGCAACAGGTGGATAATTGTCGCTACAGATTACCTTACGCGTTACGCTGAAACGAAGGCCCTCCAGCGTGGTACGGCAATAGAGGCAGCGAAATTTTTCATCGAACGCATAGTCCTCAGGCACGGCGCCCCGAGAGTTATAATAACGGACCGAGGCACTGCTTTCACTGCCAAGCTACTGGAATCTGTCATGCAGCTAAGCGGCACTACCCATCGCAGGTCAACAGCCTACCATCCACAAACTAATGGCTTGACAGAACGTCTGAACAAAACTCTCGCCGACATGATGTCCATGTACGTGGATGTTGAACATCGGTCTTGGGATGACGTCCTCCCGTACGTCACGTTCGCGTACAACACGGCGCAGCAGGAAACAACGCAAATGACGCCTTTCTCCTTATTGTATGGCCGTGAAGTTTCGACAATGCTCGAAGCCATGTTGCCCCACGACGGCCGTGACCTCGAAGTTGGCGCCGAGGAGTTCACTCAACGCGCAGAACAAGCGCGACAGCTGGCGAGGGCACGCATCCGGAACCAGCAAGGTCGAGACGCCCAGCGGTACGATCACCGCCACCGTGTAGTGACTTTCGAACCGGGCGACAGAGTGTGGCTCTGGACTCCGATTCGACGTCGGGGACTATCCGAAAAACTTTTGAAACAGTACTTTGGCCCATACAAAGTGCTCCGTCAGCTGAGCGACGTGACTTACGAAGTGCTTCCGGACGGCTTTTCTTCTACTCGTCGTCAGCAGAAATCCGAGGTTGCTCATGTCGTGCGCATGAAACCGTACTTTTCGCGAGAAAATTAGCGCACCGCCTACCGCATGTTTCTTGCTTTATTTTTTTTTTCTTTCTGCTTTTGAATTCATCAAACTTGCATTTATTTTTTTAGAGAGGGGGGTAATGTAGCGTGTGCAACAGCAGCCGCTAGGCGGCAGCTCATCGAGAGTCTCGTGCGCGGACTGGAAGAAGTGGTCTCGTGGCGTTCGAGAAGAAGCTGAAGTCGGCTGCTGTCTCTCAGTGCTCTCTGGACCTACTCTTCTGTGCCTTCTAGGTCAACCCCCCTTTTAAAACCAACCTTCTGGTTACGGGCCTAAACGGCTACGTGACAATATGGTCAGCTCTGCTGCTTGAACTGGACTTACTGTATGCAGTTAGAATATAATTTTATCAATTTGCTTTGATGCCGATAGTAATCTCTAATTATTTCTGTCATGCCGCACTGATGTAAACGTTCGCGATATCATAAGGAGCTCTTTGCGTCGAAAGGTTTTCGCAATAAGCTATAATAGAAAATGACCTCTCATAAGAAACATGCACAAGACTACGCATCAAAAGTATCGCAAACACTATTCTTTGTGCGACGTTATTGGTTGTGTCATGCTATTTTACTTCCCATTCAGCAATATCCTAGCCAACAATACAGGCTAACTAGCGATAGGAATCGTAGCCGATGACACAGGCATCCCATTTTTATGCCCTTTATTATAAGTGTAGGTGACCAAAGAAAAGTAATACAGGAACTCACCCTTCTTTCCCCAAAGACGACATACTGAAGGGTTTAAATATTTCCACAGCTCAGCTCAAGTCTCGCAATGACATGGATTCCTGGAATGAAAGCTAGCAGTAACGGCCCTAAAGCGCCTTAATTTAGGGCGAAGCTTAAGCCTAGTTTCAATTTTGGAGCATATAATTAGCGTTGCTTGTGTGCATAAACGTGCACTTCAATATATTCGCGCCGAGGAGTTGGTAATGGAATTGTGCGTCTACGCCTCCTTTTCTGCTATAAATTCTGATATTCACTTCGTTCATGAAAGCAAAGAAACAATTATATTTTCATATTTGCCAGTAGTGTAAATCCATTCCCACATAAATGTAAAAACCAGAACATATTTGACAGGCAAGCACACCAATCAGTTCAGTCACTGTCACTGGCATTTCATGTAGTTGCAGTTCATTGACTTCCGAGTATTTAATTTGGATGAACTCAAGCTCATCCATGAGAAAATTGAACGATCACCCCTCTCAGCCTTCAGATGTTATTTTATATAAAGCTCCCACTTCTCGTCATTGGTGTTCTTGGAACCTGCAGTATATATTTTGTTGCCCTGCGCTCTAATATCTGATCCCGCAGAGTCCTCGACTGCTGATGCTGTCTCACTTTAAGTCCTTGCATGTGTCCGACATTGTATCCATACATGAATAATCGATCCATTCGTCATAGATATATCCTGCATAATTCGGAATACAAAGTTACGAGTTTTTCTTCCCCTAATAGTGGAACCTGAGTTCACCCCTTCTCCCTATTTGATCACAAATTGTGGTCATGCGATGGCAAACAAGCAACTGAATAAAGTATGTCCGAACAGATCCCAAATCACAGCCAGTTATAATATTCCAGGGACCTATTCGCAATTATTCCAGAAACCTTTTGACGAGAACTAAGAGAATGGAGCGTTTAACAATATTCCTGTGCCCTGCTGTACACAGCTGCTTTCCCACATTGCCTCCTTTTCCTTTTATTTTTTTGTAAATGTCATTTTTGTGGCAATTGGTGAACCGTAAAGTCTAACATGGTGAATTCCTTTATGTATTATTACCGGAGTAATAAGAACAATACAACAAGCAAGACTTCAAACTTTCGTGAAAGGGAAAACGAGGATCTAGAATAATGATACAAGATTTTTTGGTCAGACCAGTGAGCGATCCACAAAGCAGAGGCTCATAACTTTACCTAAAAACATAAGCTTCTGACATTTAAGGAGCAAAAAGGTGGTCATGGGACCCCTATTTCTTGCTTTTTATGATCACAGCCATATCATTAGGAGTTTCTATTCTCGGGTTCGATGACGTTACATTTTTCGTATTGAGCCGCACAAGGGAAACAACCCGTACCAGAGAAAAAGCTAGAGCTTGTCTTTATCGCGAGCATATATATATCGCTTTCCGTTACTTCTGTTTGCGAAGATATCACTTCTGGTAAAAGTTTTAGCAGCCCATACACGTTATTGTTTAAGAAATGAAATCACTTAGTAATCAGCTTCAACAACCATGGCAGAACACTGGAAGGCCAACATGAGTGCTTTCCTCACGTTATTATTAGAAACCATTTTGTGGTAAAACCTGAGGACAATGTACGGTATAGCCAAATCTTGAAACTTACCTCTGTTGAGAATGTTTGTTAGGAAAATATACGAGACGGATTATTTTTCATTCTAAGTGCAAATTCTTAGTCATCCGCTGGTACAGATACCACACTTTGAGAATAGAAGCCTTCGTGATGCCATTATTACATCCCCTGCAAACCAATTATTGACTATGCTCAAGTGAACCAGAACTGCTTTCTTATAAGAGCAATGTTTTATCAACAGAATATTCGGGTTCTTCACTCATACAGCCTCGTTCTGCACATGAGAAAGTGCAACCAATTCTAGTCCAACATGCAGAAGCAGCCGCTTACCTTGGGGGTATTAATTTAAAATAGTCTTGTTCCTCTGTACCAGTATTTCGCAGAAAACTCATCAAAATAGAACCAATAAAAAGAGGCCTGCTTTAAATGTACTATTGTTAAGTTAACAACAAAATGGCAAATATCTGTATCTTATACGTATACTAACTCCCAGGCATTCGATCCTCGCATGACCAACACTCACGGAAGATACGATATTCTTCTGACTACATGGGGCTTGAGATGAAACCTGAATTTGGTACAATATACCAGACTAAGCAAGCATGGAGTTGTTTTCATTGATAAGGCTGCATGTCTGCAGTTTTCTTCATTATTCACTAAAGCGTATTTTCTGTGCGCCTAGAGGTGGCGCTGTGCAATGAATTCTTTTTTGTTGCTTACTTCGATCTCTTTTGCTCTTTTTTTCAGAATCACATGTACTGCCGTCTGAAAACGAAGCAATAAGAGATTATCAAAAGACAAATTTTTCAAAGTCTGAACGCGAATATAATCGTCAATTAAGTGAGATTCGGCTCATGCTATTTCCCAGAGATACTTGAAATCTGATCAACAGCTCATCAACCTGGCTTTGGAGGATTGGTGTGCATAGACATCATTCTCTTCAAAAATTAGTGGCCTTATTTCGCTTTTTTTTTCTTATGCTGTTACTACAGTTTGTGCGCAATACTATAGTAATCCCAATCAAGGCTGGAAATGCAATAAAGGAATAAAACACACTGCATAATACGCACATATCTGAACTCTAGCGCTATCTGGTAATATTCATTGGAGCCATGAAAAATAGTAGACCTTCAGTTCTGTACTCAGTAATTATACAAGTATATTAATCTATTTAAAGTACATCCCAATCATTGACGAGCCTATTGCGACAATATACAACAAACACTTTTCTAGACTGATTTCCTAATAATCCACATGTGGATTCGATGCCACATTACACCATTTACTGCAATTAAAAACTGATATATTCCTGCGTTTGCCTTCTAGGATTGGATTTCAAAGCATACGCTTCGAATCAGCGGCCATCAGAAGAGCCATGGGACGAAAAGACGAAGCATTTTGGGTTATGAGAGTAGCGGAACAGCTCCATGAATATCATTCCTGTTTATGAACTATTGAACTCTTAAAGGCACCTATATGACACTGCAGAAAGGGTATTTTACTTTTTATAAACTGGCTTGCAAGGAAATTTTCAGATTAGAACTCAAATTTCTAATTACAGAGATAGCATGTACGAACAATATGGTCAGATAAACTCCTTCAGCGTATTTATAATGTTTAATTTCTTATCTGCTTCATGAAAAAGGATCACATTGTTTATTGCGCAGAAATATGATTTATAGCAATAATTGCGTCCGTTTATCCTAGCCATAGCACGGTGAAGGTACAATTTACTCTCTGTAAGCCGCTGACCAATGCAGGCGCACAATACCCATGCCATGTTTTAGCGATGAAAAGTACGGTGCTGCATGGAGAAGGGAAACGCCAAGAAGGCACAAGGTTTAGAATATATAACAATCGAACCATACTCCTGCATGTACGTCAAAAGGATATATGCGGTGAGATTGAAGGTTTTGCGAACGTTGTGATGCCATTTTGGTAGCTACGACTCGAATACGCTATGAGAGTGATGCCTTTCTGAAACAGGTCAGCTGGACATAGAAAGAAAGTGCAGGTATCTATTCAAAGGTTCAATACGGCAAAGTTAAGTCAGCGCTGCTGGTAAGATTCTTCAAGTAAGAGCGCAAAATAATGGACGGAGCACAAGAGCAAGAACACACAACGAGCGCTGACGGCAATGATTTTACTTGTGGCAGAGGTCATATGTCTTGCGGCGCACAACAGTGTCTCGAAATAAACTTGTTGAAATTCAGCGCCCGTTGTGTGTTCTTGTCCTTGTGTCCCATACATGTTTTTTGCGCTGTTACCTGTAGATGAATAACCAAGAAGCCCCAGCTGGTGCTCTTAACAGATTCGTGGACAAGGGGCGGAATGTAAATGATGTATGGCTAAAGCCTGCTGGTATCAATGTGTCTTCAAACAAACTTGAAATATTCGACAACGAGTTGAATAATTGCTGATAGGACAAGCAAACACCGTTTAGTTGGCAATTTGATATTTCTATTGCATTTAATGACTGCACGTTCATGATGCTTCATTCAGTTCAGTTCAGTTCAGGCGTTCAGTCGCCTCCGACTCTTCGTGACCCTATGGACCATGTCACGCCACGCTTTCCGGTCTCTCACTATCTTCCTAACATCACATAACTTCATCTGCACTGCCTCGAGGATGCCATCTAACCATCGCGTTCGCTGCCTACCCCTTCTCCGGCGACCCTCAACCTTTCCCAACATCAAATCTTTCTCCAGCGACTCCTCTCTTCTCATCAGATGACCAAAGTAGCTGAGCTTTAACTTTAGAATTTGACCCTCCAGTGACCCTCCCTCCCTCCTTGTCCTCCATTACTTGAGGACAAGTTGCGTAATCATACCATTACACATGCTAAGCGGAGGAAGCCCAAGGCGCTCCATTTTCTTGTCCAAAGTCATTCTGCCAAACGATCACCTTCTCATGAAATGATCTTTAAATTAGTTTATGATAAATTATTGCTCTGATTTGTTTATATTTAAATAAATTACCTGGAATGTTGTATGTGTTAAGCCGCCCAAAACACTTCAGCCGAGCCTGAGCCGCGCTTTCAGAAGTTTTGAAGTAATATTCGCACAAGGACTCATTTAATCTCATACAAACATATAGGGGTCATAACTGAAACAATCCAGCTACGTCCCGCCGGGTTGACGCAGTGGTTACGGCGCTCGACTACTGTTCCCAAGGATAAGGGATCGAATCCCGGCCTTGGCGACCGAATTTCCATTCAGGCTAAAAGCAAGGCGCCCGTGTACTGTGCGATGTGAGTGCACGTTAAGAAACCGCAAATGATCGAAATTTCAGGAGCCCTGCACTACGGCGTCTCTCATAGCCTGAGTCGCTTCGGGACGTTAAACTCCGCAAACCAAACCAAACCGATCCAGCTTACAGAACGGCAGCACAACAGCCAAATATTCAATTAGTCGGCGCTACTGCCACCTTTCCTGCTTCCATGCATGTTACAAAGTAGCTAACCATCGAAAAGATTGCCTAGGCAGGCGTTGCTAACGTGTCTGATATTTACATATGCGGAAATTTGTTCCACCCTAAGCTGAAGGAATAAAAAGAGACATTTGAAGCCCCCCTACCCTAAGAATTTGGTGGCTGTACGTTGCATGGTATACACGTGACATTTAGTACCTTCATATTTCTTACTCTATATGTTACGTATGTCTGCATAACACTGACTAGTCTCGCGTATTGAAGACTGATTTTTCTGTTTCATCTGCGTCGATACACAGCCAGCTTGGCGGAAAAAATTCACTCTTTCAGTAACGCGAAAAATGGGAGTGATTTTAAAAGGTCGCGTAAAATATTTTTTATTACGCAAGATTTTAGCTGCCCCGGTTTAAAATGCATTAATATGTTCGGTATAATTATTATTGATAGGCATGATTATATATAGTATCTTAATCTTCCTACATAAATTTATCCGTCGTTCGAATGTAATTTTTGAAGAAAACACGCATACAGAATGCTGAAAAAGTATTCATATAATATATTGCTATCTGGTCTCCCATGCTGGCATTCAGCAAGTGAAGAACGAAGTGTCTAGTTAGATGAACGAACAGGAAGTTGAGGGTTGAGTTCAGCTGTTAAGCAGTGTCCATCGATCGCGGAGTTGTGTTTCCCACTGATGCGTGGTTTCCACTTGTAGCATCTATGGTGGAGGAGAAATAATTGATCCCGCACAACACGCTGGACCTCCGCTGTAGACGCCACTTCGGTACCGTCATCATGTCTACAGACGCCACCCCCTCTACGGCCTCCGCTCCAGCTATCGTCATGGCTCAACCCCGGGACCGGGGCACCTTCTGCGGGACCGAAAACGTTGATGTGGACGACTGGCTGGCGCTCTAGGAGCCAGTAAGAAAGCACAACCGCTTGGACGCAACGCTCATGCTGGCAAATGTGATATTTTATTTGACCGCAACTGCGCGTGTCTGGTTTGAAACGAACTGAGACGAGATGAGATCTTGGGACGTATGGAAACAGAAGCTTCACGACCTCTTCGGCAAGCCTTTAGACGCCACCTTGCTGCCAATAAAGACTTGGCATCTCGCGGCCAAAGTTCGTCCGAATCTTATATTTCCTGCGTACAAGACGTCTTATCCCTGTGCCGAACAGTAATTCGACTCGGCCATGAATGAGTCCGACAAAGTGGGCCATATACTAAACGGTGTAGCCGATGACGCTTTCTACTTTCTCTTGTGAAGGGACTGTTCTACTGTGGGCTCTGTTCTTCAGGTGTGCCGGCGCTTGGAGCAGGCGGAACAAAAGCGCATAAATCACCGTTTTGACCGCCTTCCGAACAACAGTGCAAGCTTGTCCTGTACTAACCTGCCTACTTTCCGTTAGCCTTCCAACCAGACTAACTTGACCCGTAACCTGACCCTGTAACGCGATGTGCTTCTGTAAGCACGAACGCCAAATGAGACACACCGCCACTCAGCAGGCAACCCCAGTTGGTCGAAGTTTCCGGAGTCCTCCACTACAGCGTCTTTTATAGTCTGAGTCGCTTTGGTACGTTAAACGCCACAAACCAACCAACGAAGCAACAAAATACCATCACGCTTTATTCAACCCAAATATATAGTCGGGGAACCAGTGGTGCCACCCAACAGAACTCACACACACTACATCCCCCCTTGTTTAAGCAGGAACAGTATGCACAACACAGCCCCTCAAAAGTCGTCTTTTCGGCCTCCGGATTCTTCATCCAAACCGGGACACACGAATGGGTGAATTAGGGTATGACTTGGGTGAAGCAGACGAAGTAGAGGTGGTGGGCCCAGCAGTTGTAGACGGACTAACAGATGGCTTCCTTTCGGGCGGCACCTCTCTGGCGGCAGGTTCGGCAGGGTCGTTGGACCCTGAGGGGTTGGTCATTGGGACGTGGGGCACAAGATTACGCCGAAGGACACCCTTCGTGGTCTCCACGACGCACGACCGGGGCGCTGGGTTGGTCCCAGAACCATCGCAGGGCTATTTACGTCCCGCACCCAGACTTGCTCACGGGTCTGAAGAGGGCGCTGTACTTGAGCTCATATCTCCAGTTAAAGGCCCGTGCCTGCGTCCTCCGAATAACTCAATCTCGCAAGTTAAAAGAATGCAACGAGGGCTAGCCTGGCTCGAGTTGCTGCGCTATCTTGGGAACACTCGTCCGTAGACGTCTGTCCATGAAAAGTGGTGCAGGGCTCACACCGTTGAAGCCAGGACTGTCACTGTAGACCAGCAGTGCCAAGAAAAGCTCGTCGGCTTTGTGCAGTAGGCTTTTGACTGTTCGCACCATCCTCTCCACCTACCCATTGGACTGCGGAAAACGTGGGCTGCTGGTGGCAAAGCCATAAGCCCATGCAAAGGCAGAGAAGTCATTGCATGCAAACTGTGGACCGTGGTCTCGGCCGGTGCTGTTATGAAAGTCGCGTGATGACTTCTGGGAAGCGTGACCCGGTCGAGCAGCACATAATCTTGACCATTCGTATGAAAAAGGGCTATTCCTACCTCCTGCCAGGAGAAACTTGAAGTCTGTGAAGGCAACATCAGTTCTACGCGTTGAACGCGTGTTTCAGCACACTTGGCGCAGTTTGAAACGAGCAATTTGATGTGGCTTTTTATTCCAGTGTACCATACTGACTATCGAGTAATAGCTTCGCAACGGTTATTACTTTGATGCCTGTCGTGAATGAGGTCAAGCCTGGAACGCTCAAGAGCCAAAGGCACATCAATGCGGACTCCCTTCAGAAGCCCTTCACAAACACTGAGATCTCCCTGATGTTGCCAGTACTTTTTAACGTGAAGAGGCAGCCTTGACTCTTTAGGCCAGCCTTTAGTGCAGTATTCAAGCAGAAGCCTGCACTCACCATCAATGGCTTGTGCCTGACGAAGCTCTTCTTGGCGTGTAGAGAAGAAGTCTTCGTCTGGAAGTGAGTGAAGAATCCCTTCCACAAAGAGCTGAACTTGATCACCTTGCCTTGGCAGTGAGCCATCCACTGGTGCTCGTGACAGTGTGTCAGCAGTGGCTATCAACTTGCAGGGTACATAGAAAACCTGGTACTGGAGGCTCATTTGCTTCATTCGAAAACGCTGTATCAGTGGAGACAGTAATTCAATATTCATTGATCTCATGAGCGCCAGACGTGGCTGGTAATCAGTCTAAAAGACGAAATTCAGTTCACAGACATATTCCGTAAAGCGAAGCACTCCCTAGCTTGCTGCCAAAGCTTCCTTCTCAGTATCGCTGTACCGGCGCTGCGTTGAAGTGAGTGAACGCGACGCGAAGGCAACTGGACAACGCTCACCGGAAGACTGATCTTGTAGTAATACGGCACCAATGCCGAAGGAGCTGGCATCAGCTGATACCGTCGTCGTGTACGCAGTGTTGTACCGAGCAACGCAAAGGCGCGAGCAGAGCAGTTTTTTTACCTTAGTAAAGGCGGACTGTTGAGCGTGGCCCCAAGTGCGCTCAGACTCCTTCAAGCAGCAAACTTCGGATAGGTGCTGTCGTTTCCGATACGTGAGGCAAAAAGAGTCCTATGTTACCAAGACCCAGAAATCTACGGACACCTGGAACGTCTTGCGGCGCCGGCATGGTCTTTATTGCAGAGACCTTGTCTAGGTCAGGAGAGATTCTCTTAGCGCTAACAATGATACCTAGGATCGTGACGCTGCTTGCTGCGAAAGTGCACTTCGTGCGGTTTAAAGCGACCCCTGTTTTTTTTTTGTTAACCGGTTGAGAACTTCCAGCAATCGAGAATATCGTCGATCATGTTCACAACATCCCAGTGGCCTTCCAGGATACGGGACATCTTTGGCTGGAAGTACAACGGGGCTTTCGCGATCCCAAACGGGACCCCGAGAAAACAGTAACGCCCGAATAGAATTATGGAATTATAAACGTTGTGTACTATTGTGACTCGGGAGACAGCTTGACCTGGTGGAAACTCGACGTGGCGTCCAGCCTTGAGAAAACAGTGGCAATTCCCAGCAGGCCAAGGCATTGTTCGATCGTGGGCAACATATGGCGTACCCGCAAAATGACTTTGTTGAGGCGGGTTAGATCCACGCAAAACCTGAGGCCGCCGGTAGCCTTCAGAACTACAACCAGTCTAGCGCACCAGTCCGCAGGTATGTCGATGCGAGGGATCACGCCATCCCCTTCCATCCTGACAGCTCCTGCTTTACCGCGTCCCGAAGAGGTAGCGGCAGGCACCTAGGAACGCTTAATGAGAACGGTGCAGCGTCTGGTTTCAGTCGGATAGTATAGACCTCTAGAAGCGTTCCAAGTTCTTCAACAAGACTAGCTTCCAGACGAAATTGCACGGACGCTTCCGGGGCTTCTCAAACGTGGTCTTGAAACTTGCAGCTGCCCCGGAATTGTATCGCCGAAAACCCTAGCAGAGGAAGTGTGTGTGCTGCCAAAACATAAAGACGCTGTTTGACAGACTTGCCTTGCCTCATCAAAGTTGCATTATAAGTTCACAAACTTGGCAGCACACTGTTACCGGGCCCCTTCAACTCGCCCTTTGGGTCCTGGAGCTTGGCAGGAATGCCAGGAAACCCGTTCGGAACAACTGCCACTTCAACGCAGGTGTCTACTTCGAAGGCCAGGGCGCGTCCGTCGACCAGCATCTCAGTGAACGTCGCGTTCTGGCGACGGCCTTCCGCAACTGCGCGAAGCTGCACTTAACTAGCCGAAGGTTTCCCCATGTTTCCAGCCTTTCTTTGTCTTCATGCAGACGACTTCAAAGTGACCATTCTTGCCACAGACATTGCAGGAAGCACGGCGAGCTGGGCAGTCCGAACGCGGATGCGACGCACGGCCACAGTATAAGAAATGAGGGCAGGCTTATAAACAGACGATAGCTTCCCTTTACGCATGCGCGTTGTGTCGACAACGAGCGTAGGCGATTCTACTGAGTCACGAATTCTGAGTTTGTTATCAGCGCCTTCGTGCTGACGTACTTGAGTTAACGCCTCTTGCAAACTTCGGGCTTCGACAAAGTGGGTCTGAAAGCTTGCGGTTCAACAAACCAACCACAAAACGGATCTTCAGTAGCTGACGACGTGATGTTGCA